>NC_045786.1:93520273-93835273 GCF_009873245.2 Balaenoptera musculus | reverse complement strand
TCTATGTTACATATAGTAGTGTGTATATGTTAATCCAACTCCTAATTTATCCCTCCCCCCATGTTTCTCCTTTGGTAACCATACATTTGTTTTCAAAGTCTGTGAGTCTGTTTCTGTTTTGTAAATAAGTTCATTTGTATCATCTTTTAGCTCCCACATATGAGTTGATATCATATGATATTTGCCTTGGTCTGACTTACTTCACTTAGTATGATAATCTCTAGGTCCATCCATGTTGCTACAAATGGCGTTATTTCATTCTTGTGTTATGGCTGAGTAATATTCCATTGTATATATGTACCAAATCTTCTTTATCCACTCCTCTCTCAATGGAGATATAGGTTGCTTTCATGTCCTGACTATTGTAAATAGAGCTGCAATGAACATTGGGGTACATGTATCTCTTCGAATTATGGTTTTCTCCAGATATATGCCCAGGGAGTGGGATTGCTGGATCATATGGTAGTTCTCTGTTTAGTTTTTAAAGGGACTTGCATACTGTTCTCCATAGTAGTTGTACCAATTTACATTTCCACCAAACAGTGCAGAGGGTTCCCTGTTCCCCACACCCTCTCTCAGCATTATTGTTTGTACACTTTCTGATGATGGCCATTCTGGACCAATGTGAGGTGATACCTCATTATAGTTTTGATTTGCATTTCTCTAATAATTAGTGATGTTGAGCATCTTTGCATATGCTTTTTTGCCATCTGTATGTCTGCATTGGAGAAATGTCTATTTAGATCTTCTGCCCATTTTTTGATTGGGTTTTTTTTTTCTTTACTACATATATATAGAGAGAGCTACATGAGTTGTTTGTATATTTTGGAGATTAGTCCCTGTCAGTCACTTTGTTTGCAAATACCTTCTCCCATTCTGTGGATTGCCTTTTCATTTTGTTTATGGTTTCCTTTGCTGTGCAAAAGCTTTTAAGTTAATGAGGTCCCATTTGTTTATTTTTGTTTTATTTTCATTACTCTAGGAGGAGGATCAAAAAGATATTGCTGCAATTTATGTCAAAGAGTGTTCTACCTATGTTTTCCTCTAAGAGTTTTATAGTATCTGGCCTTACATTTAGGTCTTTAATCCATTCTGAGTTTACTTTTGTGTATGGTGTTAAAGAATGTTCTAATTTCATTATTTTACTTGTAGCTGTCCAGTTTTCTCAGCACCATTTATTGAAGAGACTGTCTCTCCTCCATTGTACAGTCTTGCCTCCTTTGTCGTAAAATAATTGACCATAAGTGCATGGGTTTATTTCTGGGTTTTCTATCCTGTTCCATTGATCTATATTTCTGTATTTGTGCCACTATCATACTGTTTTGATTATTGTAGCTTTGTAGTATAGTCTGAAGTCAGGGAGCCTGATTCCTCAAGCTCCGTTTTTCTTTCTCAGAATTGCTTTGGCTATTCGGGGTCTTTTTGTGTTTCCATACAAATTTAAAAATTTTTTGTTCTAGTTCTGTGAAAAATGCCATTGGTAGTTTGATAGGGATTGCATTGAATCTGTAGATTGCCTTGGGTAGTATAGTCATTTTGACAATATTGATTCTTCCAAGCCAAGAACATAGTACATCTTTCCATCTGTTTGTTATCTTCAATTTCTTTCATCAACATCTTACAGTTTTCAGAGTACAGGTATTTTGCCTCCTTAGGTAGGTTTATTCCTAGGTATTTTATTCTTTTTGATGAGATGGTAAATGGGATTGTTTCCTTAATTTCTCTTTCTGATCTTTCATTTTAGTGTATAGAAATGCAAGAGATTTCTGTGTATTAATTTTGGGGGGTGATTTTTAAAAATACATTTATTTATTTATTTTTGGTTGCGTTGGGTCTTCATTGCTGCACGGGCTTTTCTCTAGTTGCAGCGAGTGGGGGCTACTCTTTGCAGTGCAACAGACTTCCTCATTGTGGTGGCTTCTCTTGTTGTGGAGCACAGGCCTTGGGTGCGCGGGCTTCAGTAGTGTGGCTCGTGGGCTCTAGAGTGCAGGCTCAGTAGTTTGTGGAGCAAGAGCTTAGTTGCTACATGGCATGTGGGATCTTCCTGGACCAGGGATCAAACCCGGGGCCCCCTGCATTGGCAGGTGGATTCTTAACCACTGCACCACCAGGGAAGTCCCTGTGTATTAAATTTATGTCCTGCAACTTTACCAATTCATTGATGAGCTCTAGTAGTTTTCTGTAGAATCTTTAGGATTGTCTATATATAGTATCATGTCATCTGCAAAAGTGACAGTTTTACTTCTTCTTTTCCAATTTGGATTCTTTTTATTTCTTTTTCTTCTCTGATTGCTGCGGCTAGGACTTCCAAAACTATGTTGAATAAAAGTGGCAAGAGTGGACATCCTTGTCTTGTTCCTGATCTTAGAGGAAATGTTTTCAGTTTTTCATCATTGAGAATGATGTTTGCTGTGGGTTTGTCATACATGGCCTTTATTATGTTGAGGTAGGTTCCCTCTATGCCCACTTTCTGGGAGTTGTTATCATAACTGGGTGTTGAATTTTGTCAGAAGCTTTTTTTCTGCATCTATTGAGATGATCATGTGGTTTTTATTCTTCAGTTTGTAAATGTTGATGTATCACACTGATTGATTTGCAGAGATTGAAGAATACTTGCATCCCTGGGATAATCCTACTTGACCATGGTGTATGATCCTTTTAATATATTGTTTGGATTTGGTTTACTAGTATTTTGTTGAGTATTTTTACGTCTATGTTCATCAGTGATATTGGCCTGTAAATTTTCTTTTTTGTGCTATCTTTGGTTTTGATATCAGGGTGATGGTGGCCTCATAGAATGAGTTTCGGGAGTGTTCTTCCTCTTGCAATTTTAGGAAGAGTTTCAGAAGGAAAGGTGTTAACTCTTCTCTAAATGTTTGATAGAATTTGCCTGTGAAGCCATCTGATCCTGGACTTCTGTTTGTTGGAAGTTTTAAAATCACAGTTTCAATTTCAGTACCTGTGATTGGTCTGTTCATATTTTCTATTTCTTCCTGGTTCAGTCTTGGAAGATTGTACCTAAGAATTTGTCCATTTCTTCTAGATTGTCCATTTTAGTGGCATATAGTACCTTGTAGTAGTCTCTTATGATCCTTTTTATTTCTGTGGTGTCAGTTGTAACTTCTTTTTCATTTCTAATTTTATTGATTTGAGACTATTTTTTCTTGATGAGTCTGGCTAAAGGTTTATCAATTTTGTTTATCTTTTCAAAGAACCAGCTTTTAGTTTCATTGATCTTTTCTATTGTTTTCTTCATCTCTAATTCATTTATTTCTGCTCTGATCTTTATGATTTCTTTTCTTCTACTAACTTTGGGTTTTGTTTGTTCTTTTGTCTCTTTCTAGTTCCTTTAGATGTAAGGTTAGGTTGTTTATTTGAGATTTTTTCTTGTTTCCTGAGGTAAGCTTGTATCGCTATAAACTTCCCTCTTAGAACTGCTTTTGCTGTGTCCCATAGTTTTGGATTGTCGTGTTTTCTTCGTCATTTGTCTCTAGGTTTTAAAAAATTTCCTCTTTGATTTCTTCAGTGATCCATTGGTTGTTTAGTAACATATTGTTTAGCCTCCACTTGTTTGTGTTTTTTACAGTTTTTCTTGTGAATGATTTCTAATCTCATAGCGTTGTTGTTGGAAAAGATGTTTGATATGACTTCAATTTTCCTAATTTACCGGGGCTTGCTTTGTAGCCCAGCATGTGATCTATCGTGGAGAATGTTCCATGTGCACTTGAGAAGAATGTGTATTCTGCTGCTTTCGGATGGAATGTTCTATAAATATCAGTTTAAGTCCATCTGGTCTAACCAATTTAAGGCCTGTTGTTTTCTTATTGATTTTCTGTCTGGATGATTTGTCTATTGGTGTAAGTGGGGTGCTAAAGTCCCCCACTAACAGTAACTAGATTCTAGCACTGATAAATCACATTAATTCATTCTAGTATTCTAAGTATATTTATAATGTCAGTAGATTTCTTTTAAAGAAAGGGACATATAGTGAGCCTCCCAGCAAGTTTTCTTCAGGGAGAATCCACTTTAGTGTCAAGGAATTTTTATTGGTCTTCATCCAAAACCTTTGAAAGCAAGCAAGGCTTTTGGATCCTTAGCATAAGGCTGAGAAGTTTGGAGGAGGGAAAAATGACAGACTTTTGCTTTCATAAAGACAACCAAATCATTTCCTTCTGGGAAAACAGACTTTATTAGATATAATATTTCATTTTTTTAAAATTTCTTATTTATTTATATATATATTTTTGGCTGCATTGGGTCTTTGTTGCTGCACACGGGCTTCCTCTGGTTGCGGTGAGTGGGGGCTACTCTTTGTTGTGGTGCACGGGCTTCTCATTGCAGTGGCTTCTCTGTGGATCATGGGCTCTAGGCATTCGGGCTTCAGTAGTTGCAGGCGTGCAGGCTCAGTAGTTGTGGCACGGAGGCCCTAGAGTTATACGGGCTTCAGTAGTTGCATGTGGGCTCAGTAGTTGTGGCTTGTGGGCTCTAGAGCTCAGGATCAGTAGTTGTGGGTGCACAGGCTTAGTTGCTGTCCAGCATGTGGGATCTTCCCAGACCAGGGATTGACCCCATATTCCCTGCATTGGCAGGTGGATTATTAACCACTGTTATAATATTTCTGAGTTTGTTTCCTTTCTAATTGCTTGTTAGTGTTTCTCATAAAATAGGCATCACAATTCACCAAAGCCCCTAGTGGTATGGCAGTCACACAACATTATCTATGAAGATTTTTCTACAGTTGAACCAACACAGGATAGAATAGTATCCTCCATAAAAGGCAGCATTGAGATTTGGAACCCAAAAAGTTTATGTGGCAGTAGGGTACAAAATATGCTGCAGGTGCTTGTAGTTCATGATCATGATCATAATCTTCATCATCATAAATGCTTGAAATTGAAAAATGTAAAGTCAAACTTAATCAATTAGGGTATCTGATTTGGCATTTTGTAGCTGTAGGTTACCATGTCTACCATTTAAAAGAAGTTCCTAGCATTATGTATGCATCAAGAAAGAGAGTGTTTGTAGTTGAACTGGATAAAAATTACCAGTTAATAACTTAGTACTATGTGAAATAAAACAGGGAAATGTCTACTTCTAACTTTATGATAATTTTTTTGTAATACTTTTTTATACTTCAAAGAAATTCAAGATAATGTCAGTAACAATTGTCTACATTTTCACTGAAAACTATGACATTGATGAGAGAAATTGGAAGAAGGCACCAATAAATGAAAGATATTCTGTGCTTATGGATTGGAAGAATTAATATTGTGAGAATGTCCATTCCACCAAAAGCAATCTGAAGATTAAGTGCAATCCCTATCAAAATTCCAATGGCATTTTTTTACGAAATAGAACAAATAATCCTAAAATTAGTGTGGAACAAAAGAGCCAAAGTAGCCAAAGCAATATCGAGAAAGAAAAGCAAAGATGGAGGCATCATGCTTCCTGATTTCAAACTTATTACAAAGCTATAGTAATCAACACAGTATGGTATTGGGCATAAAAACAGATGCATAGGTCATAAAACAGAATAGAGACCCCAGAAATAAACCATGCATATATGTCAATTAATTTTCAACAAAAAGAGCCAAGAATGTACAATAGGGAAAGGATAGTCTCAGTAACCTGCTGTTGGGAAAACTGGACCCTGTCTTACACCATAAAGAATATCAACTCAAAATGGATTAAAGACTTGAATGTACAGCCTGACACCATAAAACCTAGAAGAAAACATAGATGGAAGCTCCTTGACATCAATTTTGGCAATGATTTTTTTGGATTTGACACAAAAAACAAAGGCAACAAGAGCAAAAATAAACAAGTGGAACTACATCAAACTAAAAAGTTCTGCACAGCAAAGGAAACCAACAAAATGAAAAGACAACCTACAGAATGAGATGAAATATTCTGAAATCATGTATCTGATAAGTGGTCAATATCTGAAACATAACTCATAAAATGTAATAGCAAAAGAAAAACAAAAAAAAAAACCCCAAACAATTTGATTTTAAAATGGGCAGAGGAACTGAATAGACATTTTTCCAAAAAAGACATACAAATGGCCAAGAGATCCATGAAAAAATGCTCAACATCACTAATCATCAGGGAAATGCAAATCAAAACCACAATGAGGGTGATTGGGATTGACATGTATACACTGATGTGCATAAAATTGATGACTGATTAAAAAAATAAAAAACCACAATGAGGTATCACTTCACACCTGCTGCAATGGCTGTCATTAAAAGGCAAGAGATATACACCAATAACAATTTTTAAATATATTAGAAAAGAAAAAGACAAGAGGTAAGTGTTGGAGAGGATATGGAGAAAAGGGACCCCTTGTGTACTGTTGGTGGTGAGGTAAAATGATGCAGCCATTGTGGAAAGTAATGTGTATGTTCCTCCAAAAATATAAAATACAGGGGTGAGGTGTTAGTAAAATGGGTGGAGGTAGTCAAAAGGTATGAGCTTCTAGTTTTAAGAAAATAAATCCTGGGGATGAAATGTACAGCATGGTGACTACAGTTAATAATACTGTATTGTATATTTGAAAGTTGCTAAGATCTTTTCCCCCCAGTTTTATTGAGATATAATTGACATACAGCATTGTAAAAGTTTAAGGTGTACAGCATGATAACTTGACCTACATATATCATGAAATAATTACCACAATCAGTTTAACATCCATCATCTCATTTAGATACAAAAATGAAGAATAAGAATGTTTTCTTACTTGTGTTGAGAACTGATAGAACTTAGTCTCTTAGCAACTTTCAAATATACCATACAGCAGTGTTAACTATAATATTCAAGTTGTATATTACATCCCCAGTACTTATTTCTCTTTGACTGGAAGTTTGTACCTTTTGACCATCCAGTCCCTGCCCCCCACCCCCCACCTCTGCTAACCACAAATCTGATTTCTATATGTTTAGTGGTTTTGTTTGTCTGTTTTCAGATTCCACAAATAAGTGAGCTCATAGAGTATTTGTCTTTCTCTGTCTGACTTATTTCACTTAGCATAATGCTTCTAGGTCCATCCATATTGTCACAACCACAGGCTTTCCTTCTTTTTTATGGCTAAATAGTACATATATGGATAATATGTATATACATAAATTATATCTTCTTTAGCCATTGATGGACACTTAAATTTTTTCCATGTGTTGGTTATTGTAAATAATGCTGTTACGAACATGGAAGTGTAGGTATCTTTTCGAGTTAGTGTTTTTGTTTCTTTTGGATATAGTTCCAGAAGTGGAATTGCTGGATCATGTGGTAGTTCTATTTTTAGTTTTCTGAGGATCCCCCATACTGTTTTCCATAGTGGCTGTATCAATTTAAAATCCTACCAACAATACAGAAAAGGGTTCCCTTTTCTTCACATTCATACCAGCATTTGTTATCTCGTCTTTTTTTTTTTTTTTAATTTTATTTATTTATTTATTCATTTATGGCTGTGTTGGGTCTTTCGTTTCTGTGTGAGGGCTTTCTCCAGTTGTGGCAAGCGGGGGCCACTCTTCATCGCGGTGCACGGGCCTCTCACTATCGCGGCCTTTCTTGTTGCGGAGCACAGGTTCCAGACGCGCAGGCTCAGTAATTGTGGCTCACGGGCCTAGTTGCTCCGCGGCATGTGGTATCCTCCCAGACAGGGCTCAACCCGTGACCCTGCATTGGCAGGCAGATTCTCAACCACTGCGCCACCAGGGAAGCCCTTTAATGGTGTCTTTGAAGAGCAAAATTTTAATTTTGATGAAGTGCAATTTATCAAATTTTCCCTTTTTGGATTATGTATTTGGCATCATATCTCAGAAATCTTGGCCTACACTAAAGTCATGAAGATTTTCTCCTATGTTTACTTCTAAAGCTTTATATTGTTAGGATTTATATTAGACCTCTGATCCATTTTAAGGTAAATTTTGTATATGATAAAAGATATAAATCAGTTATTTTTTCTTTTCATATGATTATTTAAATTTTTCCAGCACCATTTGTAAAATGAATCTATCCTTTCTCCACTGAATGCCTTTGTACCTCGGTCAAAGACAAATGTCCATATGTGTTTAGGTTTATTTATGTACACTCTTCTCTGTTTCCACCGATATATCTGTCTTTACAATAAAACCATGCTGTCTTCATAAAAGGAAGCGAAATTGAGTTGTTTGTAGTGAGGTGGATGGACCTAGAGTCTGTCATACAGAGTGAAGTCAGAAAGAGAAAAATACCATATGTTAACATATATATATGGAATCTAAGAAAAAGAAAAAGGTTCTGAAGAAGCTAGGGGCAGGACAGGAATAAAGATGCAGACATAGAAAATGGACTTGAGGACACGGGGAGGGGGAAGGGTAAGATGGGACGAAGTGAGAGAGTTGCACTGACATATATACACTACCAAATGTAAAATAGATAGCTAGTGGGAAGCAGCCACATAGCACAGGGAGATCAGCTCGGTGCTTTGTGACCACCTAGAGGGGTGGGATAGGGAGGGTGAGAGGGAGGCACAAGAAGGAAGGGATATTGTGATATATATATATACATGTAGCTGATTCACATTGTTGTACAGCAGAAACTGGCACACCATTGTAAAGCAATTATACTCCAATAAAGATGTTAAAAAAAAAATTCTGTCTTAATTACTACACCTTTATGGAAAATCTTGAAATAAAGTAGTGTTAATTCTTCAACTCTGTTCTTCTTAATTTTCCAGTTTTATTGATATAATTGACATATATTACTATATAGGCTTAAGGTAGACAACATGATGGTTTGATTTACATGCATTGTGAAATGATTACCACAGTAGGTTTAGTTAACATCCATCATCTCATATAGATACAATAAAAAGAAAAGAAAAAAAATTCTCCTTGTGAGGAAAACTCTGAGGATTACTCTCCTAACAACTTTCCTTTCTATCATAACGTCAGTACTGCAGTTATCATGTTGTACATTGCATACCTGGTGCTTATCTTTCTTAAAAACTGGAAGTCTGTATCTTTTGACCACCTTCCTCCAGTTCCCCCACCCCACCCCCTGCCTCTAGTAACTACAAATCAGATCTATTTTCTCTGAGTTTGGTTGGGTTTTGTGTTGTTGTTTTAGATTCCACATATAAGTGAGATCATACAGTATTTGTCTTTCTCTCTCTGACTTATTTCACTTAACATGATGACTTCAAGATCCAACCATGTTGTTGCAAGATATATATCTCACAACTTCTTCATCTTTTCATCCATCGATGGACACTTATGTTGTTTCCATGTCTAGGCTATTGTAAATAATCCTGTTATGAACATGGAGGGGGGGCAGGATACAGATATTTTTCAAGTAGTATTTTTGTTTTCTTTGTAAGTACCCAGAAGTGAATTGTTGGATCATATGGTAGTTCTATTTTAATATTTGAAGAACCTCCAAACTGTTTCTACAGTGGCCGTACCAATTTAACAATCCCACCAGCAGTGCACAAAGGTTCCCTTGTCTTTTTTTTTTTTTTTGACTGTCATTCATTTTTTTTTTTTCAAACATCTTTATTGGAGTATAATTGCTTTACAATGGTGTGTAAATTTCTGCTTTATAACAAAGTGAATCAGTTATACATATACATATGTTCCCATATCTCTTCCCTCTTGCATCTCCCTCCCTCCCACCCTCCTTATCCCACCTCTCCCTCCCTCCCACCCTCCTTATCCCACCCCTCTAGGTGGTCACAAAGCACTGAGCTGATCTCCCTGTGCTATGCGGCTGCTTCCCACTAGCTATCTATTTTACATTTGGTAGTGTATATATGACAACCATTCTAGTAGGTGAGGTGATATCTCATTGTGGTTTTGATTTGCATTTCTCTGATGATTAGTGACGTTTAGCACCTTTTCATGTGCCTGTTGCCCATCTGTATGTCTTCTTTAAAAATGTCTATTCAGATCCTCTGCCCATTTTTTTAATTGGATTGTTTTTCACTACCTGAGTTGTAAGAGTTCTTTATATATATATGTGTGTGTGTGTGTGTGTATATATAGGATATTAACCCATTATTTGTTATACAATTTGCAAATATTTTCTCCCATTCCATAGGTTGCCTTTTCATTTGTTGATGGTTTGCTTTGCTATGCAGAAGCTTTTTAGTTTGATGTAGTCCTGTGGTTTATTTTTGCTTTGGTTGCTCTTGCTTTTTTTGTCAAGATAGACACAATAAAAAGTATCTATCTATAGTATTGCCAAGATTGTCAAGGACATTAAGGAGCTTACCGTCTATTTTTTCTTCTAGGGATTTTTATGGTTTCAGGTTTATGTTAAATATCTTGTTCCATTTTGTGTTGATATTTGTGTATGGTGTAAGTTTGGAGTCCATTTTTATGCTTTTGCATGTGGCTGTCCAGTTTTCCCAACAACAGTTATTGAAGAGACTATCCTTTCTCCATTGTGTATTCTTGGTTCCTTTGTCATAAATTAATTGAATGATAGCTGTGTGGGTTTATATGTGGGGTCTCTATTTGTTACAATTGATCTATGTGTTTGTTTTTATGCCAGTACCATACTGTTTGATTAATATACCTTTGTAATAGAGTTGAAATCAGGAAGTGTGATGAATTTAGCTATGTTTTTCTTTCTCAAGATTGCTTTACCTATTTGGGATCTTTTGTGGTTCCATACAAATCTAGGATTGTTTGTTCTATTTTTGTGAAAAATGTCATTGGAATTTTGGAAGAGATTGTATTGACTCTGTAGATTGATTAGGTAATATGGACATTTTCACAATATTAATTCTTCCAATCCATGAGCACAGAATATCTTTCCATTATTGGCATCTCTTCAATTTCTTTCATCAATGTCTTATAGTTTTCAGTGTACAAGTTTTTCATCTTCTTGATTAAATTTATTCTCAAGTATTTTTTCTTTTTAATGCAGTTGTAAATGGGATTGTTTTCTTAATTTCTCTCCTGCCAGTTTGTTGTTATTGTATAGAAACACAACAGACTTTTGTATATAGATTTTGTATCCTGCAAGTTTACTGAATTCATTTATTCTAACAGGTTTTTTTTTTTTTTGTAGAGTCCTTGGGGCTTTCTCTGCATATATTATCAGGTCATTTGTAAATAGAGACAGTTTTTACTTCTTTGTTTCTGATTTGGATACCTTTTATTTCTTTTGCCTACATGCTCTGTCTAGGACTTCCAATACTTTGTTGAAGAAAAGGGGTGAGAATGGGCAACCTTGTCTTATTTCTGATCTTAGAGGAAAAGCTTTCAACTTTTCACTGTTGAGTGTGATATCAACTGTGGGGTTGTCTTATATGGGCCTTTATTATGTTGAGGTATATTCCAGCTATATCCACTTTACTGAGTTTTTTTTTTTTATCATAAATAGATATTGAAACATTATGTCAAATGCTTTTCTTCTGCATCTATTTGAAATGATTATATGATTTTAATCCTTCATTTTGTAATGTGGTGTATCACATCGATTGATTTGCAGATGTTAAACAAGCCTTGCATTCCGGCATAATCCCACTTGATTGTGGTAGAGGATTCTTTAACGTATTGCTGATTTAGGTTTGCTAATATCTTGTTGAGGATTTTTTTGCATTTCTGGTTCACAGGGATATTGCCTGTTTTCCCTTTTGGTAGTGTCCGTGTCTGGTTTTGGTATCGGTAATGCTGGTCTCATAAAATGAGTTTGGAAGTGTTCCTTCCTCTTCTATTTTTTGGAAGAGTTTGGGAAGGATTGATATTAATTCCTCTTCAAATATTTGTTGAATTCAACCAGTGTAGCTGTCTGATCCTGGGCTTTTGTTTGTTGGGAGGTTTTTAATTACTGGTTCAGTTTCATCACTAGTAATCAGTCTGTTCAGATTTTCTATTTCTTCATAATTCAGTATTGGTAGGTTATATATTTCTAGGAGTTTATCCATTTCTTCTAGGTTGTCCAATTTGTTGGCATATAATTAAAATTGTTCATAGTAGTCTCTTATGTTCCTTTGTATTTCTGTAGTGTCAGTTGTAGTTTCTCCTCTTTCATTTCTGATTTTATTTGAGTCCTCTCTTTTCTTCTTGGTGAGTCTAGCTAAATTTTGTTTATCTTTTAAAAAAATAAGCTCTCAGTTTCTTTGATCTTTCTGTTGTCTTTTAGTCTCTGTTTCATCGATCTCTTCTGATCTTTTTTGTTTCCTCCTTCGACTAACTTTGGGCTTCATTTGTTCTTCTTTTTTTTAGCTTCTTGAGGTATAAAGTTAGTTTGTTTATTTGAGACCTGCCTTGTTTCTTAATTTAGACATTTACCACTATGTGTTTCCCTCTCAGAACTGCTTTTGCTGCATCCCTTAAGTTTTGGCATGTTGCATTTCCGTTTTCCTTTGCCTCAAGGTATTCTTTGTTTTCTCTTTTGAGTTCTTCTTTGACCCATTGTTGTTCAGTACCATGTTATTTTAATCTCCACGTATCTGAATTTTTAGTTTTCTTCTTGTAAAGTGATTTCTGGCTTCATAACCGTTATGATTGGAAAAAGATGCTTGATATGATTCAATCTTTTGAATTTATTAAGTCTTGTTTTATGGCTTAACATATGATTTATCCTGGAGAATGTTCCATGTGTGCCTGAGCAAAATGTGTTTTCTGTTGCTTTTGGATGGAATGTCCTATACATGTCTGTTAACATGTCTGGTCTAATGTGTCATTTAAGGCCAATGTTTCCTTATTGATTTTCTGTTTGGATGACCTATCCATTGATGAAAGTGGGATATTAAAATCCCCTAATGTTATTATATTGCTGTCTATTTCTCCCTTTAGGATTGTTAACATTTGCTTATCTACTTAGGTGCTCCTATATTGGGGGCATAAATATTTACAAATGTCATATCCTCTTGTTGGATAGATCCCCCCTGCTGTGTCTTATTGATGAATTAGGTCACATTTTATTCTCACAAGGAGAATGCCATAAAATTAGACCAAATAACCCTGCCTCTGGACCAAGGCTGTAACCAGCTAACTTTAAAGTGTATGGTTGCATGGGAAGGCTTTGCATGTCTACTGAGTTGAAGTTTGTTAGGAAGGGTGAATGGAGAATGGATGTCAGGGAGGCAACCATCTCTAATATACCTGATTAATTGGAGGATGACCAATCAAATGAAGTTCTAGTTTTATTTCCAGTGGTGGTGGGAAGCAAGCATTTCTTTGCCTTTGAATGTAATGAAGAAGTATGTAGTTTTGATTGCTACTGGCACCTATCTTGTGACCATGAGGGGAGTCTTCTCGAGGATGAAGCCAACCATAGGGCCAGAGCTCAGGGATTCATAGAGAAATGGATAAGTAGATCTGGAGCCCTGACTACACTATGTGTTTGGGCTGGATTTTGGACTTTTTAGGTACGTAAACCAATGAATTATGTACCTAATTATTAGTTAAGCCAAACTGAGTTGAGTTTTTGTTGCTGATTTATTTTTATTTTTATTTTGTTTTTAGTACATTTCTAAACAACAGAATTCTGAGACCTAGAGGTTGATGCAAAGCAAAGGCCAGTATTACAGTCTCCAATGCTAGAAGAAATAGAACTTTCAGACAGGAGACAATAATGAGAGAGTTATGTCTAGCCAGCAATTGGGATCAAGGGGATTCAGATACTCCCTGCCAGATGTTCCTAATTGGAGTAATAAGTCTTTTAGAAGAATATTGTGATAGAAAAAATTCAGTGGCTTCACCAATCAATTATTTCTTCTATGCACTTGGGGAGACTATATTTCCCAGCTTCCCTGCAGATAGGTTGGGGTTAATGTGACTGAATTTTAATCTGTCCAATGTGGGCAGAAAGCGATGAGCTTTCTTCTAGATCTTACCATAAAACTCTTTGTATAAACTGCCATTTCTCAGTTTCCTTTTTATGCTATGTGTCAAAAATAGCAGAGTCATGAGAAGAATACTAGGTCCCTGAATTATGACATGGAAGAATATTTTTCCGGTTACCAACTGCTGCATAATAAACAACCTCAAAACTTAGTGGTTTAAACAACAGTGTATTATTATCTCTTATGATTCTGTGAGTTTCCTGGGCTCAGCTAGTGGTTCTTACTTGAGATCTCTCATGCAATTGCAGGCAATTGTTGGCTAGGACTGCAGTCATCTGATGAATCAACTGATGGACCAAGAGGGTCCACTCACACTGGCAGCTGATGCAGGCTATCTTTTGGAAACCCAACTGGGGCTGTCACCTGGCATGCCTCCATGTGGCATCTCCATGTAGCTTGAGTTTCTCTTAGCCTGGTGCCTGGGTTCCAATAGGAAGCATCTCATAAGTGTGCATTCTAAGAGGCAGGACGTGGAAGGAGCCAGATAGTTAAGGACTACACCTGGACTGGCACAGCATCATTTCCACCATATTCTATTGATGGAAGTTACCAGGCCTGCCTCGATTCAATGGAGAAATAAATTCTACCTCTTGATGGGAGAGTGGCAAAGTCACTTTGCCAAAGTGCATATGGTATTGATAACATTGTCATGATCATCTTTGGAAACACAATATGCCATACTCTCCCACCAAACACCTCTTGGACTATGACATAAACAGATATACACTTATATTGTCTTAATCCACTGAGATTTTGGGATTGTTATAGTGGTTACTTTGTCCTGAGTACCATACATAATACTGTATCAACTGAGGGGACCACCCTCTTGTCTCTCAGATTCACAGTAATGCCTCTTCCCAGCTTGCATAAGGAACCTTATCTTACAAATGAGGATATCATCATTTCAAGCAGAATATTTAGTCCCAGGTGCAAGGAGGTACCTGTTATGCTTACTCACATGGCCATTTGGGTGCACCAAGTTTCAGCTGCCAAATCAAAGGTCTGGCTCAAGTTCTACTGGGAAATAATCACATTACAGGCAGAATCATGGAACAAGCACAACTGCCCACCTCCATACATCTGGTTGGTTCAGGTCAGGCATCCACCTCAAATAGTAGGTTCTAGTCTGCAAATCCAAGTATCTTATTTCAATTGCCAAGGTATTTTCCAAATGAACTTACCCCTAATTCCAAGGATATGTTTCAAATGAATTTTACATATTGCATTATTTGTAAGCATTCTTCAAGAGATTCTTAGGGTCCTTGCTATACACCTCTTTGTTGTAGGGCCTACTCTGAATCATTTGCCTGGTAACTACATATTGGTCAGAGGTATAGTCTTACACTTCTACTTTCCAAGAGTCTTGTTTATGTTGCTCAGGGGCCCAAAGAGCTGATAAAAAAAAAAAAGAGTGTATGGCTACTGATTGTTCTTTTCCAGTGTGTATGATGCCAGTAGAAACTCTCCTTGGATTTCCTACACATGTAATATAGTCTGGGAGGGCCCACCCATTCATGGCAACTAGTAAGGTAGAGGTAGTTCCCCTTAGTCAAGAAGATAAGTTTGAACACAGACCATTTTATGAATATATCAGCATGCACTGAGACCGGTCAGGACAGGTTCTTGGGGTTGATGCAGAAGAGTACAGTTTTGCTGTACAGCCTCTGATAGTTCAATACTGGAACTCATAACTCCTCTGCCTTTTGGTGGGTTCAGGAGGGCCAACTTCATAGGCATGTGACCTGTGCAGTTGCACTGAACCTACTTTTAGCAGAGCTCCATGCTTGGTTTAATGCCACGCTACGCAGGTTGTGGGATCTTTGTTCCCCAACCAGGGATTGAACCCGGGCCTTCAGCAGTGAGAGCACGGAGTCCTAACCTCTGGACCACCAGGGAATTCCCACCATCTTGAAATTATTCATAATTTTTTAACTTTTTCATTTTGCACTGGGACATGCACATTATGTAGTTGGCCCTGGGTAAAGGACCATCATTCCTCTAATCAAACCAATCTGTCTAATGATGTTCCTGCACTATTACTGATGTCTTGAAGGTAAAATTGACCTGAATGAAATCTAGGAATTGCCACAGAAGTTAATACCTCCTGATAATAGATGATATTAAGGCCAGAAATTTTACAATATTCACAGAATCCAAAACAATGTATCTGTGGATACCGTGGTTCGGTTCTATTCTCTTCTTTCTATTCTACAATATTAATGAGTACACTCTGGGAATGAGGGATGCAGTCTCAACAGAGAAGTGATCAGAGGCCAGTGAAGTGAAGAACGTGGAGAGGTAGCAACAGCCGTATCAGGCATGGCCTTTTAGGCCATGTGTATATTGGACACAGATTTTATGTGCCTTCTTGGCTTTCCTCCTGGACTTGTAGCTGCTTGCTTTACCTCAGCTACCACTTGCATCTGCCTGACACCTCCTGGGCCTCTGTCTGAGGCCAACTAGTTTCTTGTCCTTAGAGTTCTAGGTTCTCTTCTTTGCCATTGTCATGTTTCTTGGCCAACCAGCCATGCACATCTGGAGTTTCTGGCTCCTTCTGTACTTCTGCACTTGGAGGAAACCCAGACCACAGGACATGGGATTTGGCACCTAGATAGAGTGTCAAAGGGGAAAATGATGCAACCTTAAGTGCAGGAAATTTGGGGCCAGTGGGAAAGATATAGAAGGAGATGAGCTGGTAAATACCCTCCTTTTTCTCTAGCTCAGGGACTGTCTTAGAACAGTTTTTCCTTGCAGTCCAGCATGTTGGAGGTATGGGTATTGACTCCCGGGAAAGCAAATGTCTTGACTGGAAATTAGGGATAAAGGAGGTCTGGGGGAGAGATAATGTTTAGATCTAAGGGAGTGGGCCCAATGGAAGTGGATCTTTGTATCTCAAGGTTGATGGGAACATGTCTAGCACAAAAGATACACTCAACAATCAGGAGGACAGGATGTTGCATCCCATGGTTGTCAGCCAGACCCTATCCTCAGCCACCGCAGTGCTTTCCTAAAGAGCCCATGAATGGAGCAGCCCTGGCAGCAAGGATGAGTTATGCATTGACCCAACAACTTGGGTTTCCCTTCATCAGGCTGAGGAACTCAGTATGTGATTGTGTATGTGTTTTGCTTTTAATTTCTTTTAAAAGTTTACTTTAAAGATTAGTAAATTGGTAAAGTGTTTATAACAGTGGCAGGTACATAGGAAGCACTCAATGCTATCAATTGTCTTAGTGTGGGTTCCCTAGAAAACACAGCTGGAGGCAAAAGCTTGGGTACTAACATGTTATTAGTAAGTTCAAATCCTAGGGAAGCAAGAAGAATTGAAGAGGACGGTAAGGCAGAAAAGGAGAGAAGATATATAGGAGTACCTTATTGCACTACTGAATGCTAACATGCAGGAAGCTAAGGCCTGACGATGGTTTTTTCCTTAGGGATTCCACCCAGGCACCTGGTGGAAGGTGGTTATATCCATCTTAGAGAGGGTTTTGTTTCTGGATCAGACTTTGCCTTTTCTGCTACAGTTTCTCTGCTGTCATCACCAATTGAGGGCTCACAGAATGTTTTACCGATGACAGTATTGTCTTGAAATAAGTTATCCATTTTATGACAGAGATGGTGAGACAATGAATGAAACACAAAAATGTTTAGAGGTGCTACCTACCATGTGCCCTCTGAGAAGCAGCTGTCCTGATAGAATGCTGAAATGGCCTATTGATATTCAGGTTTGCTGATCATTTAAAGTCTTTTGAGGAGGTTACAGAGTCTACCACCTTGACAGATTAGTCTTGTATCTCTCCTGTCAGGAAGAAGGGAGGATTATGTAATACATTACAAGTGAGTGCAAGTGCTCTGAGTGAAGCAACGGCTGAACTGACTGGCCTTAGTTTAGGCATCACTCAGAGCCATGCATGTACATTGTGCTCTGGCCAGAGTGGCCCTAGCAATAGCTTGTGCTGTTTAAGTGGCCTCCCTTGCTCCTACAGACTGAAGGCCTCATTGCCTTGCCTGCTCTGAAATCTTCAGGCCACTTGTGGGCACACTGTAGTGTTATTTCCATGTCATGTGCCTGGCATTTTTCTGCCCTGGGGACTCAATATAGCTGCTGAGGTGCACATGTAACCTGGATGTGGGGGGGGAGTCATCCTCCTCTTGGAGCAAACTTGGACAGACAGAAACATGAGCTGGCTGATAAATTCTTCATCTTTCACCCAGAGGGATGATTGAGAAATTCAGTAGCTTCATAGCACATCAGTGAAAAAGCAGAGCAATGCAATTGTTGTTACCAAGCTGTGGCCAGTTTGGTGATGCCCTACCATATATTCGCTCCACTTTCCTGCCTTGCTTGCTTCTTCTATCCTTCTTGCTTCTCTAGGGTTGGACCTACCAATAACGTCTTACCACCTAAGCTTTTCCACAAACTCTGTTTTCTACTGAACCCAAGCTAATGGATACCATTTATTATGTGCTTACTGTGTACAGACACTATTTTGAGTACTTTACATTATTCATTTTTTATTGTGACTATATATATATATATATATATATATATACAACATAGAAAATTTGCCATCTTAACCATTTTTAAGTGTACAACATTATTAATTTATTTCTAAAGTAACTTTAAAAAAACTAAAGTAAAACATATATACAGACAAGTAGAGAATTCCTAAGTATACAGCTCAATGAGTGTCTGTAATTGAACACATCTGCTCAAGATACAGAATATACCAACACCAGAGAGCCCCTCCCTCGTACCTCTGCCAGTCATTCTCCCTTCCCAAAGAAGATCACAATTTTGACTTCTATCACCATTTGTCTGCTTTTAAGTCTTTTTAAAGATTTAAAGAACTCTTGCAGTAGAAAAGAACTCTTTTATGCCTGGATGCTTTGCTTAATGTTTTGTTTCTATGGTTCAGTTAATGTTGTATGTGGCAGTGGTTTGTCCATTTTCTTTGCATATAGCATTCCATTGCATGATTACTCCTTAATTTATTTATCCATTCTACTGTAAACAGACACTTGGATTCTTTCCAGTCTTTGGCTGATATGAATAATGCTGCTGTAAACATTCTTGTACATGGCTTTTGGTGCTGAGCCATAGGGATTGTATAGGTTCAGCTTTAATTAACACTGCTTAATTTTTCCCCCTAAATTTATGTTCCCATTGATAGTGTGTAAGAGTTCTAGTTTTACATTCTTGCTGACATTAGATATTGCGTTCTTTTGTAATTTTAGCCATTCTGTGTGTGTGTGTGTGTGTGTGTGTGTGTGTCTATATATATATAGTGGTATCTCAGTGTTATTATTATTATTTATTTTTGGCTATGTTGGGTCTTCCTTGCTGTGCGTGGGCTTTCTCTAATTGTGGTGAGCAGGGGCTACTCTTTGCTGTGGTGTGCGGGCTTCTCACTGTGGTGGCTTCTCTTGTTGTGGAGCATGCGCTCTAGACGCACAGGCTTCAATAGTTGTGGCACATGGGCTTAGTTGCTTAGTTGTGGCTCGCGGGCTCTAGAGGGCAGGCTCAGTAGTTGTGGCGCAAGGGCTTAGTTGCTCCGCAGCATGTTGGATCTTCCTGGACCAGGGATCGAACCCATGTCCCCTGCATTGGCAGGTGGATTCTTAACCACTGCACCACCAGGGAAGTCCTCAGTATTATTTTAATTTGCATTTTTGTAATGGCAGTGAGGTTGAACACTTTCATACAGTTATTTACCATTTGAATACTCTCTTTTGTGAAGTGGCTATTTAAGTCTTTTGTCCAGTTTTTCCCCCTTTGACTTGTTTGACTTTTTCTTATTGATTTGAAGGATTTCTTTACATAATCTGAATATGAAGCCTTGTCAGATATATGTATTGTAGATATTTTCTCTCACTTGTTTAGCTTGCCTTCTCAATTTCTTAATGGGATCTTTTTATAAACTTAATTTTTATAAAGACCAAGTTGTCAATATAATATAAAGTATCTATAGATCCTGTGGAATAGACAGAATTTTCTTAAATAGGACAGAAAAGCCCTAATAGACTGAGTAACATCTGCCTATCCCGATTTCATGAATATATTTTATATTATCTTCTAGAAACTTTGTTTAATCTTGTAATTTACATCTACGGTCCCTCTGGAATTGATTTTTGTATATAGTGATGATGTATTTAAGATCAATTAAAAATTAAAATGGAGTAACTGGGGTTCAGACATGCAAAATGGAGCCTGGTGGCCATTGTGGATGTGGTTTCAGACATGTTCTTGCATCACTGAGAACGTGAATTTTCTGAGCTGTATCAAACTCAAGGATACCACCATTCATTTTCAAAACAATATCTGCCAACAGCTGCCAGCTGCAACCTTATGGTCTCAAGGTCTCCCTCTGTAATGTGCAACCATTGTGGACACCAACTAACCTTGCTTAACAAGCATGCTTACTTCTTGCCAGCCCCAATCCTAGTTCTTGACAAACAACTTCTATAACTTTGTGGTTTTTCCTATATAAGCCTCCCCCGTTTTGTAGTCAGGTGAAACACAATTCACGTGCTTCTTGAATCTGTCTCCCAGGCTATAGTCCTCAGCCTGGCTCACATAAAGCTGTCTTCCATTCCATAATATAGATTGTTTGTTAATTACTTGCATCAATATTGCTTGGTGTAGTCGGATATTAGAGAAACCCACCTGAGGTTACCTGGAATCTACTTTGAACTGGCATATGGTACCAAGCCTGGGCCCCTGAGCCCCCTGGCTTTACAGAACTCTTCGTGTGATTCGGTGAGTTCCTCCCCTGATATCAGGACCTCCTTATTTTAAGTTGTTGGTCCTGACTTTTATTCAAGCTGTTAAGATCTTAAGATTAGGAGTCTTAAGGGGTCAGGGTTACTGGTACATTTCCTAGGTGAAAGGGACCTAGGGGGAATTTCCTAGGCAAGGAAAGCCTAGGGGGAATTTTGGAATGAACTGGGTTGGCTGACCTCTTTTTAATTTGGATTAAAATTGGAAAGATTTATCTATACCTATATCTATACCTATATAGTCTTAACAAACTGTTTGACAGCAAAATGAGAGACTGAGTTCATTCAGCTTCAAAGAGAAGGGACACTAGCTCCTTCCAGCCTCAGGGTGTTCTTAGGTGACTGAGAACCTAGCAGAAGAGTCTGAGGATTGATCCTTGCGATGTGTAGTGGTCCCATAGGGAACCCCATCATGACACCTTAAGTAACTGATGGCTTACCAAGGGACACACACACATAAGGATTGGTCATCCAGTGCTTCAAGCCCGCATGGTGGCTTTCGACTGCCAGCAGGAAAAACCAAGACACAAAAGAGGTGAACCAAGGGTGCCACCTTGAGAAGGTAAGCTCACAAGCAGCACACTTCTGACCCAATACACTGTCCTTAGAAATTGTTCAGACTTTGTAGTAACATGAAACAAAAACAAAATGCAAAGTTGTGCTTTTAAAACCTACCAGCTCCAGGATGGGCAGGCACCCACTGGAACTCTGGCTGGTTTTATGTACAACATGTAGGGAGCCAATAATTGCAAGTACTTGACAAATGGGAAGATTTAACAAAAAATAAGTTAGATCTTAAATGGCCAAAATGGGGCTCTTTTGACATTCCAAAATTGGTTTTTTGCATACACAGTGAGAAAGCCAGCTTGATGAAATGTCTTTTTAAAATTCTGACCCTAAGGGAGCAAAAGTCCTTCTAGAGAAAGCTTACATTTTCTTTCTTTCTCCCTTAAAGTTATAAATCTTATGTCTTTGAAATGTAAACACAGCCCACATTGCCTGACACTACAACCTTGGCTCAATCAGAGGAACCTAAAACTAAAAGGAAAAAAAAAAAAAGGAAACGAAGGCTTTTTAAACTCAAATGAGTAAAATTAACTTATTCCATCTGTTATATATAGACTAGTGAGTTTTATATTGTAATACCTGATTCATGACTAAGTCTTAAAACGAAAACTGAGACCTCTGTCTGTGTCTGTCTGGATGTATGTATGTATATTATAAATATATGTCTCTACTTTCAGATGGCATTACCAAAATTAACTTGTAGAAGGGGCTATATTTAATTGGCTTAAAGAAAATTAAACACTTGTATAAATTCTCAGAAATATAATGGAAACTACCCAAAGGAATTTCAGGTTCACATGATCTGGGAAATATTCAATATTAAATTAATATTGATTTAACTTTTATTTTTACTTTTTATTAAAATATAGTTGATTTACAATGTTCTAATTTCTTCTGTACTGCAAAGTGACTCATGTATACACATATGTACATTCTTTTTTTATATTCTTTTCCATTATGGTTTATCCCAGGAGAATGGACATAGTTCCCTGTGCTATACAGTAGGACCTTTTGTTTATGCATTCTAAATGTAATAGTTTGTATCTACTAACCCCAAACTCCTACTCCATCCCTCTCCCTCCCCCCATCCTTGGCAACCACAAGTCTGTTCTCTACGTCTGCGAGTCTGTTTCTGTTTTGTAGGTAGGTTCATTTGTGCCATATGTTAGATTCCACATATAAGTGATATGGTATTTGCCTTTCTCTTTCTGACTTACTTCACTTAGTATGATAATCTCTAGGTCTATCCATGTCACTGCAAATGGCATTATTTCATTCTTTTTTATGGCTGAGTAGTATTCCATTGTATATATGTACCACATCTTCTTTATCCATTCATCTGTAGATGGACATTTAGGTGGTTTCCATGTCTTGGCTATTGTGAATAGTGCTGCTGTGAACATAGGGGTGCATGTATCTTTTTGAATTGTAGTTTTGTCCAGATAGATGCCCAGGAATGGGACTGCTGGATCCTATGGCAACTCTATTTTTAGTTTTTTGAGGAACCTCCATACTGTTCTCCATAGTGGCAGTACCAATTTACATTCCCACCAAAAGTGTAGGAGGGTTCCCTTTTCTCCACACACTCTCTAGCATTTGTTACTTGTAGACTTTAAAAAAAAATTTTATTTATTTATTTATTTATTTATTTATTTATCTTGGTTGTGTTGGGTCTTTGTTGCTGCATGGGGGCTTTCTCTAGTTGCGGCAAGTGGGGGCTACTCTTCATTGTGGTATGCGGGCTTCTCATTGCGGTGGTTTCTCTTGCTGTGGAGCATGGGCTCTAGGCGCGTGGGCTTCAGTAGTTGTGACATGTGGGCTCAGTAGTTGTGGCGCACGGGCTTAGTTGCTCTGCGGCATGTGGGATCCTCCTGGACCAGGGATCGAACCCATGTCCCTGCATTGGCAGGAGGATTCTTAACTACTGAGCTGCCAGGGAAGTCCCACTTGTAGACTTTTTAAAGATAGCCATTCTGACTGGTGTGAGGTAGTTTTGACTTGCAATTTTTGAATAATTAGTGATGTTGAGCATCTTTTCATGTGCCTATTGGCCATTTGTATGTCTTTGGAGAAATGTCTATCAAGGTCTTCTGCCCATTTTTCGATTGGGTTGTTTGTTTTTTTGTTGTTGAGTTGTATGAGCTGTTTGTATATTTTGGAGATTAAGCCCTTGTTGGTTGCATTGTTTGCAAATATTTTCTCCCATTCCATAGGTTGTCTTTTAATTTTTCTTTAATGGTTCCTTTGCTGTGCAAAAGCTTGTAAGTTTGATTAGGTCCCATTTGTTTAGTTTTGTTTTTATTTCTATTGCCTTGGGAGACCTAAGAAAACATTGGTATGATTTATGTCAGAGAATGTTTTGCCTATGCTCTCTTCTAGAAGTTTTATGGTGCCATGTCTTGTGTTTAAGTCTTTAAGCCTTTTTGAGTTTATTTTTGTGCATGGTGAGAGGTGTGTTCAAATTTCATTGATTTACATTCAGCTGTCCAACTTTCCCAGCACCACTTGTTGATTTTATATTTTTGCCTCCTTTATTGAACATTAATTGACCATAATTGTGTGGGTTTACTTCTGGGCTCGCTATTCTGTTCCATTGATCCGTATGTCTGTTTTTGTACCAATACCATGCTGTTTTGATTACTGTAGATTTTGTAGTATTGTCTGAAGTCTGGGAGAGTTATGCCTCCTGCTTTGTTTTTTTTGTCAGGATTGCTTTGGCAATTCTGGGTCTTTTATGGTTCCATATACATTTTTGGATGATTTGTTCTAGTTCTGTGAAAAATGTCATGGGTAATTTGACAGGGATTGCATTAAATCTGTAGATCGCTTTGGGTAGTATTGCCATTTTAACAATATGAATTATTCCAATCTAAGATCATGGGATATCTTTCCATTTCTTTGGATCCTCTTCAGTTTCCTTTATTAATATTTTATAGTTCTCAGCATATAAGTCTTTCACCTCCTTGGTCAGATTTATTCCTAGGTTTTTTTTTTTTTGGATGTGATTTTAAAAGGGATTGTTTGTTTACATTTCCTTACTGTTATTTCATTGTTAGTGTAAAGAAATGAAACTGATTTCTGAATGTTGATCTTGTATCCTGCTACTTTGCTGAATTCATTTATTAGATCTAGTAGTTTTGTGTGGAGTCCTTAGGGTTTTTTATATATATCAGTAGTATCATGTCATCTGCATATAGAGTTTTACCTCTTTCCTTCCAATTTGGATGCTTTTATTTCTTTTTCTTGTCTGATTGCTGGAGCTAGGGCTTCCAGTGGTATGTTGAATAGAAGTGCCGAGAGTGGGCATCCTTGTCTTATTCCAGATTTTAGTGGGAACGCTTTTAGCTTTTCACCGCTGAGTATTATATTGGCTATGGGTTTGTCATAAATGGCTTTTATTCTGTTGAGATATGTTCCCTCTATACCCACTGTGGTAAGAGTTTTTATCATGAATGGATATCACATTTTGTCAAATGCTTTTTCTGCATCTATTGAGATGATCATGTGATTTTTGACTTTTCTTTGTTGATGTGGTGTATTGCATTGATTGATTTGCATATGTTGAACCATCCTTGTGAATTTGGGATGAATCCCACTTGGTCATTGTGTATGATCTTTTTTATGTGTTGTTGGATTCGGTTTGCTAATATTTTGTTGAGAATTTTTGCATCTATATTCATCAAAGATATTGGCCTGTAATTTTCTTTTTTTGATGGTGTCTTTGTCTGGTTTTGGTATCAGGGTGATGGTGGCTTCATAGAATGTCTTTGGGAGTGTTCCCTCCTCTTCAGTCTTCTGGGAGAGTTTGAGAAGGATCAGTATAGGTTCTTCTTTGTATGTTTGGTAGAATTTGCATGTGAAGCCATCTGGTCCTGGACTTTTGTTTGTAGGGAGTTTTTTTTTTTTTTTAAATTACAGATTATATTTCCTTTCTAGTGATCAAGGTGTTCAAATTATCTATTTCTTCTCTTTTTTTAACATCTTTATTGGAGTATAATTGCTTTACAATGGTGTGTTAGTTTCTGCTTTATAACAAAGTGAATCCGTTATACATATACATATGTTCCCATATCTCTTCCCTCTTGTGTCTCCCTCCCTCCCACCCTCCCTATCCCACCCCTCTAGGTGGTGACAAAGCACCGAGCTGATCTCCCTGTGCTATGCGGCTGCTTCCCACTAGCTATCTATTTTACATTTGGTAGTGTATATATGTCCATGCCACTCTCTCACCCTGTCACATCTTACCCCTCCCCCTCCCCATATCCTCAAGTCCATTCTCTAGTAGGTCTCTGTCTTTATTCCCATCTTGCCACTAGGTTCTTCATGACCTTTTTTTTTTCTTTCTTAGATTCCATACATATGTGTTAGCATACTGTATTTGTTTTTCTCTTTCTGACTTACTTCACTCTGTACGACAGACTCTAACTCCATCCACCTCACTACAAATAACTCCATTTCGTTTCTTTTTATGGCTGAGTAATATTCCATTGTATATATGTGCCACATCTTCTTTATCCATTCATCCGATGATGGACACTTAGGTTGCTTCCATGTCCTGGCTATTGTAAATAGAGCTGCAATGAACATTTTGGTACATGACTCTTTTTGAATTATGGTTTTCTCAGGGTATATGCCCAGTAGTGGGATTGCTGGGTCGTATGGTAGTTCTATTTGTAGTTTTTTAAGGAACCTCCATACTGTTCTCCATAGTGGCTGTATCAATTTACATTCCCACCAACAGTGCAAGAGTGTTCCCTTTCCTCCACACCCTCTCCAGCATTTATTGTTTCTAGATTTTTGGATGATGGCCATTCTGACCGGTGTGAGATGATATCTCATTGTAGTTTTGATTTGCATTTCTCTCATGATTAAGGATGTTGAGCATTCTTTCATGTGTCTGTTGGCAATCTGTATATCTTCTTTGGAGAAATGTCTATTTAGGTCTTCTGCCCATTTTTGGATTGGGTTGTTTGGTTTTTTGTTATTGAGCTGCATGAGCTGCTTGTAAATCTTGGAGATTAATCCTTTGTCAGTTGCTTCATTTGCAAATATTTTCTCCCATTCTAAGGGTTGTCTTTTGGTCTTGTTTATGGTTTCCTTTGCTGTGCAAAAGCTTTGAAGTTTCATTAGGTCCCATTTGTTTATTTTTGTTTTTATTTCCATTTCTCTAGGAGGTGGGTCAAAAAGGATCTTGCTGTGATTGATGTCATAGTGTGTTCTGCCTATGTACTGCCTAAACTCTTTCCTCTAATAGTTTGATAGTGTCTGGCCTTACATTAGGTCTTTAATCCATTTGAGTTTATTTTTGTGTATGGTGTTAGGGAGCGTTCTAATTTCATTCTTTTACACGTAGCTGTCCAGTTTTCCCAGAACCACTTATTGAAGAGGCTGTCTCTCCTCCACTGTATATTCTTGCCTCCTTTATCAAAGATAAGGTGATCATATGTGCGTGGGTTTATCTCTGGGCTTTCTATCCTGTTCCATTGATCTATATTTCTGTTTTTGTGCCAGTACCATACTGTCTTGATTACTGTAGCTTTGTAGTATAGTCTGAAATCCAGGAGGCTGATTCCTCCAGCTCCGTTTTTCTTTCTCAAGATTGCTCTGGCTATTCAGGGTCTTTTGTGTTTCCATACAAATTGTGAAATTTTTTGTTCTAGTTCTGTGAAAAATGCCAGTGGTAGTTTGATAGGGATTGTATCAAATCTGTAGATTGCTTTGGGTAGTAGAGTCATTTTCACAATATTGATTCTTCCAATCCAAGAACATGGTATATCTCTCCATCTGTTTGTATCATCTTCAGTTTCTTTCATCAGTGTCTTATAGTTTCCTGCATACAGGTCTTTTGTCTCCTTAGGTAGGTTTATTCCTAGATATTTTATTCTTTTTGTTGCAGTGGTAAATGGGAGTGTTTCCTTAATTTCACTTTCAGATTTTTCATCATTAGTGTATAGGAATGCAAGAGATTTCTGTGCATTAATTTTGTATCCTGCTACTTTACCAAATTCATTGATTAGCTCTAGTAGTTTTCTAGTGGCAGTTTTAGGATTCTCTATGTATAGTATCATGTCATCTGCAAACAGTGACAGCTTTACTTCTTCTTTTCCGATTTGGATTCCTTTTATTTCTTTTTCTTCTCTGATTGCTGTGGCTAAGACTTCCAAAACTATGTTGAATAATAGTGGTGAGAGTGGGCAACCTTGTCTTGTTCCTGATCTTAGTGAAAATGGTTTCAGTTTTTCACCATTGAGGACAAGGTTGGCTGTGGGTTTGTCATATATGGCCTTTATTATGTTGAGGAAAGTTCCCTCTATGCCTACCTTCTGCAGGGCTTTTATCATAAATGCGTGTTGAATTTTGTCAAAAGCTTTCTCTGCATCTATTGAGATGATCATATGGTTTTTCTCCTTCAGTTTTTTAATATGATGTATCACGTTGATTTGCGTATATTGAAGAATCCTTGCATTCCTGGAATAAACCCCACTTGATCATGGTGTATAATCCTTTTAATGTGCTGTTGGATTCTGTTTGCTAGTATTTTGTTGAGGATTTTTGCATCTATGTTCATCAGTGATATTGGCCTGTAGTTTTCTTTCTTTGTGACATCTTTGTCTGGTTTTGGTATCAGGGTGATGGTGGCCTCGTAGAATGAGTTGGGGAGTGTTCCTCCCTCTGCAATATTTTGGAAGAGTTTGAGAAGGATAGGTGTTAGCTCTTCTCTAAATGTTTGATAGAATTCGCCAGTGAAGCCATCTGGTCCTGGGCTTTTGTTTGTTGGAAGATTTTTAATCACAGTTTCAATTTCAGTGCTTGTGATTGGTCTGTTCATATTTTCTATTTCTTCCTGGTTCAGTCTTGGTAGGTTGTGCATTTCTAAGAATCTGTCCATTTCTTCCAAGTTGTCCATTTTTTTGGCATAGAGTTGCTTGTAGTAATCTCTCATGATCGTTTGTATTTCTGCAGTGTCAGTTGTTACTTCTCCTTTTTCATTTCTAATTCTGTTGATTTGAGTCTTCTCCCTTTTTCTCTTGATGAGTCTGGCTAATGGTTTATCAATTTTGTTTATCTTCTCAGAGAACCAGCTTCTAGTTTTATTGATCTTTGCTATTGTCTCCTTCATTTCTTTTTTATTTATTGCTGATCTGATCTTTTTGATTTCTTTCCTTCTGCTAGCTTTGGGGTTTTTTTTTTTTTTGTTCTTCTTTCTCTAATTGCTTTAGGTGCAAGATTAGGTTGTTTATTCGAGATGTTTCCTGTTTCTTGATGTAGGCTTGTATTGCTATAAACTTCCCTCTTAAAAGTGCTTTTGCTGCATCCCATAGGTTTTGGGTCGTCGTGTCTCCATTGTCATTTGTGTCTAGGTATTTTTTGATTTCCCCTTTGATTTCTTCAGTGATCACTTCGTTATTAAGTAGTGTATTGTGTAGCCTCCATGTGTTTGTATTTTTTACAGATCTTTTCCTGTAATTGATATCTAGTCTCATAGCGTTGTGATCGGAAAAGATACTTGATATGATTTCAATTTTCTTAAATTTACCAAGGCTTGATTTGTGACACAAGATATGATCTATCCTGGAGAATGTTCCATGAGCACTTGAGAAAAATGTGTATTCTGTTGTTTTTGGGTGGAATGTCCTATAAATATCAATTAAGTCCATCTTGTTTAATGTATCATTTAAAGCTTGTGTTTCCTTCTTTATTTTCATTTTGGATGATCTGTCCATTGGTGAAAGTGGGGTGTTAAAGTCCCCTACTATGATTGTGTTACTGTCAATTTCCCCTTTTATGGCTGTTAGTATTTGCCTTATGTATTGAGGTGCTCCTATGTTGGGTGCATAAATATTTACAATTGTTATAACTTCTTCTTGGTTCGATCCCTTGATCATTATATAGTGTCCTTCTTTGTCTCTTGTAATAGTCTTTTCTTAAAGTCTATTTTGTCTGATATGAGAATTGCTACTCCAGCTTTCTTTTGATTTCCATTTGCATGAAATATCTTTTTCCATCCCCTCACTTTCAGTCTGTATGTGTCCCTAGGTCTGAAGTGGGTCTCTTGTAGACAGCATATATACGGGTCTTGTTTTTGTATCCATTCAGCCAGTCTGTGTCTTTTGTTGGGAGCATTTAATCCATTTACATTTAAGGTAATTATCGATATGTATGTTCCTATTCCCCTTTTCTTAAATGTTTTGGGTTTGTTATTGTAGGTGTTTTCCTTCTCTTGTGTTTCTTGCCTAGAGAAGTTCCTTTAGCATTTGTTGTAAAGCTGGTTTGGTGGTGCTGAACTCTCTCAGCTTTTGCTTGTCTGTAAAGGTTTTAATTTCTCCATCACATCGGAATGAGATCCTTGCTGGGTAGAGTAACCTTGTTTGTAGGTTTTTCTCCTTCATCACTTTAAGTATATCCTGCCACTCCCTTCTGGTTTGCAGAGTTTCTGCTGAAAGTTCAGCTGTTAACCTTATGGGGATTCCCTTGTGTGTTATTTGTTGTTTTTTCCCTTGCTGCTTTTAATATGTTTTCTTTATATTTAATTTTTGATAGTTTAATTAATATGTGTCTTGGCGTGTTTCTCCTTGGATTTATCCTGTATGGGACTCTCTGTGCTTCCAGGACTTGATTAACTATTTCCTTTCCCATATTAGGGAAGTTTTCAACTATAATCTCTTCAAATATTTTCTCAGTCCCTTTCTTTTTCTCTTCTTCTTCTGGGACCCCTATAATTTGAATGTTGGTGCATTTAATGTTGTCCCAGAGGTCTCTGAGACTGTCTTCAGTTCTTTTCATTCTTTTTTCTTTATTCTGCTCTGCAGTAGTTATTTCCACTATTTTATCTTCCAGGTCACTTATCCGTTCTTCTGCCTCAGTTATTCTGCTATTGATCCCTTCTAGAGTATTTTTAATTTCATTTATTGTGTTTTTCATCATTGCTTGGTTCCTCTTTAGTTCTTCTACGTCCTTGTTAAATGTTTCTTGCATTTTGTCTATTCTATTTCCAAGATTTTGGATCATCTTCACTATCATTATTCTGAATTCTTTTTCAGGTAGACTGCCTATTTCCTCTTCATTTGTTAGGTCTGGTGTGTTTTGACCCTGCTCCTTCATCAGCTGTGTGTTTTTCTGTCTTCTCATTTTGCTTATCTTACTGTGTTTGGGGTCTCCTTTTCACAGGCTGCAGGTTCGTAGTTCCCGTAGTTTTTGGTATCTGTCCCCAGTGGCTAAGGTTGGTTCAATGGGTTGTGTAGGCTTCCTGGTGGAGGGGACTAGTGTCTGTGTTCTGGTGGATGAAGCTGGATCTTGTCTTTCTGATGGGCATGTCCACGTCTGGTGGTGTGTTTTGGGGTGTCTGTGGCCTTATTATGATATTAGGCAGTCTCTCTGCTAATGGATGGGGCTGTGTTCCTGTCTTGCTAGTTGTTTGGCATAGGGTGTCCAGCACTGTAGCTTGCTGGTCGTTGAGTGAAGCTGGGTCTTGATGTTGAGATGGAGATCTCTGAGAGATTTTCACCGTTTGGTATTACGTGGAGCTGGGAGGTCTCTTGTGGACCAGTGTCCTGAAGTTGGCTCTCCCACCTCAGAGGCACAGCCCTGATGCCTGGCTGGAGCACCAAGAGCCTTTCATCCTCACGGCTCAGAATAAAAGGGAGAAAAAATAGAAAGAAAGAAAGAAAGAGGATAAAATAAAATAAATAAAAAAATAAGCTATTATAATAAAAAATAAGAAAAAGATTTTAATTTTTTAAAATAAATTTATTAATTTTTATAATAAAAAATAAAAAAATTAAGAAAAAAATTTTAAAAATTTTTTTAAAATAGAAAATAAGGAAAAAATTATTAAGAAAAAATTATTAACAAAAAATTTTTTAAGTAAAAAAACAAACAAACAAAAAAAAACGGACGGACCGAACCCTAGGACAAATGGTGAAAGCAAAGCTATACAGACAAAATCTCACCCAGAAGCATACACATATACACTCACAAAAAAAGGAAAAGGGGAAAAATTAATATATCCTGCTCCCAAAGTCCACCTCCGGAATTTGGGATGATTCGTTGTCTATTCAGGTATTCAACAGATGCAGGTACATCAAGTTGTTTGTGGAGCTTTAATCCGCTGCTTCTGAGGCTGCTGGGAGAGATTTCCCTTTCTCTTCTTTGTTCATACAGCTCCTGGGGTTCAGCTTTGGATTTGGACCCGCCTCTGTGTGTAGGTCGCCTGAGGGCGTCTGCTCTTCGCTCACACAGGACGGGGTTAAAGGAGCAGCTGCTTCGGGGGCTCTGGCTCACTCAGGCCGGGGGGAGGGAGGGGCACGGATGCGGGGCGAGCCTGCGGCGGCAGAGGCCAGCGTGACGTTGCGGCAGCCTGAGGCGCGCCGTGTGTTCTCCTGGGGAAGTTGTCCCTGGATCACGGGACCCTGACCGTGGCGGGCTGCACCGGCTCCCGGGAGGGGCGGTGTGGAGAGTGACCTGTGCTCGCACACAGGCTTCTTGGTGGCAGCAGCAGCAGCCTTAGCATCTCATGCTCGTCTCTGGGGCCCGCGCTGATCACCGCGGCTCGCGCCTGTCTCTGGAGCTCGTTTAGGCGGTGCTCTGAATCCCCTCTCCTTGCGCACCGCGAAACAAAGAGGCAAGAAAAAGTCTCTTGCCTCTTCAGCAGCTGCAGACCTTTTCCCGGACTCCCTCCCGGCTAGCTGTAGTGCGCTAACCACTTCAGTCTGTGTTCACACAGCCAACCCCAGTCCTCTCCCTGGGATCCAATGGAAGCCCAAGCCTCAACTCCCAGCCCCCGCCCACCCCGGTGGGTGAGCAGACAAGCCTCTCGGGCTGGTGAGTGCTGGTTGGCACGGATCCTCTGTGCGGGAATCTCTCCGCTTTGCCCTCCGCACCCCTGTGGCTGCACTCTCCTCCGCGGCTCCGAAGCTTCCCCCCTCCGCCACCCGCAGTCTCCGCCCGCGAAGGGGCTTCTAGTGTGTGGAAACCTTTCCTCCTTCACAGCTTCCTCCCACTGGTGCAGGTCCCGTCCCTAGTCTTTTGTCTCTGTTATTTCTTTTTTCTTTTGCCCTGCCTAGGTACGTGGGGAGTTTCTTGCCTTTTGGGAGGTCTGACGTCTTCTGCCAGCGTTCAGTGGGTGTTCTGTAGGAGCAGTTCCACGTGTAGATGTATTTCTAATGTATCTGTGGGAAGGAAGGTGATCTCTGCATCTTACTCTTCCGCCATCTTGCCCAGACCCCCTCTATTTCTTCTTGATTCAGTTTTGATGGGCTGTATGTTTCTCAAAAGTTGTCCATTTCTTCTAGGTTGTCAAATTTTTTGGCATATAGTTCTTCATAGTATTCTCTTATGGTTTTTTAGTATTGCTGTGGTATCGGTTGAGATTTCTCCTTTTTAATTTCTTATTTTGTTTGTTGGGGTTTCCTCTCTTTTCTTTTCTTCTTGGTGAGCCTGGCCAGAGGTTTGTCAATTTTGTTTACCCTTTCAAAGAACCAGCTCTCGGTTTTTTATTGATTTTCTTTCTATTGTTTTCTAATCTCTATTTTATATATTTCCTCCCTGATCTTTATTATTATTTTTTCCTTTTTCTGACTTTAGGTTTTGTTTGTTCCTCGTTTTGTAATTCTTTTAGGTGGTATGTTAGGTTGTTTATTTGAGATTTTTCTTATTTTTTGAGGAAGGCCTGTATTGCTATGAACATCCCTCGAAGACCTGCTTTTGCTGTATCACATAGATTTTGTATGGTTGTGTCTTCATTGTCATTTTTATCAAGGTATTTTTAAATTTTCTTTTTGATTTCTTTGTTAACCCATTGGTCTTTTAGTAGCACGTCGTTTAGGCTCTATGTCATCATTTTTTTCTCATTTCTTTTCCTGTGATTGATTTCTAGTTTCATGCCATTGTGGTCAGAGAAGATGCTTGAAATAATTTCTATACTCTTAAATTTGTTGAGGTTAGTCTTGTGCCCTAGTATGTGGTCAGTCCTAGAGAATGTTCAATGTGCACTTGAAAAGAATGTGTATTCTGGGCTTTTTGGATGTAATGTCCTGAAAATATCAATTAAGTCTAACTGTTCCATTGTATCATTTAGGATCTTTTGCCTTACTGATTTTCTGTCTAGAAGATCTACCCATTGACTTGAGTGGGGTGTTAAAGTTTCCTACTATTATTGTATTCCCATCGATTTCTCCCTTTATGTCTGTTAGCATTTGTTTTATGTATTTGGGTGCTCCTATATTAGGTGCATATATGTTGATGGGTGTAAAATCCTCTTGTATTGATCCTTTTACCATTACATAATGTCCTTCTTTATCTTTCTTTATGGCCTTTGTTTTAAAGTCTATTTTTGTCTGATATGAGTATTGCAACTCTTGCTTTCTTGTCATTTCCGTTTGCATGAAATATCTTTTTCCATCCCCTCACTTTCAATCTATGTGTGTCCTTTGCCCTAAGATGGATCTCTTGTAGGCAGCATATTGTAGGCTCTTGATTTTTTTATCCTCCCTGCCACTCTATGTCTTTTTAAAAAATATATAAATTTATTTATTTTATTTTATTTATTTTATTTTTGGCTGCATAGCGTCTTCGTTGCTGCACGCGGTCTTTTCTCTGGTTGCAGTGAGCGGGGGCTACTCTTCATTGCGGTGCACAGGCTTCTCATTGTGGTGGCTTCTCTTGTTGGGAGCACGGGCTCTAGGCATGCGGGCTTCAGTTGTTGTGGCAGGTGGGCTCAGTAGTTGTGGCTCATGGGCTCTAGAGTGCAGGCTCAGTAGTTGTGGCACACAGGCTTAGTTGCTCCGTGGCATGTGGGATCTTCCCGGACCAGGGCTTGAACCCATGTCTCCTGCATTGGCCGGTGGATTCTTAACCACTGCCCCACCAGGGAAGTCCCCACTCTATGTCTTTTGATTGGAGTATTCAGTCCACTGACATTTAAGGTAATTATTGATACATATGTATTTATTGCCATTTTAAACGTTGTTTTCCAGATGATTTGATGTTTCTTCTTTGTTCCTTTTTCTTTTTGTGATTTGATGATTTCCTTCTATTTTATGCTTGTGTTCTCTTATTTTTGGACTTTGTGAATCTACTGTATGTTTTTGATTTGTGGTTGCCCTGTTTTTCAAGTATGTTAACCCCTTCCTATATCTGCTTGCTTTAGACTGATAGTAATATAGGCTCAGGTACATTCTAAAAAAAAGAATCTACATTTTCTTACTCTCCTTCCCCACCTTTTATGATTTTGATGTCCTATTTCACTTGTTCATGTTTGTCCTTTTGCTGTTCCTTATGTTTATCATCACTTTCATAAATAGTTTTTTTTTCTTTCTTTCCGATCTGTTTACTAGCTAATTTAAGTGATTTACTTTCCATTTATGATTTCCTCCTTCCTGTATCTTCTAGCTTCTTTACTAATTCAGAGAACACTTTCAATATTTCTTTTAGGATAGGTTTAGTATTGCTGTATTCTTTTCATTTTTGCTTGTCTGAGAAATTCTTTATTTCACCTCCTATTCTAAATGGTAATCTTGCTGGGTAGAGTATTCTAGGTTGAAGTTTTTTTTTCCTTTCAAGACTTTGAGTATATTTTGCCACTCCCTTCTTGCCTGTAAAGAAATCAGCTGATAGCCTTATGGGGGTTCCCTTGTAATTAACTCTTTGTTTTTTTCTTGCTGCCTTCAGAATCCTCTTTAACTTTTGCCATTTTTATTATAATATGTCTTGGTGTAGGTCTGTTTGGGTTCATCTTGTTTGGGACCCTTTGTGCCTCCTGTATCTGGATATCTGTTTCCTTCTTTAGGTTTGGGAAGTTTTCAGCCATAATTTCTTCAAATACATTTTCAGTCCTCTTTTCTCTTTCTTCTCCTTCTGGAATCCCTATATGCATAGATTGACCCAGTTTATATTAGCCCATAGGTCTTTTATATTGCTTTCATTTTTTTTAATTTGGTTTCTGTCTGCCATTTTGATTGGGTAATTTCCATTATTCTTTCTTCCAGATCACTTATTCTTTTTTCTGCATTATTCATTCTACTATTCATTGCCTTTAGCTCAGTTATTGTCTTGGCAAATTAATTTTCTAATTTTTCTTGACTCCTCCTTAAAATTTCTAATTCCTTTTTACAGTAATCTGCTTTTCTGTTGATAGCCTTTCTTAATTCCTTCAGTATTTTCATTACCTCCTTTTGAACACGGTGTCTATTAGACTGAAGAGGTCTGTTTCACTGTTTGTTCCTTCAGGGGAATTCTGTCGGTCTTTTAACTGGGAGTGGTTCCTCTGCTTCTTCACTTTGCTTATATTTCTCTAAGGAAAAACAATTATCTACTGTAGTCTTGGAGGCTATTTATATGTGGGAGTGGCCCTGTGTAGCTTGTGTGGGTATAATATTTTTTTGGTGTGAAGGCTGTTTCTGGTTTGAATGCTTGCCATCTCTTTCCTCAGTGTGTGCTGGCCGTTATCCCCTTGATAGGGTGTGTGCAGGTGCGCAGCCCACACACACTCCCAGGAAGGTGGGGGCGGCAGTTGGCACCCTTTTGTGGGACCCTCAGCAGTGGCAGCAGTCTGCACCCACCCCTGGAGTCTGAGATGGTAGTGGCAGCTCACGCCCGTCCCTGAAGTTCATGTAGGCAGTGCCCTGCCACCTGAGAGCTTGAGTGGAGAGAGAAGCTCCTATGGCAGTCCCTCCCCTCTTTTCACAACCCCCCCCCCCAACAATGGCGCCTTGCCTTTTTGGCAGGCCCAGGCTCCTTCCTGTATTCCCTGGGTTATGGTGCACCACACCCTTGCCCCCTCAGGCTGTCTCCACACAGCCAACCCCAGTCCTTTCCCCAGGTCTGACCTCTGAAGCCCGAGCCTCAGCCCCCAGCCCCCGCCCATCCCAGTGGAGGGGCATTTCAGGTTGGGGAGTGCCAGGTGGTGGCACCAATTGTGCAGGTCTCTCTCTGCTTTGCCCTCCGCAAAGCAAACCGGTTGCTGTGCTCTCCTCTGAGGCTCCAAAGCTTCCCCTTTGTCTCAGCTGATCTCCCTGCCAGTGAGGGGACTTACAGTGTGTGGAAACCTTTCCTCATCTTATTTCTGTTACAAAATTTTGTCAACAAGAAAAATGACTTGGTATGATAAAATTTTTATAAGTAATGAAATAGATATAAATGATATGAGAGTTTTTAGCTAAAAGAAAAATTATGTTTTAGGGTATGTCTACTTAAAAATAGTTTCCTCAAAACTTTTGGTAATTTAAACCTTAGAGTTTTGCTAAGTTAAATTAAATAATGGGAATTCATTGAATGTCTAGATAATTTTTAAATGAGATAAAATACTGAAACATTAATTACTTAAGTCTATTTTTATCTACTTTTGACCCCTTATTATAGAGAGACTAAATATGTTTGAGACTATTAATAAATATATTTTGTGCTTTATTGAAATATTGTACTAAAATTATTAGAAATAATATTAAAAAAATGACTATGTGTAAAGTAGGATATATGTTGTCAGTAAGAGAAAGTATAAGGAATGGAAATGCATCTTGTTAAAGGAAAAGAAAATAATTTTGTCCTAAGAGAGGTTGAAAAAAAAGAGAAAGAGGGAAAGCATAGGACAAAATCTGAAGGTAAAAAAAGAAGTTATATAAAGTTTGTGGAAAAGAAACCCTAAGAAAAGAATTTTGTATGTGATCAGGACTGGCTAAGATTGGAATGAATTTAATTAAGTAAATGAGTTTTAATATTAAATGTAAGGGTGGTACAAAACTAGAATCTGATTTTCTCTGTCTATTAAGAAGACAAAGTCTTCTTGGAATAATTATCTGGTTTTGATAAAACACTGTAAAGTTTCTTTAACCTTTTAAGGAATCTGTTGCAACTTTCTGTATTTGCCTTTGAAATCGTTTTCATTACCTTGGTTTAGAGAATAAGTATTGTTTTGCAGTGACCTACGACCCCATTTGAGTAAGTGTTTTAAGACCTTTTTGGTATTTTTGACAAACTTCCTCCAAATCAAATTCTAATAAAGTCTTTTGACTTACAACTTTGGATGTCCTCTCTCCTTACAAGAAGAGAGACATTTAACTAATCATGTATATTTGATATGTTAAATTACATAAGCGTTATCAGATAAGAAGCAATGTTAAGCCTCCTTTATGTTGTGTCTGTACAGATATAAATGTTCCAGAATATTATGTGAAATTTCTAGAAGCCTTGTATGTCCTGAGGTAAAATGTTATCTGTCATCAAAATTGAAGCTCACACTAAGAGGACTGAACCCAAGTATCAGGGAAATGCCCAAACTGACTTTCATACAAAGGCAGAAACAATAAAAGAATCTGTAAAGAGTGTGACACATGTGGATAAAGCCCATTCCGCTTCTGCAAAAATTTGATCCCTCATTGCCAGACTTTTGCCATCCTGATGTCCTTGTAACATGGCAACAGTCTGCTCCTGAATCAGAGAATTTAAGATGAGTAAACAGGGCTTCCCTGGTGGCACAGTGGTTAAGAATCCGCCTGCCAATGCAGGAGACACAGGTTCGAACCCTGGCCCGGGAAGATCCCACATGCTGCGGAGCAATTAAGCCCGTGTGCCACAACTACTGAGCCTGCGCTCTAGAGCCCACGAGCCACAACTACTGAGCCCGCGTGCCACAACTACTGAAGCCCGTGTGCCTAGAGCCCATGCTCTGCAACAAGAGAAGCCGCTACAATGAGAAGCCTGCGCACCACAAAGAAGAGTAGCCCCCGCTTGCCGCAACTAGAGAAAGCCCGCATGCAGCAACGAAGACCCAACACAGCCAAAAATAAATAAATAATAAATTTATAAAAAAAAAAAAAAAGATGAGTAAACAACAGCTATAAAGGAAACAAACAGTCAGAGCAGTGGGAAACCCAAGATGGTTGCTTGATTCTTCCCAGCTCCCTGGCAAACCTCCTTTTTCATGTGATGTGTGAAAGCCTCCTCTTGCCATGAGGCTGATGCCCTCACGATAGCAAAGAAACTATTTAAAAAATGTGTTTTCCCCTTGGGGTATACCTTTCACAATGTCTAGTGATGAAGACACCCACTTCATGAGGCAAATGATGAAAGTGTTAAGAAAAACCTTGTGGAGACATCCCTGGTGGTCCAGTGGTTAGGACTCTGCGCTTCCACTGCAGGGGGGCGTGGGTTTGTTCCGTGGTCAGGGAACTAAGATCCCACATGCCACACGGTGCGGCCAAAAAAGAAAGAAAGAGAAAAACAAACCTTGCAAACCTCTTGAAATTATCACTGTCCCTATCACCTTCAATCATCAGGCAAGGTCAATGGAACTAATGGAAAAGCTGGACTCAAGCAGAACAAGAATTAATTACATGGGGGACTTCCCTGGTGGTCCAGTGGTTAAGACTCCACGCTCCCAATGCAGGGGGCCCGGGGTTCGTTCCCTGGTCAGGGAACTAGATCCCGCATGCCACAACTAAAGATGCTGCATGCCGCAACTAAAGACCCACATGCTGCAATGAAGATCCTGCATGCTGCCACTAAGACCGGGTGCAGCCAAATAAACAAACAAACAAATATTTTAAAACAAACAAAATCCTTTAAAAAAGAATTAATTACATGGCAGGGGGGTGGTGGTGGTGGGATGAATTGGGAGATTGGGATTGACGTATATACACTAAGATGTATAAAATAGATAACTAATAACCTGCTGTATAAAAAATAAATAAAATTCAAAAATAAAATGAAAGAAGAATTACATAGGATTGAATGAACTGATAAATATGATTATAATTTTTTATCGTTTTGTCTAAAATACTACTGATTTTTTAATCATTCGTTTTCCAGATAAAATTTTAAAGACTTAAAACAATTTGGTAAATTAAACATTTTTAAGCAGAATTGAAACACTTATCTTTTTCTCCCTATCCGATTTCTCCAGAATTCTCAAACTAAGCCCTTTTCCTGAAGCTAAATGACTTGATACAAACTTCAGAGAAATTGCCACAACAGCTCATATTTAAATAATCCTCATGCTTGTTTCTGTATGAGCCACTCAGAAAGTTTACTTGAACACCTGATGACATCATTAGAGACATTTCAAACTGCAAAAGATGCTTTGACCCTGACATCTAGAAATCTTGATTGACTGCCTCTTGGTCCCAGAAACTGGTTTATAAGTTGCTCTAATTATTAACCTTTGTTTTTCTTTCATTTCTATGAAAGTCCTCTTATTAAATACCTGATTGCTTGCCCCATAGTCCCAGCTTTGGGAGCACACCTGTATCACCACCTCCTAAAATGAGATATAACTATTTAACTAAACTGAGCTGTTTTCAGAACTAAAAACTGGTTCAAAGAAATGGAAGACTCTGCTAACCCATTCTCTTCACAGTTACCAGCTCAGCTTTTAATACGTGAAACTTCCAGAGACGTTTCAGAAGAGGAAACTATTGGGGCCCTAGGTAGGCCACCACAAAATGTGCCTCAATGGCATATTGATTATTTTGAATTAAAGTTACTTAAGAAACAGCCAATGCAAGGGGGATGCTCTCACTCTCCTTTCTGTCTCCCTGAAAGCAGGAAGTATATCTCCCATGTGAAAAGTGCACCCCCTGCATCTGGAAGTAGAAGGACACCCTTATCACCAGAGATAGGAAATTCAGGCCAAGAATCCTATAGAAACAAATATTATTATATCTTTAAGTTACTATACCAAGCCCAAACTCTGTTAAGTTAAAAGTAATTAAATTAAATATAATCAGGTATAATTCTGGTTATTGTAACCAAGTTTCTATATTGATTACTCTGTAAGCAGATATTGAACGGTGCCTTTTAAGTCTTCTTTATAGACAGTTATTATTGTACTCCGATGCTGTTGCAAAAGTGCTGCATCTTCAAGACGATTCATAAGAAGCCTATGGAAGCAGTTAACAGCTCCACATCAAGAGGATGGCTGTGCGAGGATTCCAGCCCACACTGACTTAAAACAAGGAGCTGTCCTGCAGCTAGAGCCCCTAAATAAGGCATCCAGAGATTTTTACTCCCTGACAGGCAGGGTCAATGCCCCCACTCAACCCTGAAGCAGCTACAGGAGACAGACCATCTATCGCCCCTCTGCTTCCCATACAATTACAGGAGTAAAATCTCTGAAGGAAGAATGAGCTGGGGGGGCGGTGGTTGGGGGGAAGGAGCAGGGCACAACCATGAAAAGAATGACACAGTTGTTGAGGATATGACAAAAACTGGTTAGAGCCAATTAGGCCCAACATGGAGGAAGATTCGACTTCCAGTAGACCTTGAGCTTCATTTTATGCTCATTGTAATATAAACATGAGCATCTAAATGACACACCTAGAGGTGCCATGACAGTTCTGAGGCCAACCATAAAAGGCCAAAAAGTGGGTGGTGGCCCAATTCCTGGAAATCCCTGCCCCTTCCCCAAAATATTTGGAATAATCCTCCCAATTATGAGCCTATGGAATTACCCACCCTATAAAAACTAACCACCGCCAGACCTTTGAGAGGGCCCACACTCTGTCTATGGAGCGTGTATCTCCCAGGGCTGCTTTCCACTTTTGAGACAGACACATATGGAACGTGTATCTCTCTAAATAAACCTGCTTTCCCACTTAGAGCCCCCTTGCCTGCCCACTTGTATCCTTCACAAGCATCCTATATTAATCTACTTCTTGCCTATCTTCTTTGCCTCTTGCAGAATTCCTTCTGTGCTGAGACATAAAGAACCTGAGCTTCATTAACTCCTGAGACCAGGTATGTGATTTCAGCTGGGAGGTTGTGGGTTTGAGTCCCTTCCTAAGCCAGAGATTGTGAATTCAAGTCCCATCTGAAGTGCAAATGGGTTCGAGTCCCAATCTGAGGTGTGCAGTTTCAATTACATCCCTGAGGGATCAACTAACCTCGATTGTAATCAAAACGCGACCTGCCTGAAACCATACCCTGAAGTCTATCTGGGCTCAAATGTGACCCAGGCGTGTAGCATACTCTTCTTTTTCCTCCTCGCAATGTGAGTTTTCCTGGGGCAAATCTACCCCAGCTCTGAGGAACTCAGTGGATCTGGAGCAGGTTATTAGCCATTCCAGCGATGAAAGGGACATGAGACCAAAATTGATCATCAGTGCTTTCTAAAGGAAAGATTTCAATGATGACATATTTAAGATCAATTAAACATTAAAATGGAGTAACTGGGGTTCACACATCCCAAATGGAGCCTGGTGGCCATTGTGGATATGGTTTCAGACATGTTTCTGCATCCCTGAGAACGTGAATTTTCTGAGCTGTATCAAACTCAAGGATACCACCATTCATTTTCAAAACAACATCTGCCAGCAGCTGCCGGCTGCAACCTTATGGTCTCAAGGTCTCCCTCTGTAATGTGCAACCATTGTGGACACCAACTAACCTTGCTTAACAAGCATGCTTACTTCTTGCCAGCTCCAATCCTATTTCTTGACAAACAACTTCTGTAACTTTGTGGTTTTTGCCTATATAAGCCTCCCACATTTTGCAGTCAGGCAGAACACAGTTCAAGTGCTTCTTGAATCTGTGCTCCCTGGCTGTAGTCCTCAGCTTGGCTTGAATAAAACTCTCTTCTATTCCTTAATATAGATTGTTTATTGATTATTTGTGTTGCTAATAGCATGAGGTAGCACGATTTGGATATCCCATTGACCCAGCACCATGTATTGAAAAGGCCTGAACTACAATGGTGACTTTGTCATACTCAAGTGACTGTGTAAGTGCAGTTATCTGTTCATGAGAGGAATTGGTCAATAAATTCTTTTTAATAATGTCCTTATTGATGTTCGTTTTAAGGTAATGTCCTCTTAAAAAGCATTGCAGAATACTACATGTTTTTCTAGTCTGTGGAAATGTTTGTATAAGATTGGTGTTCTTTCTTTCTTAAGGGTTTGGGGAAATTCATCAGGAAAACACTTTGGGCTTGGAGTGTTCTTTGTGGGTGATTTCTAATTTGTCATTCAATTTCTTTAATAGATGTAGAACTTTTCATATTTTAAATTTTCTCTGTATCATTTCTGTTAAATTGTGGTTCTCAAGGAATTTATCAATTTCATCTAAATTTTCAAATTTATTGGCATAAAATTATTCATAACATCCTCTTACTGTCTAATATCTGATAACCAGTACCAATGTCCCCCTTTTCATTCCTGATACTGGTTATTTGCTTCTTCTTTTGTACTTATTTTTTCTTGATCAGTTTGGCTAAAGGTTTGTCAATACTCTTAGTCCTTGCAAAAAGACTCAAATTTGGCTTAATTTCTTTATTGTATTTTCCCTCATTTCATTGATGTCTACTCTTTATTATTTCTATCTTTTTGTTTCTTTGAATTTAATTGGTTTGCTTTTTGGCTTCTTGAGATTGATACTTAGATAATTAATTTTCAATCTTTTATCATTTCTAATATTTGTATTTAATGCTATATATTTTCTTTTAAGAATGGGTCTACCTGCATCCTTCACATGTTGATGTGGTATTTTTTTATCACCATTCAGTTCAAAAATATTTTCTTATATCCATTTGTTGTTTAGTTTAATCCCTAGTTTAATTCTAGTTTAATCTGATTATTTAGAAGTGCATTGCTTAAATTCCAAACATCAAATATTTGGGGACTTGTTTAGTTTTCTTTTTTTCTTATTGATTCCTTGTTTAATTCTAATGTGGTCAGAGAACATACTTTTTATGATTTCAGTCTTTGAAAGTGATGAAACTTACTTTCAGGTACAGTATAAAGTCAATTTTATAAATGACATATATGAACTTGAAAAAATTCATATTCTGAAGGTTTGGGGAGCAGTGATTCTTATATCAGATTTGTAAATCATGTTTTCCAAGTCTTGTGTATATCTATTGATTTTTTTCTTTTTCTTTTTTTTTTTTTTTTACTGATTATTACATCAGTTAATGTGTTTAAAATCTTCCTCTGTGATTGTGGATTTGCCTATTTCTCCTTCAAGTTTGTTAAGTTTTTTATTTATATATTTTGAGGCTGGTTATTAAGCAAGTAAACATTTAGGGTTGTTATAGCATAGTGTTGTCTTGACACACTTATCATTATGAAATGTCCTTATTGATGTCTCCTAAGGTTACTAAGAATAGTACTTTCTATGACTTCAACTCTTTGAGAGAGGCAATAACCACTTAGAAAATACATTCTCTGTCTTTGGTTTAGAGATGAATTCAAATACATTAAGCTGCAAATAATTTTATACTTAAGCCTGGGTATATGGTAGAGGAGTCATTACTGATATTTGTTCAAATTTATGCGTAAGCTTCCCTCAGGGGATTTTACAAATTTATTGGTAAGCTTTTTATTTGTAACAGTGATTTGGGAGGTGAGAGCATTAGTGTCTTTAGTGCATTAGGGCCAGGGATGTTATGTATTCTGTGAGGCATGCGACAGTCGTTTACAAGGACCAATAGTTACTGTTTTGCACAACTTTCAGTAGTTCATTTGGTTATTCATTTGGGTGATATAACTGTTAATGATTTTATGCTCTATGCTGACTCTTTTACATATGAACCCTAAAATATTTTTTGTATTCTTTAGATAGACACTGAATTCTCCGTAAGTAATACACAGAGGGACTACTGTGTTTTGTTTGTTTGGAGTTTTATGGAGAGTCAGTCACAATTTTGGAAAAGCACATCAGCTACCCTATTCTGCCCATGGAATTTTTGTTTTTTATACAAGTCGCCTATATTTTGTCAGCAGTGCAACACATAGTCTGTATGTGTGTTGAAGAGGATTCTATAGATAGATGCAAGCATCTGATCACTTCATTGATCTTCTACATTTCATAATGAAACAGTATTTTGTTATAAATTTCCTTCTCTATTTCTTCTTTAAAGTTGGAGCTTTGTTGTGTATATTCATTTAAAAATTATTTGTGTAGGTACATGATATTATGTACAACTTTAGCTCAAGATAATTAATATTTCATTTAAGGATTTTTGTTATAAAAAGAGAAAGCCGGAATCTGATCGGTTGAGAACTTGGTAGAATCACGATGTTTGCTAAGACAACTCAAAGAAGTCTTTTTATTTCTACTGTTTATTGTTATTATTATTTTTAAAAGTTAGCATTATTACATAAATTGGTTTTAGGCCGGAGAGCCAATTGCCTCCGGGCCGGGAACATTTTGTCCCCCCAGGGCCAGAGGCACTCCTAGGCAGTCCAGGTTGAGACCCGGCCGGAACCTTGGCGCCGCGACGCGCGTTTCCGGCGGGTCCTTAGAGCGCGGAACAGCTTTGGTCCGTAGGACCATGAGAGGGCCGGGAAACCGGGTCCCCGAAGCTACGATGGAGGGGGACGGGGCTTGACACTCTAGAGGCGCTGGGTGAGTAGTCCTGGGGCCGCGCCTTTCCCCCGCAAACGTAAGCTGTCCCTCCGCTTGGCTGCCTCCGTCTCCTCCCCGTGGGCCTTCGCTGAGCTCTTGCCGCTCGGTGCAGGCCTCCGTCCCTGCCTCGCCGCCTCCGGCGCGGACAGAGTTAAGAGGAAGGCGGGAGAGAAATCCGCTTGGGGGGTGGAGCAGGCCCGGAGAGCTGGGGCGCTTGGCCCCCTCTTCCGAACTCCTTGCCTCGGAACTCCGCAGCCGGGACCCGCGGCGAAGGCGCGGAGGGGCCCGGCTGGCAGAACTCCTTTGGGGAATTGCTGCCCCGCGGGTGCTATTATTGTTGACGCGCCGGGGGCGAGGCGCTGGAAGCCGGAGTGCAGCTGTCGACTGTTGTCTCCTACCTTGTACAACCTGTGGCTTAATTAGGGTGCGGGAGCGAATCTCCTGCTTCCTTGACCCGAGAAAGGGGTTTTAGTTAAATGCAAGTCCATTCATTTCACCGTTTCTTCCATTCATTAACAACATATTAATTTGGTGTTAATCTGTATTCATTAATGCGTATTTATGTGCTAGGCCGAGGAAGAAGACAGTTTTCAGATTACTAGTAGGTTACCTAGTCGGGGACGATAAAGAGTCTACTGGTGTTTGCAATTCAGGGTGGTTAAGTGCTATGAGAGCTCCTGGAATGATGTTAATACCTGCAGGCATGGGTATCAATACATGCAAAATAGTCTCTCCTTCAGCCTCATCCTGTTTTTCTTCACAGCCCTGGGGTCCCTATCCCAAATTATCTTGTCCTGAACATTTATTTATTGTCTCTTGAACATCCACCCTCCCCACCCTCCACCCCCTAATACACAAAAGTCAGCTCCAGGAGAACAGGTACCTTACCTGTCTTGTTCCCCAAAACATCCTACAACCAGATCTGCTACAATAAATAGTGGTTGGATGAATGGGTAAATGAATGAAGAAAAGTTCAAAGCAGAGAGTGCACAGAGGTAAGCATAGGGCCAGATAGTTGCAAGTCAAGAAAATACACATTAATTAAAGACATTGGAGCCATCTGTACAATTGTGTGCCCTGCCACATCTGGAATTTCTTGGATAGGATAGGCTGTGCCTTTGCAGTGCTATCGTGAAGCTCGAACCACCCCCTACCCCCCCTTTATTTTTCTTAAAACCACTTGCTCCTCTATCAATTGCTTCTTTGGGACCCTGATAGTACCTACTTTGCAGCGACTCATTGTTACAGAGCCTTGCACTTACTAGATCCTGAATAAATATTTGTCAAGTGAAAGAACAGAGCCAGTGATTATTTAGGGGGCATTTTTACTTCTGTGAAATCCCGTGGAAGTTTTCACGTAACTTGGTTAAGGAAGTAACCAACACAAAAAGTTAAAATAATTAAAGTGTTTCGGACCCAAACAGTTTGAGCTCCCAAGTATTCCAGATAAGACTAGTGGGATTCTATAAATAGTTTTTGAAAAATGGAAAGTCAGTGCTTTTTAAAATTTCTTTCATTCTTTGAATTTGTTTATGTTATAGGTGTTTTGAAAAATGAAGTTTGGTATAATCTTCGCTTTTATCAAGGAAAATTAGTTTCAGATTATTCAATATAGAAAGTAAAACAGTTTACACACTTTTGAACTGATTTTTCCTGGAATAATTAAGGACAAGATTTTGAAGTTTGAATTTTCCTATAATGATAATGAAAAGTGAAAAAAGAGTAATTGTTTATTTACAATATGTGTTGTAACTGAACATGTGTTTCAAAGTCTCCATGTAGATTGTGAATAATGCATTTTCTGTTGTGATTAAAACATTTAGGATATCAGTGAAGGTACTTCAGTTTATCAGATAAAATAGGGAATTAAAGGGAGGAATTAAAAGGGAAAATCTATGTGAAAGAACAGTTTAGTGATGTAGTACATTATAAACGAAAACAGGGTAGTAATAACTTAGTTTCCTAATCTGTGAAAGGAGCAGGCTGGATCAGATTTCAGAAGTCTCTTTCAGTTCTGACAGTCTATGATTTTGTAGAACAGTGTATCTCAACCCTGGTTATACATCAAAATCATGTTTGAAGCTTGTAAAAAAATGTTTCAGTCTGGTATATACCACCAGCTGAGTGAATCATGATCTTCAGGGGTGCAATATAAGCATGCATATTTTTAAAAAGCTTCACAACCTAGGTTGAGAACCACCATTGTGGAGGGAAATTTATTTCACATATTTACTGAGCACAGCTCTGTATTGGACACTGTTCTGAGAAGTCATTGGTGAGCAAAACAGACTTGGTTCCTGTCCCAATGGAGCTTAGAGTCTGGTGGAGAAAAAGACATGATCACACAAATATTTATAAACTAAAATAAGTGTTTCAAAGGAAAAGAACAGGGTGACATAATGTGGCAGGAGGACCTATGTAGTCTTAGGGGTTAGTGACAGATTACTGAGGAAGTGACATTTGAGTTGAAATAGGAAGGGTGAGTAGGAGTTAACTAGGTGAAGTTGGCTGGGAAAGGAGGACAAAGGTGTCCTTACAGTGAGAACAGAATATGAAAGACCTTAAAGTGGAAAGGATCTGCCATATTAGGAGAACTGGAAGGAGGCTGATGCAGCCGGAGGGCAGAGAGCAAGGACCAGGGTTAGAAGATTGGGTCAGCGAGGAACAGGGCATGCAGCACCTTTTAGGCCATGCTGAGGATTTTGTTCTTTGTCATGACAGCAATGCGACATGACTGAAGAATTTTAAATAAAAAAGGGAGTGATTAGATCAGGGGTCCCCAACCCCCGGGCCGTGGGCCAGTACTGGTCTGAGGCCTGTTAGGAACCAGGCCGCACAGCAGGAGGTGAGCAGTGGGTGAGCGTGGAGCGAGTGAAGCTTCATCTGCTGCTCCCCTCAGCTCACGTTACCGGCTGAACCAACTCCCCTACCCTCCCCCCTGCCCCTGTCTGTGGAAAAATTGTCTTCCACAAAACTGGTCCCTGGTGCCAAAAAGGTTGGGGACCGCTGGATTAGATGTCTAGTTTGAAAATTTACCTCTTTCAGCAAGGTGGAAAATAGATTGGAGAATTAGTTAGTAGTCTAGGCAAGAAGTGATGGTTGCTCAGTGGCAGTGGATATAGAAAGAAGTATATTACTGGTCTTAGTGATTTGATTGAACACTAGAGCTGAAGGAGATGACAGTGTAAAGGATTCATTTCTTCAACAGGTATTTATTGAGCAACAAAATAAAATGATACACTTTGGAATCTCGATTGGACAGGGAAGAAAGTGAAGGCAGCCGGGAGCTAGGAAATACAGAGAATGCGGAGGGACCATAGGAACTCAAGTAGAGATGATATTAAGTGCGGTCAAAAGAGCAAGCTGGAAGGATAGATAGTAGGCTATGGTCAGGGAGTGACATGTTCAAATTAGTGATTTCGGAAGTGACGTAGTTCCAGGTGATGGCATGATCTGGGCATGGCTTACTTATGTGCAGTGGCAAAGGTTGGAAAAGAGGAGGTTAGGGAATTGAGAGCTCAGGGTATTGGAAAGGGTATACATATGGACTTTGAAGAAACTCAATATAATTGAAAAAAATAGGAATGGAGAGGAAAAACTGAGCACAGGGAATGTTGAAGAGTGTCCAAGAGATTGATAGATGAAAACCACGAGAGAAAGAGGGTGGCAAATCTGACTGGCCTGAGCCTGGAGAGAGCAGGAGATATTTATAAGATAATGAGGGGGTCAATCAAAAAATGGGCAGAAGATCTAAATAGACATTTCTCCAAAGAAGACATACAGATGGCCAAAAAGCACATGAAAAGATGCTCAACATCTCTAATTATTAGAGAAATGCAAATCAAAACTACCATCACCTCACACTGGTCAGGATGACCATCTTCAAAAAGTCTACAAACAATAAATGCTGAAGAGTGTGGAGAAAAGGGAACCCTCCTACACTGTTGGTGGGAATGTAAATTGGTGCAGCCACTATGGAGAACAGTATGGAGGTTCCTTAAAAAACTAAAAGTAGAACTACCATATGAGCCTGCAGTCCCACTCCTGGGCATACATCTGGAGAAAACCATAATTTGAAAAAATACATGCACTCCAGTGTTCATTGCAGCACTATTTATAATAGCCAAGACATGGAAGCAACCTAAATGTCCATCGACAGAGGAATGGATAAAGAAGATGTGGTGTATTTATACAATGGAATATTAGTCATAAAAAAGAATGAAATAATGCCATTTGCAGCAACATGGATGGACTTAGAGATTATCATACTAAATGAAGTAAGCAAGAGAAAGACAAATATCATATAATATCACTTATATGTGGAATCTAAAAAAAGAATGATACAAAAATGAACTTATATACAAAACAGAAATAGACCCACAGGACATAGAAAACAAACTTATGGTTACCAAAGGGGAAAGGGTGTGGGTGGGGAGGGGTAAATTAGGAGTTTGGGATTAACATATACATGCTACTGTATATAAAATAGGTAAACAGGGACCTACTGTATAGCTCAGGGAACTATACTCAATATTTTGTAATAACCTATAAGGGAAAAGAGTCTGAAAAAAAATAGATATATATGTCTGTATAACTGAATCACTTTGCTGTGCATCTGAAACTAACACAACATTGTAAATCAACTATATTTCAATTAAAAAAAAAGATAATGGGGGAGCAGTGATATGGATGCTGTATTGGGAAGCAAGGAGGACAAAAACCCCACCATTTGACTGTCAGGCACTTAAGAGTAAAATACCCAAAGCTAGAGGTAGTGGAGATAAACCTTTCTGAGAAGACATTGACAGAATAGGAGAGTTGTTGTTTATGGATGGAACATATGGAAGAGTTTGGGAAGCAGGAAGAAGTGGAGAGCTGGATCAGAGGCAAGCCAGTAGGGTGGGTAAATGACAGGGGGAAAGAAAGGGTCTAATATTTTATATGTTGGCCGATGAAAATAGAAAACAGAAAGTAAATTAGACCCCGGCTGTGTCTTCGTGAAGGTTTACCAATGGCCCTACTGGACTGAAGGTTTGGTTCACCCAGCTTAGAGCAGTGTCAGATCAGCAACTATGGTTCAGTTGTGCATGGCCCTGGGGGAGTCTAGGCCTAGGGGAGGTGTCCCCAGTTACTACTAAGTTATTACTCTTTGGAATTAACTCTTTGGAATAAGAGTAGCACTTTCCTAATTAAATAAGAATTTATAGGACAAACTAAGCATGATAATAATACCGATCTTATAGGATATTGTGACAATTAAATAAGGTAATATACATACAGCACATAGCACTGGCCTAAGATTAGTTTATAAATGTTAGTTGCTATATGATTATGATTGTTATTAGATATTCAGGTTTGTTAAATGCATTTATCTTTTCTTTTTACCTATTTTGATGAACTGAGGCATTAAAGCTTATGTATTCAGGATTTAGTATTTTTGATGATTTAGTAAATTTTTGTTGAATTTTATAATTGGCATTTCAGTAAAAATAACTTACCAATAATATGAATTAGTTAACTTTTTTCAGGAGCTTATGATTATTGCTTTATTGCAGAAGTGAAAGCAAGTAGGGGGAAATAAGATGTTTACTATTAAGTCTCAATGAGAGGTGCTGTAAGACATGGTAGAAAGGTAATACAGGGGAACCAGTCTTGGTTGGAGGAGCAGAGACTGGTCTAGTCCCAGCTGTCTTTACCTGGCTGCATTACCTGGCCAGGTTATTTACTTTGTTTTCTTATTAGTGTAGACAGAAGTTTGAGTTCACATGGAGCATTTGGGGTCAAATCTGGATTTAAATCAGAGTGTCGTCATTTATCTTCTGATATTATCTTCTGGTCCTACAGAATTAGGATAATAATAACTTCAAATCATTGCTGTAAAGAGTAGATGAATTGGAATATTCATCTGGCCTGCTACTTAAGGCAGATATTCCTAACCTTGTTGAGCCTTAATTTCTTAGCTGCAAAATGGGGTTTTGAAAATACTCACCCTTCGTGAAATATGACCAGAGAATTTAGAGAAAAAGAAACGCAAATGGCCTTTAAACATATCAAAAGATGTACAGTCGTGCCGTAAGAGAAATGTAAATTAAAACTATACTGAGATACCAGATGGTCAAAAATCCAAATGTTTGATATGAGTCAAATGTTTGGTAAGTTATGGGTAATGGATACTCTTCTACTTTAATGGTACATCTCCTGCATAGGCAAATTTAACATTATCCAGCAAAGTTACATAGCCATTTACCCTTTGATCCAGTGATCCCACCTGTAGAAATCTATCCCAGATATACACTGACAAAAATTTGCCCAATTTTTTTTAATAACAAAGCATTACAAAAAACCAAAATGTCCTTCAGTGGGGGCATAGCAAATAAAATATGGTATATCCAGACAGTGGATACAACTATAAAAATGTTTGAGTAGTATCTCTACAGATCTCTAGTATATATAAATATGTGTCTGTGCGTGTGTATGTGTTTAAAAAAAGGAATAGAACAGTAGATAGTAGGCTGCCTTTTATCTAAAAAGGATACATTTATGTATATATATATTTTTTGTGTGTATGTATATGTTTATATTTATATTTAAAAACATTATGGTTTGACAACCCCAAACTAATAAATACAGTTTCCTATGAGGAAGGGAGGAAACAGAGTACTAGATGGAACAGTATTAAGATTGCAAGCTAGAATTGTCTGAATGTACCTTGTTTTGTTTTAGACTTTGAAACCGTATAAATGTTTTACATAATTGTAAAGCAAAATTAAAATGAAATCAAAACAAAAAAAGAGAGACAAATCCCTAAAAATTAAAAGCAAAATGAAAAAAATATCTATCAGTGTATTGAGTAGGAGGTTTAATCACATGGAAAGGAATTGTTTTTCTATACATCCTTACTGGAATATATTCTAAAGATAAAAATATAAATTGTTTTCATTAATTTTATTTTTAGTAATAATGCTGGTTTTTCTATGCTGAAACTGTATGTAATTTATGTTTATTTTTATATTTACTAGGATTCTGTAAATGTCATAAAAAACCAGCATTTTCATTGTAAGAGAAAAATAGATAAAAATGTAAAACAAAATAGGTAAAAACCCTATAATTCTAAATTTGAACTGGAAATAGCAGTGTGAACTCCTGATATAATTTATTTTAAAAAGGTACAGATACAGTGACTAACCTTTACGACCAGATTGTGTATTCTAAATACCATTAAAGAGAATCAGGGCTTCTTGGAGAAATGGCTGATTACAGGTATAGGGGAGGAACATATTGTCATAGAAAGCAAGGAAAATATTCAAAGAATAATGGAGACAAGTCAAAGGACTCATTGAGTAACATGAATGGGCTCCCACTAATCAGAGATAGGATAATTTGAGTATCAAAAGAAAAATAAATGCAATGGATTAAAACCCATCAACTGTGCTAAAACTTGTAAGTTTAATAATGTGAGAAAAAAAAGCTCAGTTACAGAAAGAACAGTAAAAGTAGAAAACTGGTATCAAATTCAATTAAGATAATATATAAAAATGGTTTGAAAATTTAAGGTTCTATTCAAATACACTTTGTAGCAGTGTTTAAAAGTATAAAATTATAAAAGAAATGGTTAAGGTTAAAATAATCTCCTATGTCCTCAGTTTTAATTTTTTAAGTTTAAATTTGCATCTGTTCTTTTTTCACTATATTACCTTTTTCTTATTCTTGTAACTAGTATAGTTATTAGACTCTATTTGACTTTGTTATATGTAATATTTATCTTAAAATTGGTTGATAATTTTACTAAAAAATTTTAAAACAAAGTCAAATGTTAATTATATAGAGCAGAAATCAGCAAACTATTTCTAATAACAGACCAGATAGTAAAAATTTTAGGCTTTACTTGCCACACTGTCTCTGTCACAAATGCAGGAAAACAGCCAGAGTTTGTAAATGGGTACATTTGTTGGCTGTGTTCCAATAATATTTTATTTACAAAGACAGGCAGCAGACGTTGATTAAAAAGTATTAGGTGTATTAGGGTTTTGTTTGTTTGTTTGTTTGTTTTAACCTTTTATATCTTCCTTTCTAGGTATGAGGGACCACTGTTAGAAGAGCAAGCCCTTATGAAGGCAGCAGAGGGTGGACTATCTTCACCTGAATTTTCAGAGCTCTGTGTTTGGTTAGGCTCTCAAATAAAATCATTGTGCAACTTGGAAGAAAGTATCACTTCAGCTGGTATTGCTATTGAGTTTTATTTACTTTTCTGTTTACTAGTAAAATGAAATGATAGGTTATGATTTACAGTTTTATCTATAATGTGCTCACTGTACAAAGAAAAGTCATTGCTACAAAGAACTTCAATATGTGATTTAAATATCTTTGGATTAAATTTTATATCGATTAATCCAAAATTGGTTCTTAAATTTATATAAAATTATAAATAATTATTGTTTATCTGCTGTCTTGAACTTAGTATTGTTCTTTAGAAAAAGAAGAGTCTGAATTTGGTTATTTAAAAAGTTTAATTTTTGAATACTGCTTATTTTGAATTAAGGTTTTTTTTTTTTTCCTAAAGTATCCATATATGTAATCCCTAGTTTAAGTTGTATTACCAAACCTATAACTCAGGACATGGATTCACATAGGAATACGTTTATAAAAAAACTCCTGTACTAGCTCACAAGGTTTATTTAATTCACTACTGTATTGGTAGCTGGAGTTCTTGTGGGTCTTTGATTGGTAGAATTTCAGACAGTGTAATAAAACGAAAAATAAAATTTGGGGGACATTTGCTAGGAGACCAGTAGCCTTCCCTTCTGATGCTGTCCTTACTTTTTTTTTTTTTTTTAATTATTTATTTATTTATTTATTTATTTATTTTTGCTGTGTTGGGTCTTCGTTGCTGTGCGAGGGCTTTCTCTAGTTGCGGCAAGTGGGGGCCACTCTTCATCGCGGTGCGCGGGCCTCTCACTATCGCGGCCTCTCTTGTTGCGGAGCACAGGCTCCAGACGCGCAGGCTCAGTAGTTGTGGCTCATGGGCCTAGTTGCTTTGCGGCATGTGGGATCTTCCCAGACCAGGGCTCGAACCCATGTCCCCTGCATTGGCAGGCAGATTCTCAACCACTGCGCCACCTGGGAAGCCCTGTCCTTACTTTTAAATTGTTTTTTTCCTTGCCACATCTAATAGAATTCACTTGAAGCTAAGTAAAATAAGCTGAATTCAGAACTTATGACAGAAGTTCCCACATAATTAGATTATGAAAGAAAGACAAGCGCTGAGGCTTAATTCGATGATAGCATTTATTATCCAAATCCATAGAAATACAATAGAAATGGATCATTTGCTCTGAAGCCAATTAATAATTATAGCCATAATAATGCTTTTAATATTTCAGTTACTAACATAAAATATTTCCATTTTATCTGCTTTTATGGAAAGCCCATTGGAAGATATCAGAGCTTTAAATATAAAAATATTTATAATTTCATGATTAGATACTTATGTTCTTGAATTTAAGTGTTGCTTTCCATATGTAGAAATATGTTTTGGTTACTTTGACCTAAGCTTTTGGGGTCACACATTTAAGGATTTAATATCAAAGTGAAAATTTGGAATTGAATATAAAATTAAAATCAACTAGTGGTAGATTTGATAGTATCAGATTACATGGTAAATATTTAGTAAATGTTTTATACCTTTTCTTGTTTAAAGGGAAAGATGATCTAGAAAGCTTCCAGCTTGAGATAAGTGGCTTTTTAAAAGAAATGGCATGTCCATATTCTGTACTCGTATCAGGAGATATTAAAGACCGTTTAAAAAAGAAGGATGACTGTTTGAAACTTCTATGTAAGTTATGTTTCTTTGAACAATTTAAATGCATGTGTTTAATCTGGTTTGCGTTATTTTCAAGTCAAGATTTATGAACTTTAATTAATGAAGCATTAGATATTTTGTGTATTAGAAAGTTTTTAATATTTGGCTTAAAATATGAAACTGACTCAGAGATTTTTATATAAATGTAGTATAAATTCTACTAATGTACTCTTTAAGATTTCTAACAATTATGATTTATTTGGCCAATATAGAATGCCCAGTGTTTGTGACTTGTATGGTACTTTAGTAATTTTTCCTTCACCTAATTCATCTCTTTACATTTATGACTAATTGGCTAAAGTGGTGATCTCCAAACTCCTATTTAATCTTAAAACTCTCTGAAACTAGGCTGCTAAGCAGATTATTAGATGATAGGCACTGAATGATGGTTCAAAAATATTTATTGATCACTTTCTACTGTACCAGAAACTGCTCTAAGCATTAGGGATGTATCAGTTTAAAAAAAAACTTGTGCCCTTGTGCCACTTGACTTTTAGTGAGTGTGGCCTATTTTCATCAGGGGTGAATTTGGAGTACAGATTACCTATATCTAAACAGTTACTATAAATAACATCCATTTATTTATATTGGCTCCCTTAAAATTTTTTTTAATTCAGTTAGTTTAATTTCATGCTATTTTGAAAGTTCTACAAGCGGTGACTATTTGAAAGAATTTTTCTAACATCTTCTATTATTGAAGATTTCTGTTATTTTAGGTTGTACCATTTATAAAAAGATGCATGTGATATATTCCTCTATGTTCTAGTGTTAAAATGTTAGTTTCATTACAGCAGAAATCATGTTTATGTGTTTAACTAGTGGTGATGTTGGAAGTGTTGACATTTGAATTATCTTGTGTGTTTTGGGGACGATAAAAATTATGTGCCCTTTCCCCCATTTCTTACACTATTTCCTTGTCTTCCTCCCATTCAGTGTAAGTCACTGATTTAATGAACCATTGTTATTAATGGGAGGTCACAGTAACCCTTAGGTGTATTGGACAAAAGGAAGGTAAGAAGCACTGGCCATGAGGAGCTTGCATATAGATATAGTAATCCTTAGATTACCTTATCCTTACCTTAGATATAGGTAATCTGTATTCTTTATGTTAGTCAGTGAGAAACTGTGTAAATCATCATGTTTCCCTTTTTGCCTTTGCTTCTAAGAAGCTCAGCAATAACGGTAATATAAGTTTCTGGTCCAAATAAAAGTAAAGAGGAGATATAAGAGAAGTTGGTATAGTTTTTTCTGATTATAAAAATACATGCTCAGGAGGTGGGGTGAAATGGGGAATTGTTAAATGAGTACGAAGTTTCCTTGAGAAGACGAAAATGTTCTGGAGATGGATGGATGGATGGATGGTGGTGATGGTTATACAACTGTGTGAATGTACTTAATGCCACTGTACACTTAAAAATAGAATGGTAAATTTTATGTTACATGTTGAAAAAATACATGCTCGTCATAGAAATCTTACAAAGTAGATAAATATGAAAAGAAGAAAATAATTTATAATTTCACTCCCCAGAGAAGATCGTGAATAACTTTTCAGTGTATTTCCTTTTCCTTCTCTTTTTCCTTTGTACACACGTATTTAAATAAGATTGAGATCTGTTACAGATGTAGTTCCTGCTCTTCCTCTTCTTCATTTAATGTATTGTGAGCATTTTCCCATCACTTAGTATTTTTTGAAAAAATAATTTAAATTGGCTACATAACATTCTATGCAATGGGCATTTTTACTTAATAGATTTCAAATTTGGGGGTATTTGGATTTTTCTAATTTATTTATCTATCTGTCTATCTATTTATGGCTATGTTGGGTCTTTGTTGCTGCGTGCAGGCTTTCTCTAGTTGCGGTGAGTGGGGGCTACTCTTCGTTGCGGTGGCTTCTGTTGTTGCAGAGCACGGGCTCTCGGCGCGTGGGCTCAGTAGTTGTGGCTCGCGGGCTCTAGAGCACAGACTCAGTAGTTGTGGTGCACGGGCTTAGTTGCTCCGCCGCATGTCGGATCTTCCCGGACCAGGGCTTGAACCCGTGTCCCCTACGTTGGCAGGCGGATTCTTAACCACTGCGCCACCAGGGAAGTCCCGATTTTTCTATTTTAAATTAATTTCTTTGTTCATATTTTTGGTTACTTAGACAAAGATCATGAACATTTAAAAAAATTCTCTGGTCTAGATATATTGCCGTAATTTGCTCCAGAAAGGTTATACCAATTCACAATCTTACCAGCATCTATTTCATTTTTATCTTTAGTTTGACTACCTTTAAAACATACTGATATAATAAGCTTCTTCATGTTCTTTTAGAATTGTTTGCAACGTGTGTAAAATGAAAAGGGCCACATTCCTTACTATGTGGAGAGCTTTTATAGAGATAAAAACTCACTGGAAAAATATGTAAAGTACATAAGGCATGAAAAGGCATTCTACAGAAAAGTTAAAAAAAAAATTGCTTCTAAACATGAAAAGATGCACAGTTATCCCCCAGAGTTAAAGAGTTACCAAAAAAAAAAAAAAAAAAAGACAGGATACCATTTTTCACTTACCAGGCTAGCAAATACCAGAAAAAAAAAGTCATAATACTAGTTTGGGGGGAGTAAGCATTCTCATATACTACAGGCATTGTAGTGTGGTGGGAGAATAATTGGTACAATCTTTTGGAAAGGCAAATTTTCAATAACACAATTAAAATTCACCTGTCTTTTGACTTGGCAATTCAATGGCGAGGAGTTCATACTAACTGTACAAAGATATATGAAAAGAATGTTCATTATGGCATTGTTTGTAGTAGTTAAATAGAAATGGTACATCTTTGCAGTGATACCATTCTATAGCCATTAGAATGAGAGTAGATAAAATGTATAAATATGGAATGATCTCTAAGATATATTGGTAAATAAAAAATATACAGAACATGTATCGTATGCTCTTGTTTCTATAAAAGAAATAAAAGTGCGTAGGTGGTAGAGACATATACTATACACACACACACACACACACACACACACACACACACACACACACACACACACACACACACACACACACACACACACACACACACACACACACACACACACACACACACACACACGCCTAAAAATATGTCCAAGAAACTAACACTGGTGATTGCCTCTGGGGAGGGGGAATCTGAGGATCTGTGGTGGGAAGAAGACTTTTCACTGTATTATTTTCCATCTGTGAGGATTAGCATTTTAAATACTAGACTGAACTCTTGTTTGTACTATTACATACAGCATGTTTCCATAGAACAAAGACAGACTTCAGCCATGGTTCTGCACAAACTATAAATTTTTGAAGAACTGGTGATCTGCTTAATGAAGTTAAAAAATCACAGGGACCTTGGCATAGTCCTCATATGCAAAGTTTGATACATGTTGGTCTTAAGTTTTTGTGGGTTCTTTAGACTATCGTATATAGATTACATGGAAAAATCTTAAATTAGTGGCTCTCAATCCTGCCTGCCCATGAGAGTCATCTTGGGTCTAAAACCACACAGATTCCTGGATCCTACTTCAGACCTACTGGTTCAGAATCTCTGAGGGTGGGACCCTGGTACTTGTACTTTTAAACAATTTCTCAGATATTTTTTCTGCTCAGCTGAAGTCGAAACTGCTGTATTAAATTGTGTGTGTGTATAACTTTAAACAAATAAAAACAAACCCCAATATCTTAACTGTACTGTTGTAAAAGTTAATTTTAATTTTAAAAAAGACTGTAATGATTTAAGATAATTTTTTTGCTTTCCAAAATGTTATTTTTTAGTTTTTTTTTAATTGAAATAGAGTTCACATAAAATATTGTTAGTTTCAGGTGTACCACATAGTGATTTGACATCTGCATACATTATGAAATGGTCACCATGGTAAATCTAGTAACCATCTGTCCCCATACAAAGTTATTACAGTATTACTGACCGTATTTTATATTGTGTGTTACACCGCCGTGGCTGATTCCTTTTCTAACTGGAGGTTTGTACCTCTTAAGCCCCTTCACCTATTCTATCCCACCCCCACACCCCTTCTCTCTGGCAGCTACCCATTTGTTCTCTGTGTATATGAGTCTGTTTCCATTTTGTTTTGTTTGTCTTGTTTTTTCCATCTAAGATTTTTGAATGATTTTTAAAAATATGGCTGTTGAAAGGATGAAATAAAATGGTGACAGTGAAAGGACTTGTGAACAGCCTGGGGTGGTCTGTCTTAAAGGCAGTTTTTCAAATTGCTCTATCTACTTATAGATCAGTTAAAGCTATACATTCTCCCCTGGCTTGAGCTGTGCATATCAGAGAGAGAATATTTTATCAGTCTTACACATTCTTAAGCATTTTAAAATTGTTGAGGTACAGGTGGGTCTCTCCTACTAGGCTTTAAACTCTTTGCAAGTAGGCACTATTTAAAAAAAAAATTTCCTTCTGCCCTCTTTATTATTATTTCTTTTTGTGATAAGAATACTTAATGTAAGATTTACCATCTTAGCAAATTTTTAAGTGTACAATATAGTATTGTTAACTATAGGCACTATGCTGTAAAGTAGATCTCTAGGACTTATTCATCTTATATAACCAGTATGTATCAAACTTTGCTTATGAGGACTATGCCAAGGTCCCTCTGATTTTTTAACTTATTTTTTTTGGCTGCGTTAGGTCTTAGTTGCTGCGCACGGGCTTTCTCTAGTTGCGGTGAGCAGGGACTACTCTTTGTTGTGGTGCGTGGGCTTCTCATTGCGGTGGGTTCTCTTGTTGTGGAGGACAGACTCTAGGCGCATGGGCTTCGGTAGTTGTGGCTTGTGTGCTCTAGAGCGCAGGCTCAGTAGTTGTGGCACACGGGCTTAGTTGCTCCGCGGCATGTGGGATCTCCCCAGACCAGGGATTGAACCTGTGTCCCCTGCATTGGCAGGCAGATTCTTAACCACTGCGCCACCAGGGAAGTCCCGGTCCCTCTGATTTTAAAACTTCAATAAAACAGATCACCATTTCTTCAGAAATTTATATTTAACGAATATAAAATTTATATTTAACTAAACTCCTTGTTTCCTCCTTCCCCAGCCTGGCATCACCATTCTACTTTCTACTTTAGGAGTTTGACTGTTTTAGACTCCTCATAAAAGTGATATCGTTAGTATTTGTCTTTCTGCGTCTGGCTTATTTCACTTCGCACAGTGTCCTCCAGGTTCATCCATGTTGTCACAAATGGCTGGATTTCCTTCTTTTTTAAAGCTGGATAATAATTCCATTGTATACATGTACCACATTTTCCTTATCCATTCATCTGTTGAAGGACACCTAGGTTATTTCCAAATCTTGGCTATTATGAACAATACAGTAGTGAATATGATAGTGAAGATCTCTTTGAGATCCTGATTTTCGCTCCTCTGCATGTATACCCAGAAGTGGGATCTTTAAAGCATTCTTGTGCATTTTAACATTATTTGTTTTTCCCTTTTCTTATTATAGTATTTTTAAGTACAGAGCTTCAAGCTTTACAGATATTACAGAACAAGAAACGTAAAAATTCTCAATTAGATAAAAATAGTGAAATTTATCAGGAAGTTCAAGCTATCTGCGATACCCTTGGTATTCCCAAGTCAGCAACTTCTGACATTCCACTTATGCTGAACCAAGTGGAATCAAAGGTATTGTATTTGTTTTATTTTTCATTTCCCCCAAATTCAGTTAAATGCTGATATGTAAATATTGAATTAAAAATGAAAATACAGTTGACCCTTGAACAATGTGGGACTTAGGGGTGCTGACCCTCTGCAGAGTTGATAATTAACATACAACTTCACTGTTGTCCCTCTGTATCTGCGGTTCCCATTTGTAAATTCAACCACGTGTGGGTTGGATAGTACTGTAATTTTATTTAGTGAAAAACATGCACATATAAGTGGACCAGCACAGTTCAAACCCATGTTGTTCAAGGGTCAACTGTATTTCCTTTAAGTACAAGATATACATTCTATTTAAAGAAACATTTATCTTCGTGTAAACTAAATTTTGGATTTGGAGTTAATATGCATGTGATCTAATTTGACTATAAGTAATATTCAGGAATCAGGATCTTACATGAGTGAGTGCTAGGCTTTGTGAAGGTTTGCCCTGATAGAAATCCTTTTGCAAATTTAAGGGTCCCTTTTCTAAACAAGGTTGTATTACAGTATAATGAAAGAAGTAGAGTTATCCTATGAAGTCAAGGCAAACTAAATTTCTTTTTAATGGATGTTGTTAGAATGCAGTGTGGTTGTCTTTGGCAGTGAGCAAAGAAATGCCACAATTCTGGTGGATAAGTGTTTAGTAAATGTTTGTTGTATAGTGAATAAATGAATGAGTACCCTGATGGAGTAGTTAAAACAACTAAAACCTGTGTACTTCTAGCTTTTTTTTTTTTCCAGTTATTAAACTATCCTTGTTCCCAGTCAAGCCATAGATTAGAGAGAATGGTACTCTCACAGACCAAATTCTGGCTTAATTCCTAGGTTTTGTAGGAGTCCTCTAGGGGGAATAATACAAGATTCATTTTTAAGGAAAAGAAAATTCTCACCCTCAAGAATAGGTACTAAAACTCTGTTTTTAGACATGCTGTTTAAACTAAATTCTTGAATAAAGTACTCTTTGCATTGATATTTATGAACTGAAAAATAAAAAGATTTGTCTTACTGAATGTCAGAGAATTTTAGTATCATTAAGATGAAAACACAGTATAAAAACTTATTTTTTTCCCCTAGAACTTGTAAACCAAAGAATAAGCCTATGAATCCCAGCTCAGAAGCATTGGTGTAGAGTTAATAAATTGCTCTTCAGAATTTGTTTCTCTGGATTAAGAATGATCTGGGGTTGGCTAAAATATCTGGGGCTATTTCAAATTGAGACAGATTTCTAGACTTTTCCTAATCTCCCAGTGCTTCCACATATTGATCCCAGAGAGGTTTTTTCCTTTTATGAGTTTCAGTTAGAATTTAAAAATACCCCCAAACCTCTTTTCCCTACTTAAAGCAGGCTGTAATGCCTGTGTTCAAGTGCTGGCAGGCTAATTATAAGGTAGTAGTTACTATGGCCATCATGGCTAAATATTTACCTATAATGACTTCTCCATTCAGTTCCTATCAAAAGCAGAAATTTCCATATTTTCTTCTATGTACGATGTGTCCAGAAGACACTTTGTCACCATTGGGGAGGAAATTTATCATTATTTTTTAGCTCAAAGCTGTTCAAATGTAAATCTAAAGTAATTATAGTAATATTAACAGCACACATACAGCATTTACTGTGCTCAATGTTTATATGTAATAACTCATTGCATTCTTACATCACCTGTAATGAAGTAGTGATATTATTATTTACAACAGCCATTTGAGAAAATTGAGGTACTGAAAGATTTAATAAATTAGACAAGTTTCTAAGTAGGAGTAGTGGTAGACTGAAGTTTCAAACCCAGGTGGTCAACCTCAGAGTCTGCTCTTAACTCCCTCTTTATCACAAGTAATTCTCAAAGTTATTAAAACTGTTATCTAATGTTGAAATACAGGGAATGTGATTATATGTGAGAAACTTAAGCATGCATTCAGAGTCCCTCTTGAGTAAGGGGTTATGACTAAAACTTTTAGTAGTATATGAAATATCAAAATCGAAGGTATTTACAATAGTGAGGAATCTACAGAAATGGTATGTTTTAAGAAAATAATAATTCTTTTCAATGTGTAAGAATAGTGTCAATAATCACTGTTGTAGTGGTAGATTTACTGTGATGTAAAGCTTAAGCTTTGGGACCCCCTAATTTGCACAAGTTCTTTCTAAGCTCATTTTTCAAAAATAGCTTTCTCAAGATATAATTTAAGTGCTATAAAATTCTCCCATTTAAAGTGTACAATTCAATGAATTTTAGTATATTTAGAGTACAACATCATCAAAATCTAATTTTAGAACATTTCCATGATTCTCAGAAGAAACCATGTGCCCATTTACAGTCACTTCCCATTACCACCACCAGTTTCCAAGCTAATTTTGTGTTCATAATTTTTAATTCTTTTTAAAAGAGGTCCCCCAACATTAAGTAAGGTTCATACTCCTCAAAATGTGAACTCTTCCTGATTATTTTCTCTAGTTACTTTATAACTAAGCAACTGTAAATATTTCATTCTGTTTGAATGACCTGTGATATTGCTAAAGCAAAAGCGAATGTCTAAATCTTGTTCACCAAAATAAAAATGTTTCAAGTAATTCAAATCAGTGGCTTTGCAAAAGTAATGAAATGTGTATGTGGTGACTAATTGAGAGGGCTTGCTCTCCTGTGTTGTCTTGCTGAACAGTGGAATGTGTACAAAATATTTAATTGAGTAAAACCAACATACTCAGCAAAGGTTTTGGTATCCCTTTTGAGAATTTGTCAGCATGTAAGAGCATGCCATCTTAAGAAACTCTGAATTTATTTCACATAAAACATTATAGATTCTCATAATAAAACCTTTTAGTAGCTACTTCTTTAGTTGTCCCTGTACATTATCTCTTACTCTGGAAAAGGTGTGCTATAGCTTAAATTAATGTAACTAATGCTTCTTTGAGAAAGATACTCTGCATTGTAGTGATATTCTTTTCTAGTATGTGAAGGTATATTTTAACTATTTCTCTTTAACATTTTATTAATTCTCTAGCATTCAAAGCGTTTTAAGCAAGAATAAGATTGTTTTAAATTAGGGATATACATTTTCACAATCTTTTATGTTTAATTTTAGGTGAAAGATATTCTCTCACAAGTCCAGAAAAATCATGTGGGAAAACCACTGCTAAAAATTGATTTAAGTCTGGAACAGGCGGTAAGTCACCCCCCCTTTTTTATTAACTTTATGTAATTAAAGTAGTGAATATGACTTAATTTTATAGATGGACATCTAGACTTTACAGTGTGTAGCATGCATTTTCTATACTGGAGAATTAAAATGGAATGATATTCTAGAGCAGTAGGTCCTAACATTTCTTCACTCAGATTATTAATTAAAAAAAAAAAAACAAACCTGGCCAAAAGTATTTATAGTGCCTAATACGTTAGTATAGTTGTAATTTGAAAAGTGTAGTAGCTCAACACCAGCAAGATGGGAAGTTGTTGGTATTTTCTTTCCTTATTGGTCCAGACTACTTTGCAAGTAGATGTTTTACTTAAATTAACATGTTTGATTGAAGATCAGGTAAACTGTACCAATTGTAGAGTTTAATTTGTATGTTTAATATCTTCCGAATATTTTAAATGTTCTATCAAATATCTTTATTATTTAAATAATTTACTGTAAAGTCTCATGGGATCAGAAAATGACCATCAAGTACCACCTTTTGAATTAATAGGAAGTATTGACCACAATTCTGAAATTTCTTTTCTGTGCATAATGAGTCTAAAGGTTATGATTTTTGTTTCCAAATTCTTTAGGAACAACTGGAAAGAATCAATGATGCCCTTTCCTGTGAATATGAGTGCCGTCGGCGGATGTTGATGAAACGATTAGATGTAACAGTGCAGTCCTTTGGATGGTCTGATAGAGCAAAGGTAAGGCTGTTTTTCCATTTGTGTCCTGTAGGTGGTACTCTGTGACAGCTCTTCAGGCTCTCTTGTCTGTTAGGTAATGATGCCACATTTGTACTTTATCACTCTGTCTGAAGCTCCTGCCCAGGCCAACTGCTGGTCTTAAATAATGATCCTGGTCTTGTATAAGTCCCTGTTTGCAAATATCTTAATTTATCCCCATATCTTTCACATTTATTTAAAACTCATAGATGTTGTGATTTATGCAAGGATATACATTAAAAAAAGGCATCATATGTGATAGTGAGATAGATATAGTAAGCAACTGGTCAAGAAAGAAGGATTTAGGAATGAGTCAGGTAGCACTGATGTCTGAACAAACCTTCTTAAAGGTGGCTTAAGGCTGTGGAGTGTGTTCCAGTTGAAGAGGGGGTTGGAGGGTGGGGGCATTCCCAAATATGAATCTCTTCAGATAGTTTTCTAGAGAGCTGTCACCCATCATTCCCATCTTATGCCTGTAATCTGTACCCAGGCGTCGTCTGGGATCCTCCACTCCAGACTGTAAGCTGGGACAATTATAGGAAAACATTTGCTTCCCCTGTTTGAGGGATCATTGTGTCCTGTGCTCCTTGATGTCCAGTGTCTGAAAATCACTGGTTCACATGGGTTGTCCAGTTTTATAGTTGTTTCAGGTAGGAGCATAAATCTGTGCCTGTTACTCTCAGATATTATTATTACATTCTTTGGATTAACTGGGCAGTTGTCCTGCCCCCATATTGTATCAACTGGGGTCATTTATGCAGCTTCATTCAACTGATACCTGGGCTGGGTTAGGCTGGAACATCCAAGACGGTTGTCTCACATGTCTGTGTTTTGCTAACTGTTTCTTGGGGTGCTTCACTTGTCATCTTGGCTCTTAGGTGGTCTCTCTCTCCATGTGGTGGCCCACATTGGTTTCCTATGGCTGCTGTAATAAATTACCACAAACTTCGTGGTTTAAATAATACACATTTATTTTCTTACAGATCTAGAGATCAGAAGTCCTAAAACGAAGGTATTGGCAGGGTTGCGTTCCTCCCGGACACTTCAGGGGAGAATCTGTTTCCTTGCATTTACTAGCTTCCAGACACCACCTGTGTACGAGTCATGACCTCATCCTCCATCTTCAAAATCAATAGTTTAGGGTCTTCCAGACTTTCTCCTTCTGCTTCCATTGTCACATGCCTTCTGCTGTCTCTCTTATCAGGAGCCTTATGATTACACTGGGCTTACCCAGATAATCCATCTCAAGATCCCTAACTTAACTCGCATCTGTATCTTCAAGGTGACATATTCACAGGTTCCAGGGATTAGGATGTGGAGATCTTGGGGGAGCCATTCTGTTTACCAGATGTCTTCTAATTGGAGTTTATTTTTTTCCTGCATTGTATTTCATTATCATATGCGGCTGCTGCTTTTTTCTTCTTTTCTTTTTCTCTTTTTTAAATATACTTTTAAAAATCAAGTATTCTGGGGCTTCCCTGGTGGCGCAGTGGTTGAGAATCTGCCTGCCAATGCAGGGGACACGGGTTCGAGCCCTGGTCTGGGAAGATCCCACATGCCGCGGAGCAACTGGGCCCGTGAGCCACAATTACTGAGCCTGCGCATCTGGAGCCTGTGCTCCGCAACAAGAGAGGCCGCGATGGTGAGAGGCCCGCGCACCGCGATGAAGAGTGGTCCCCACTTGCCGCAACTAGAGAAAGCCCTCGCACAGAAACGAAGACTCAACAGTCATAAATAAATAAATAAAAAGAACGTGAATTTCTTTAAAAAAAAAAAAAAATCAAGTATTCTAATGAGTCCTCTTTTCTATACTTTCTGTCCTAAAAGCTTGTATCCTTCTACTGCAAATTGGGCTGCTTGTGTGCCTATCCTTGGCTACTCCACTATTTCCTGGATCCCATGGCCTTCTCTTTCATTGTTTATTCCCTCAATCTGCCATACTAAATCCACAAATAACTTCCTAACAAAGGGTGCATAGGAGTGATTTTTCTGAACCCTTGAATTCTGAAAATATGTTTATTCTGCTGCCACATTTGATTGATAGTTTGGGTAAATATAAAATTCTAGGTGGAAAACATTTTTCTCTAAGAATATTGAAGGCATTGCTTCATTGTTTTCTAGCATATAGTGCTGCTGTTCAGAAACCCAGTGCCATTCCCTGTCCTTTTGGATGACCTTTTATTTTTCTCTGGGAGCTTTTGGACCATCTTCTTCTTTTTTTTTTTTTTTGAGAATTACATTTTATTTGACAGACTTGCTGAGGACTTAAGCCTGGAAGACAGCCTCTCAGATGACTCTGAGGGACTGCTCTGAAGAGGTAAGGAAGGAGCCAGGATATATAGGAGTTTTTGCAAGAAACCAGGTAGTAGGAACATCAAAAGATCATTGTTAAAAAAAAAAAAAAAAATCATTTTTTTTTAAACATCTTTATTGGAGTATAATTGCTTTACAATGGTGTGTTAGTTTCTGCTTTATAACAAAGTGAATCAGTTATACATATACATATGTTCCCATATCTCTTCCCTCTTGCATCTCCCTCCCTCCCACCCTCCCTATCCCACCCCTCTAGGTGGTCACAAAGCACCGAGCTGATCTCCCTGTGCTATGCGGCTGCTTCCCACTAGCTATCTATTTTACATTTGGGTGGTGCAGTGGATAAGATCATTGTTAATTAAAGAAAAACAGGGACTTCCCTGGTGGTTGGACTCTCTTCTTTATCCTTGGAGTTCTGAAATTTTGCAGCATATGTCAGTCTGGGTCTTTCTGAATTCATTGTGCTAAGCATTAGGTGGGCATTTCAATCTGTAAACTCTTAGCTTTTATATTACTCTTTATTAATTTCTTCCCTTTTGTTTTCTCTTTCTGAAACTCTTGTTATTCAGATATTAGACCCCCTGGATAGATCCATTTGAGTTGCTTTATTTTTTTTCTCATTTTCTGTCTCTTCCTTTTTGATTGACTTTCTTGGAAATGTCCTCAATTTTATTCTGTGCTTGGCACTAAATTTTTGTTTCTGCCATCATTTTTTCATTTCCAGGAATTCTTTTTGCTTCTTGAGTTTTCCTTTTTCATGTTTTTTTTCTTTTTTTTCTTGTTTTATGAACGTGCTGTCTTCTTCAATGGGGATGAAAGATTTTTTTAAAAAAAGGTTTTGTTTTGTTTTTTCCCTTTAATTATTTCTGTCTCTTCCAGGGCAATTTTTGGTTTGTTTTTCTTGGTCTCTCTCTTGTGGTGGCTTTCTTCAAATCATGATGGTCCTTTGTTCATATTTAAGAGAAGACACTGAAAAACTGATTGGGAACTGTAGTCGTTGATCAGGATTGTTGATGTCAGACTTTGGAGCTGCCTCCTGTGCTGTGGAAATTCCTGATGCTCACTTGGAGAAGTCTTTTCTCTGTAGCTGCTCATTTTTTCAAGAAGGAAGCCTCATTTTTTTCTGTACATTATTCTCCTTTGGCCAGAGGAGGAGGAGTGGCAACATGGCACCAGGGGTTGGAAGAATAGACTATTCCACATATAGACAGTTAACCCCTATTTTTGGCTCCCAGTTTCATTTTCTGAGATGTTGGTTCCCTTCTGACCTGTATCCCCTTTTCCATTCTCTTTATTGTAGTATATGTGTATTTTTTATTTTTTTAAATAATTTAGTGTGTTTGAGAAGATACCTTTAGGAAATATCTTGATATTTTATCATCTCATGTTGGTCATTTTTCATCATGTTTTAGGACAAGGAGGTTGTGTTTTTGTTGTTTTTTCCTTAGTCTGGAAGATTTTTAAAATATTTTTTTTCTCAGAGTATAGGTCAAGTTTTGGCCTTTCATGCCATCCTTTTCAATTGATTATATGAGTATATACATTTATACCCTGAGTTTTCTTTTCTTGTTAAATTTAATATATCTTTATCTTATTCTCCCTATTTCATGTGTCTGATGTTGTTGAAAGACTCATCAAATATTGTTCTACAGCATTTAAAATCTTTTGCATACAGATATACTCTTGATTGACATTGAGTTTTCCTTTAATTTTGTCTCCTTTGACCCTGTAATGAAATTTTTGGCAGCTAAATTTTTGTTCATGTCCATGATATATTCCTAAAAGTAGAATTTCTTGATCAAAGAATATGCATTATAATGCTTTTGATGCACACTCTAGAGTTGCCCTTCAAAAAGATTGTACATGTTTATTAGTATAGTTAATCTGGTTTCTCTGTTATTTTGCGGGTATTGAAATAAGACTGAGTATACTTTTATAGTTTGCTTTTTTTTTTTTTTTTTTTTTACTGAATATATTGTGATCATTGTCCCATATCTCTAAAAGTTCTATTTCGGTGTCCTTTTTAAATTAATTTTTAATTTATTTCTTATTTTTTGAGATATAATTCACCATCTTAAAGTGTACAGTTCAGTGGTTTTTAGTATATTCACTGTATTCTGTGCCATTATCTAATTCCACAACGTTTCCCTCACTGCCAAAAGAAACATGCATCTATTAGTGGTCACTTGCAGTACCTTCACCTTCCTTCTCTGACACTGAGTACTATAACCTACTTTCTGTCTCTTTGGATTTGCCTCTCTGGATATTTCATATATATAAGGATTCATACAATATGTGGCTTTTTATGTCTGGCTTCTTAGCATAATGCTTTCAAGGTTCATCCATGTTGTCCCATGTAACTGCACAATCAGCCCTCCATGTCCGCAGATGTGAAACCCCTGGATTCCTAGGGATTCCTAAATGGAAATTTACTATGTGGAAGGTTATGACTCTTAATGCTCTTGATTCACATCACCAAATTGTTTTTTACAAAGTTTGTATGAATTTAAGTTCCTACAAGTAGGGTAAATGAAATTTTGCCTTCACTTTAGCTTCTTTAATATTTAGAATATTACCAATTTTATGGCTAACTTGATGGTTAAAAAAGACTAAATTGTTTTAACTTGTATATTTTTTATTAGTGGTACAGTTGAACTCTTTCATAAGCTTATTAGTCATTTGAATTTCCTCTTTTTTGAAATTTGTGTCTTTTTTTTCCCTTAAGGTCTTCCTGTTTTCCTTCTGATTGAGCTTTTTATATATTAAGGAAGTTAGCTAGTTGCTTTATTTGTTGAAAATATTTTCCCCAGTGGTCTTTTGTTTTATGTCTTTTGATGTGCAGAAATTTTAGTCTATAATATGGTTAAGTTTTTTGGTTTAAAATAAAACTTTAAACAGTGAACTCTTTTTAAAAATTTATAAATTTTTTTATTGGAGTATAGTTGATTTACAATGTTGTGTGAGTTTCTGCTGTACAGTAAAGTGAGTCAGTTATACATATACCTATATCCACTCTTTTTTAGATTCTATTCCCATATAGGTCATTACAGAGTATTGAATAGAGTTCCCTGTACTATAAAGTAGGTTCTTATTAGTTATCTATTTTATATATAGTAGTGTGTATATGTCAGTCTGAATCTCCCAATTTATCCTTCCCCCCTCCCTTTCCCCCTTGGTAACCATAAGTTTGTTTTCTACATCTGTGACTCAATTTCTGTTTTGTAAATAGGTTCTTTTGTACGATTTTTTTGGATTCCACATATAAGCGATATCATATGATACTTGTCTTTCTCTGTCTGACTTACTTAGTATGATAAACTCTAGGTCCATCCATGTTGCTGCAGATGGCATTATTTCATTCTTTTTTATGGCTGAGTAATATTTCATTGTGTATATGTACCACATCTTCATTATCCATTCCTCTTTCGATGGACATTTAGGTTGCTTCCATGTCCTGGCTATTGTAAATAGTGCTGCAGTGAACATTGGGGTGCATGTACCCTTTCTAATTATGGTTTTCTCCAGATATATGCCTATGAGTGGGATTTCTAGATCATATGGTAGCTCTACTTTTAGTTTTTTAAGGAATCTCCATACTGTTCTCCATAGTGGCTGTACCAATTTACATTCCCACCAACAGTGTAGGAGGGTTCCCTTTTCTCCACTCCCTCTCCAACATTTATTGTTTGTAGATTTTTTGATGATGGCCATTCTAACAAGTGTGAGGTGATACCTCATTGTAGCTTTGATTTGCATTTCTCTAATAATTAGTGATATTGAGCATCTTTTCTTGTGCTTTTTTTTTTTTTTTTTTTTGGGCATACAAATTCTTGACCTTATATATTCATTTTGTCATTTTTTTCCCTGCCTGCAATGAGTTTCTTAACACGAAGTCAATCCATGCCCAGGATTTTGTTTTTTTTTTTTGTTCATCAACATTAGAATATATTTTGCATTTATATAATAAAATATAGAAGACAGTAAAAATAAGTGAGTATTGCTATAAGCAACAACAGAAATAAAACTCATGAGCAATATTCAGCAAAACAAGGCAGACATAAAATTATATACATTGTATGGTTTCTTTTTAAAAAATTCAAAACTGGGCAAAACAAATTTATGGTGAAGGTAATAGTTATTATGGGGGCAGAAAGCAGGGGTCATGACCAGGAAATAGTATAAGGAAGGCTTCCGAGGTGCTGGGAAAGTTCTGTTTCTTGGTCTGAGTAGTGGTTATACTAGTGGGAGTTCAGATAACTCACATAAGTCATAAGTTTATAGTTAAACTTATGACTTAATGCACTTTTCTCTGTGTTATAACTTATTAAGAAAGCTAAGACAAAAGCCTGATTTAGTTCATTAAGATCAACAGTTGGCAAAGAATTACTGAATATTATTTTAGACACCTACAAAGTTCAAGGAACTGTCTTAGATGATCAAAGATTCCAAGTCCATTCCACTATCAGATATTTTTTTTTTCTTATTAGTCATCCATTTTATACACATCAGTGTATACATGTCAATCCCAATCTCCCAATTCATCACACCACCCCCGCCCCCCACCACTTTCCCCCCTTGGTGTCCATATGTTTTTTCTCTACTTCTCTGTCTCAGTTTCTGCTCAGCAAACTGGTTCATCTGTACCATTTTCTAGGTTCCACATATATGCGTTAATATACAATATTTGTTTTTCTCTTTCTGACTTACTGCACTCTGTATGACAGTCTGTAGATCCATCCACGTCTCAACAAATGACCCAATATCGTTCCTTTTTATGGCTGAGTAATATTTCATTGTATATATGTACCACATCTGCTTTATCCATTCGTCTGTTGATGGGCATTTAGGTTGCTTCCATGACCTGGCTATTGTAAATAGTGCTGCAATGAACATTGGGGTGCATATGTCTTTTTGAATTATGGTTTTCTCTGGGTATATGCCCAGTAGTGGGATTGCTGGGTCATATGGTAATTCTATTTTTAGTTTTTTGAGGAAACTCCATACTGTTCTCCATAGTGGCTGTATCAATTTACATTCCCACCAACAGTGCAAAAGGGTTCCCTTTTCTCCACACCCTCTCCAACATTTGTTGTATGTAGATTTTTTGATGATGGCCATTCTAACTAGTGTGAGGTGATACCTCATTGTAGTTTTGATTTGCATTCTCTAATAATTAGTGATATTGAGCATCTTTTCATGTGCTTTTTAGCCATCTGTATGTCTTCTTTGGAGAAATGTCTATTTAGATCTGCCCATTTTTTGATTGGGTTGTTTGTTTGTTTGATATTAGGCTGCATGAGCGGTTTGTATATTTTGGAGATTAATCCCTTGTCAGTCACTTTGTTTGCAAATATTTTCTCCCATTCTGTGGGTTTTCTTTTAGTTTTGTTGATGGTTTCCTTTGCTGTGCAAAAGCTTTTAAGTTTCATTAGGTCCCATTTGTTTTTGTTTTCATTGCTCTCGGAGGAGGATCAAAAAATATCTTGCTGCAGTTTATGTCAGTGTTCTGCCTATGTTTTCCTCTAAGAGTTTTATAGTATCTGGTCTTACATTTAGGTCTTTAATCCATTTTGAGTTTATTTTTGTGTATGGTGTTAGGGAATGTGCTAATTTCCTTCTTTTACATGTAGCTGTCCAGTTTCCCCAGCACCACTTATTGAAGAGACTGTCTTTTCTCCAGTTTATAGTCTTGCCTCCTTTGTCATAGATTAGGTGACCGTGGGTGTGTGGGTTTATCTCTGGGCTTTCTATACTGTTCCATTAATCTATATTTCTGTTTTTGTGCCAGTACCATACTGTTTTGGTTACTGTAGCTTTGTAGTATAGTCCGAAGTCAGGGAGCCTGATTCCTCCAGCTCCGTTTTTCTTTCTCAAGATTGCCTTGGCTATTCAGGGTCTTTTGTGTCTCCATACAAATTGTAAAATTTTTTTGTTCTTATTCTGTGGAAAATGCTATTGATAATTTGATAGGGATTGCATCGAATCTGTGGATTACTTTGGGTAGTATAGTCATTTTGATAATATTGTTTCTTCCAATCCAAGAACATGGTATATCTTTCCATCTGTTTGTGTCATCTTTGATTTCTTTCATCAGTATCTTATAGTTTTCTGAGTACAGGTCTTTTGCCTCCTGAGTACAGGTATTTTATTCTTTTTGATGCGATGGTAGATGGGATTGTTTCCCTAATTTCTCTTTCTGATCTTTTGTTGTTAATGTATAGGAATGCAAGAAATATCTGTGTATTAATTTTATATCCTACAACTTTACCAAATTCATTGATGAGCTCTAGTAGTTTTCTGGTATCATCTTTAAGATTTTCTATGTATAGTATCACGTCATGTGCAAACAGTGATAGTTTTACTTCTTTTCCTATTTGGATTCCTTTTATTTCTTTTTCTTCGCTGATTGCCATGGCTAGGACTTTCAAATCTATGTTGAATAAAAGTGGAGACAGTGGACATCGTTGTCTTGTTCTTGATCTTAGAGGAAATGCTTTCAGTTTTTCACCATTGAGAATGATGTTTGCTGTGGGTTTGTTGTATATGGCCTTTACTATGTTGAGATATGCTTCCACTGTGTCCACTTTCTGGAGAGTTTGTATCGTAGATGGCTGTTGATTTTTGTCAGAAGCTTTTTCTGCATCTATTGAGATGCTCATATGGTTTTTATTCTTCAGTTTGTTAATGTCATGTATCACATTGATTGATTTATGTATGTTGAAAAATCCTTGTATCCCTGGGATAAATCCCACTTGATCATGGTGTATGATCGTTTTAATGTGTTGTTGCATTTAGTTTACTAGTATTTTGTTGAGGATTTTTGCATCTATATTCATCAGTGATATTGGCCTGTAATTTTCTTTTTTTGTGATATCTTTGTCTGGTTTTGGTATCAGGGTGATGGTGGCCTTGTAGAATGAGCTTGGGGGTTGTTACTTTCTCTGCACGTTTGAGAAGGATAGGTGTTAACTCTTCTCTAAATGTTTGACAGAATTCGCCTGTGAAGCCATCTGGTCCTGGACTTTTGTTTGTTGGAAGTTTTAAAATCACTGTTTTAATTTCAGTACTTGTGATTGATCTGTTCATATTTTCTATTTCTTCCTGGTTCAGTCTTGGAAGCTTGTATCTTTCTGAGAATTTGTCCATTTCTTCTAGGTTGTCCATTTTATTGGCATATAGTTGCTTGTAGTTAAACAATGAACTCTTTATTATATTTGGAATCTCCTTAGTTATATGTTGATTATTATTATTATTATTATTTTACAAATAGACAACAGTTCATTGCAGCACCATTTAAAAAATCTATTTCTTTTCTCATTGCTCTTTTTTTTAATGTTTTAATATTCTTTATTTTTAGAGCAGTTAAAGGTTCATAGCAATATTGAACAGGTTTTGAGATTTCCATTTACCTCCTGCCCCCACACACACATAACCTCCCCATCATCATCCCCCACGAGAGTAGTAAATTTTTGCAGCTGATGAACCTACATTGATACATCATTATTATCCAAAGTCCCATAGTTTATATTAGGTTTCACTCTTGGTGCTGCACATTTTGTGGTTTTGAAAAAATACACAAAGACATGTATCACCATTATAGTATTGTACAGAATATTTTCACTGCCCGAAAAATCTTCTCTGCTTTGCCTATTCTTCCCTCCCTCCGCACAACCCCTGGCAACTCATTTAATCTTTTTACTATTTCTATAGTTTTGCTTTTTCCAGAATGTCATATAGTTGAAGTCATACAGATTATTATTTTCAGATTAGCTTCTTTCACTTAATAATAGACATTTAAGTTTCCTTCATGTCTTTTTGTCTCACTGATCTTTGATGCCTGCTCTATCGTTTATTGCATTCATGCATTTATGAGGCCCTGAACCTCAATTGCCTCTTTTGTTTCATCAATCTATTCCCCCCACCAGTTCCATTTAATTAGTCTGAGGTAGGATAGTATGGTGTTATCTATACAACCACTCTAAAAGGATGTTTTGAAGATTAAAGATATGATGTTAGATGAAGAATAGCTTGGCTCATTTAACAAGTAGTCAGTGAATGTTAACTGTTAAGGCAGTGATGATTTAGATATCCCCTACCTCCCTGCCCACCACTCCCCCCAAAAAAACATTCCAGTAGGACTGCAGTAAATCTATAAGTTAATTTTGAGGGAAACTGACAATACTCAATGTCCCCATCCAGAAACTTGGTATTTCTGTTTATTCAAGTTTTACTTTTGTTTTTGTAGATTTACTAATGTTTTCTTCTTAAAGGTTCTGTGTGTGTTTTCGGTACAGCTATTTTTAGGTATTTTGCTTTTTGTTAATATGAATGGAATTTTTTTTTTTCGGTTACTTTTTAAATGAGTTGTTACTGGTAGTTATATAGTCTTTTAGCATCTGTTGGGCTTTTTTTTTTTCTCATTCTACTTACAGATTATCAGATATTTGAATGTTTTGCTCTTCTCTGTTTCTTTGCTTGTGTTATTATCTCCTTTTTTTCTTTCTGAAGATTATGATTGCCATCTCCCTTTTTTAAAAGTAATTAATTTGGCTGCATTGGGTCTTAGTTGTGGCACGCGGGATCTTTGTTGCAGCATGCAGGATCTTTAGTTGTGGCATGCGGGATCTTCGTTGTAGTACGTGGGATCTTTAGTTGTGGCATGCAGGATCTTTAGTTGTGGCATGCAGGATCTTTCATTATTGCATGCGGGCTTCTCAGTAGTTGTGGTGCACGGGCTCTCTAGTTGCGGCGCGCAGGCTCTAGAGCGTGTGGGCTCAGTAGTTGGGGCACGCAGGCTGAGTTGCCCCACGGCATGTGGGGTCTTAGTTCCCTGACCAGGGATCGAACCCACGTCCCCTGCATTGGAAGGTGGAGTCTTAACCACTGGACCACCAGGGAAGTCCCGCCATTGCTCTTTCATTGAAATGTTCTTTAGTTCCTTTTTTCCCTGAATTTTGTCATTTAGATAAAAACAGATGACATAGCAAGAATTTACCAGCCTAAGCGTTATGCTTTGTCACCCAAGACAACAATAACCTTGGCACATCTACTTGCTGCCCGTGAAGATCTATCCAAGATCATCAGGACAAGTAGTGGCTCCAGCCGGGAGAAGACAGCATGTGCCATTAATAAGGTTGGTTTTTCTTTCAGTAACAGTGCATAATGAATTTATAATATCCTTGTTTGATGTTTTTACAGATTTAATCCATTTTTCTTTTAATCCTAGTGAACTCCTAGAAAAGAGAGTGGTGGAGGGGCTTCAGTCAGTTTAGGCTTAGTAATGTTTTCTGTGTGCATGTTTGTTTGAATTTCTGTATTCATAAATTAAACCACAGTTTTATCTGAATTAGAGGAATTAAGAATTATTTTTATGAATAGCATTAGCAAGAATTATTTGCCTTCTTTCCAATACTGTAATCATTTTTTGTCAGTAAAAATCTGTAGGAGTCATTTCGGGCACTCACATATTCCTTAGATCTTTGATGTAAAGGGAAGAGTACATGCTTTGGGTTCACATCCTAGCTCTATCATTTACTTAGAGCAATCACCTTGGGCAAGTTGCGGAATCTCTTGGAGGTTCCATTTCCTGATTCAGAGTGTAGATCCATTGCTCTGACAGTGGTCTTAAATAAGCTCAGAGTCTGAATTTTTTACTTTACGACAGCAGCAGCAACAATAAACTAATTTAGAATGTTTATATCAGCTTGATTAGCATATACTTACTCTTCATTTAGATAGATCACTCTATGACAAACTACTACAAAAGAGCAAGAAATCAGAAGTAAGGGATTTGGGTAATTTAAAAACATTTCTCACTCAGTGCAGTGAGAAAGGTATCCTGTATCAAGGGATGGCTGTATGTAAAGTCAGTTTTGCTAATTATTACTAAGTTAGGCACCAGTGTTTGGGCCTTCCTGCTTCCATTTTAGACCAGCCTCCTCTCTTCTTAAAGTGTTCTGTCTTTAAATATGTTACTTAATGTCTTGCATCAGGTTATAAGCTAGTCTTGATGGATCAAGAGTTCTATTTCTTTAAGTGACATTGCCCATCTCTTTTCTGAGTTTGTAATTTATAGTCTAATTATTTGAGGGCAATCTTATTATGAGATCTTGGAACAGTGTCCCTGTATATCCACCAACATAGCATGTTTGGTGGAGAGCTCAATGAAGATAACGACCAAGAAAAAAGCTACTGATATTTTTTGGATTTGGTAATTAGGATGTTATTGCTGACTTTTAAAAGAATGTTTCCTTCTTCGAACCTTGTCCCATAGTGAGGATGTTGTACTTTTTGTCTTTCATTTATGACATAAAGTAGTAAAACATGATTTTGATTAGAGAATCAAAGGAAATAGAACACAACTGATTCATAGATCATTTTGGTTGAGGCAGTTCTGGTTTATCTTCTTTCCTGAAAGAGACTAGCAGGAAGCTGTTTGCTTCCTGTTGGTCTCTGTACACGGGCATATAAAGTAGCTCCTTTCTACAGAAAGTTGGGGACTTAAAGCAAACTCTTCCTTGGTTTATCCTTCAAAGCATTATAAAGCATGGTTAAGGAAGTGTGTCAAGTCTCTCTTTTCTCTATAATATAGTAACTAGTATCATCATTGAAAGTTAGTGAGCTTAATTTCTCATAAAAAAGGAATGGTTTATTGAAAATCCTTGTATCTCTTTACAACGATAACCTTGGATTATAGCCATTATGTGGGTATAATGCAGTCAGAGATGAACATGTTATCATATATACTTCATACTTTGTTGAAATAAAATGTGCTCAGAAATAGTCTTTTATTGGATAATCTATTACCAAACCAATGGCAATAGAAAGTCCAGAGTTGTTGCATAAATGGATATGAAGTCAATTAATGTAAGGTATGTATTTTACGTATATTGTAAATGTTTTGCTAAAAAAATTTCTTAGTGTGATGGGTACTAACATTTGTTATAAAATTTGCTAAACAAATTTAAACAAGTCCTTAAGTTTCAGAAATATTCCCCCACATTGCTTAAAAATAACAGCACATTGTGAGGAATTTGTCACACAATCACATTTGTATTTTCAATATTAATTCATACTGCCATGTCTGATACTTTCATGTCCTTAAATATTTGACTTCTGTTTCTTGATTAGAACAATAACTTCAATATTGCTTGTAGTATCCTTTATGTAAATTTTAACTTTTAAAATATTGGAAACTGAAAGAAAATATTTCTTTACACAGGTGCTGATGGGAAGGGTGCCTGACAGGGGAGGACGGCCGAATGAAATTGAACCACCACCCCCTGAAATGCCCCCTTGGCAAAAGAGACAAGAAGGCGGTGGAAGGGGTGGTTGGGGTGGTGGAGGTGGTGGTAGAGGAGGTGGTGGGAGTGGAAGAGGTGGTTGGGGAGGGGGCGGGGGGTGGAGTGGAGGTGGAGGAGGGGGTGGTAGAGGAGGAGGTTTCCAAGGCAGGGGAGATTATGGTGGAAGAGGGGGCTATGGAGGAAGAGGGGGCTATGGTGGAAGAGGTTATGGAGATCCATATGGAGGAGGTGGTGGTGGATATAGAAGATATTAAAAGCTACAGCATTTAGATAGCAGGCTTAACTTCTTAATAGATACATTAGGCATAGTGTTCTAAATAACTACTTGAATGTCATCTTTGAAGTAAACACCATGTTAGATTCCCTGATGATATCATTCTTGAATTGGGTTTAGTATGTCAAGAGCATTGTTTTATACTACTATTTGATCTCTTAGACAAAGTGATGATTTTTTCCATATTCTGTGTACTCTTGAGCATGTTATGTCTTTTTAAGAAACAAAAAAAACCGAGCAAAAATTATTTTTAAAGTGTAAATATATTATTACCATCAAACTTGGAAAATAGAAAGTATTTTATTGTCATGATTGAATTTAGATTGTTACCTGTATTTTATTCAGGTCTGAAACACATAAATGACCCCACTTGTAGTGGAAAGGAATATAGACTATTGCCTCATCTGTATTCCTGTGGCTGTGTTTTGTGTTTGTTAATACTACTTTACAAAATAGGGAAAGGGACTGATTGATAGTTGTGTTCAAGAGGAAGGTTTCTTGACTTTTTCTTTCTTTTATATGAGCAATTCCTCTAGCCAGGTTTGTGTTAAAATTCTATTAATTGAAGCTGAAGTCTGTTTTTTGCTATGCATATTTGATTTATTTTACAACTGGATTTGAAATCTGTATAATTTTGTTTGACTGACAGCAGAATTAAAGACTGAGGTCAGAATTACTCTAAAGGGACAAAGACATGTACTAGTTTTACATGATGGTGTGAAAAATATTTCTGTAAATTGGTTTCTTCATCATTTGTGCCATCACTGTAGGTCTCCGAATATTAAAAGGCAGGCTGCACTGTGCTACACAGGATTAGGACACTCATATCCAGTTTCAGTAGATCAGAGGTAGGGCCAGGGTATCCTGTGGTAGTTCTGATTCTCAGCTAGATTTGGGAAACAAAGGGTTGGGGAATGATTAAATGTGGTTTGGTGGTTGGAGCAGTCAAAGGCTTGGGAATCAGGAGTTGTGAATTCAAATCATGACACTAGCCTAGGGGTGCTATGGGTTGAAATGGCCATAGCTCTCAAGGATTAATTTGTCCTCATTTGTCAAATAAGGAATGTGATACTTGTGCCTTCTCAGGTTGTTTTAAAAAGACCTAAGTACAAGTCCAATTTGTTGAGAATTTATAAAGGCCTGTTGTGAATGGTTTAAGAGGTGACCCAAGTAATGCATTTTTCTCTTGGTGTAGAGAGAGAAAAAGATACAGTCACATAAATTTTTTCAATCCCACTTTAAAATCTGTAGGCTCCTGGTCAACTCTTGTGTGTAACAACTTTCTGTGGTCTAACCAGCTCAACAGATAGAAGGCTGAGTACCTGTGGACAAATGATATTTGATATTTGGCAGTGTTATTCTTGTTGTTGTTTTGTTTTACAGTAAACCCTGTGGGGAAATCTAAAATAATGTTAAACCTTTACATATTGTGTACACTGCAGTCTTGGCCATGTATTTTTCAAGCTAACCCTTTGAGGAAATTTGTTCAGGATGGGAAAACAAATTTTTTTGGTTATTCGTAAGCTTAGATTTTTAAAAAATTTTATATGTAATGAAGAGATTTAATTTCATTTGTGATAGTTGAAGAAAAGGCTTTCCATATAAGGAAACACTTTTATCAGTAGCTATGAACTCTGAAAAATAAATAATTTAAAAAAATATATACACAGTGACCACTGGAGTAAAATATTTCAAAAAAGTTATTACTTAAACTATTCATTTAAAACCTTTACATTTCTGCTTCATTTCTTTTCGGAGCTTTAGTTGCTGATACAGGACGGGTTTACAACTACTTTCAGCTTCTTTTATTACTAAAGGTTTATGGCGAATAATGGTAGAAACATTAGTTTATTAATTTCTGTAAGATTTCTTTGTACCTTCATAGGAGTGCTGTTGGGTTATCTGCTACTCACTGTAAATCTTATCCAAGTTTAGCACTTGCTCCTGGAATCTTGTTGGAGCCGGAACCACTCTTATTTACACATTCCTATAAACTTCACTTGAATGAAAAGATGAGTGGTCTAGAACCTAATATCGTATTCTTTCCTGTGAGGTAGGATTTTCATGAAAATCTTCTTTCAGTAAAAATTTCTTTCATAGAAAAGTTTGCTAAGAAATATCTAGAATAGCAATAAGGCAATTTGGGGCCTTAATGTGAAAGGCCATAATGTGAAAATGCTTTATAAATTGAGTGCAATACAAATGCAGAGTATGATGAATGGCACTTCACTGCTTCCTAAAATCTTAACACCTTCTTCTGTGCCACCTCTTCATCCTTTTTTGCCTAGTTCTTAATTTTATTTTTTCCTACTACCTCATTTTCCCTCCCCTTTTTTCTTCTCCCTGCCTTGGTCTATCTTGTGGTATCTAATAGCACCTATAGACATGATCTTACTGGGAGTTTCTGGATTAAAGAAGTAACTGACCTCTTACCTGGATTTGTTCATCCATACATAATTACCACAACATTACACATAAGCTCTTGGTAAAAGAAGAGATGAATTATTTCCTTTTAACCTGTTCCGTTGTGTTCTGCAGATCAGGGAAATCTTGCCTCACTAAACAGAAAAAAACATTTTAAACCAAAAAACATTTAATTACCTTTATGTGTGTCAAAAGAAGGTATGATAACTCCCAAAATATTTGTGATGGAGAATGTTCCAAGCAATGATACTATCTATACCTTGTAAGGGGCACAGGGTAGAGATATTTGGAGTGGGAATTGTGGGTGGAGGAGGGGAGGTACTTTAATCTCTCTTCTAGGGCCAAGTTGTCAGTGTGACTTCATTGTTTTGTATGAAGTACTATGAAATGCCAAAATGATAAATATACCACATCCAAGTGTACCAGAATACATTCCACCATGGAATTTGAGTGATTGGAATCTGTCCCCGTTCTCCCGGCCCCGCCACCCCCCTTCATTGGTCTAGTTAAACAAAAGTTGGCTGATGATTAAGGAAAAATCACAGCTATCTCTAATCACTCTAAATAATCATGAGCCCAGTGAATTGCTCTGGGTGATCTGTCCACTAGATTGAACCATCCTCTACCAATTCCATCCACAGCTTCAAAGTTTCTCTTCTTTACTTGCTAGTTTTCTTAGATAGAACTGTGGAATTAAAGCTGAAAGCCACAGGAATGACAGCCTCAGATTTGTCTCCTTCAGTGTTAAGTATTTGTAGACTTAATATTTGGAGATCACTGTAATTCATTATGCAATAAGATGGGAAAAGGTTGAATATTTCTGTATGTTACTACTTCATAGTAGTTATAGAAGGATTTAGAAAAATGTATACTGAATAATTAGTTGCTTTGCTTTTCCTTTCAGGAAGACTCAGTTTTGTTAACAGAAGAAGTAGGGAGTGCTCTCAGCTGTCGATTGTAGTAAAAGTTCAGGTGAGGCTTCTGTATGTTCAAGAACTAGAAGAAACACAGAACACCTATGCCGTAGGGATCCTAATGTCTTTTATCATACAAATATTACACAAAGAAAACTTATATTAGGTATCAAAAAAAACCACCTTTACAATCTGTACATTTTGTTTTTTCCTTGCAGTTCTTTTACATTATACATCTTTAAACAGAAATTCACATTTGGCCAGTAAAACAGCAAATTAATTACCAAAGAAAATAAGAAGTGACATTGTTGTTAACAAGATTTGTCCTTGTTTCAGCAGATAAATATATGCCCAAACTTATTTCAAGTTGATACAAGACACACAAATTTGTATCCTAGGCTTGACAAACAAAAAATTTGTTCCATATTATTTCTGTAGATTCCACTAATCCCATGTAGTTCAGAGCAAATAATATTAATTTATACACTACTTATTTGGCCCTTGCTGGACTATAAAGACTTGTGGTGAAACTACTGCTTCCTATCCATTTCAGTGATAAATTCTGGAATGCTTGAGACTTTCTAGCCATGTTAATTTGGCTACTTAAGGAGACTGTGACCTTTTGAATTCCTCTAGATCACAAATTATTTACATAGAAACTAACCTGGGCTCTGTATTTTGGATCCTGGGTAAGAAGAATGAAAAAAATTTAATTGTGTTTCATAACTATGCTTAAAGAAATTGAATTGTACCATCTTTGGACAGAGGAAAAGAATAGGTGAAGAATATGAATTTTAAGGATGATTATAAACTCATGTTTGTTCCACATAAGGTAAGTAAGTAGCAAAGTACTTCTTATAGGATTATATACCAAGTGGTGGACCTAAGCAGCCCTGCCATGGGGATTTCTGAGTTTGGATTTAGAAAAAGGTAGATTTGTGTGTAAAGTGATTCTTTAAAACGCTAACTGAAAGCTAGTCACTAGCTTTTTCACTAAAGCTCAGTTCAGTACAAGGAGGTATGCAAATGGGAACTGGTCTTTCATCAAAGAAACTTCTTAAATGATCTGAATTCTCCAAGGAAGCTTATACTATATATATAATTTGTTTCTGGTTAAGACTTGGTGTTGTTGGCTTTAGGTTTGGAACTTTTGGTTGTTGAGATTATATGCTTGGCAGTTGGTCAACTTGTGTATGAATTTTAAGTCAGCTTGGTGTCAGGCTTTCCAAGCATGGAAGGTAAGTTATCCCCACCCAAAGAAAATGATCATATGAATTTTTTTTAGAGAAATAAAGAGTTTGACAAGTTTGTGAATAGTTGCCCAGATAATTAAATGAGCCCATTTATCATTAACCTTCATTAACAGAAGACTCACAGGACTCTTGTGATTTTGCCAAACAATACAATTTACATTCTGAGCAATTTGTCTTGTAACAAACTGAACTTTGTGAATTTGTGTACATGACCAAAAGTCGTTTAACTCACACATTTTACTAAGGAAGAAACAGAATTCCAAGCCACATGCATGTCTGATGTTGTATATACATAATATGTACATATATACATGCTATCAGCTATTATTGAAGCCTCTGATCCAATTAGCTTATTTCTAAATAGTATTAATAGTGAAGACAGTACAATCACAAATTCAGTTCAGAAACTTCAAGAAAAAAAAAATAGGATGGCATATGAGAGTTAAACATTTTTAAAAAGCCATAAATTCTTCATTCTATCCAGTGTAGATTATATGAGGGACAAACATGTTTGCGTTATGTTTGTTTTAGCTAATTAGCCAGCCATGTGTGAGGTGCTAATAGCCACATTTCCAGGTACTTAATTTGGCTACTTCTTTTATGACTCAGACTAAAACTATGAGTTGACCTGTAATTGGATGGTGTCATGTTGTTTAATAGCCCCTTCCTGCTCTCCCCAAATTTATGGCTACATCTCTAGAAGTTCTCTTCTAGGTAGATATCCTCATGTGTGTAAGAACGTAGTGAGGAAGAAGGGGAAAAGGCAAATTGATTAGATGTGAGGTAGTGAAGTGGGAACCAGATTCGTAAAGAATGCTGAAATATAGAGGAAGCGATTCTACTTTTGGAATGTGAGTATTTTTCCATTATAAGCAAGCTTTGGATGGAACAAAATAAATGCCTCAGGAAAAAACGGGAAGGAAACAAATTCATTTTCCAGGGATTTTAGTTCTAAGGAAGAAGCAGCTGGGCAGGCCACATAGATTAGAAGAAGCTATCTTGTCAGAAAACTATAGTCATGTTTTTTATCATGCTTTTGATATTAGTCCCAGGGGAAAAAAAAAATTCTGGTATGAATGGCAAATATTTTGCATTCTTCAGCTTTCCTCCCTTTGATTCAACTGGCTGGAAGAGAAAACCATACCGCACAGTTGGAATCTTTTAAGTAACAAAAGAGTAACCAGCTTTCCTTCTTTAAAGTACCCTTTTGAAAGCCAGTCAGTCTAAGGTTTCCCAGGTCTTCGTGTTAAGAGGTTTAGGAAATGAGATCTCTGATACACTCTGCAGTTTGTGCTGCTTGAGTTTCTGGGCTAAGAACAGTCACCCTACTCCACCTGTGCCAAGACATGATTGCTTCTTGCAAGCTGGAGGGTTTCTATCTTCTTCTGTGCATATTTCAGTTGGATCTTTAGAGCATTATTATCTGCTTTCAGGGTATTTATTTCCTTAAAAAAAAAAAAAAGAGGTATGTTAATAAAGCAGCTATGAATGGCAAATCAGTTACAGTATTGGGAGTACTACACTTGATTGGCATCTATTCACCGTGGCTGAGAATTAAAAAGTGTTTTCAAGGCACGTATTTTGCCCTGAATAAAAAATAACACATTAAATATCAAATGAGCATGTGTAAACAACAATTAGTTTTGTTATATCAAAGATGTGAGTGGCTAGCAGGCAGAATAAACCATTCCTGGGCAATAGATGAATAATGAGAAAATCTTTGAATATTGTGTAGCAGACCTAAACTTGGCAGAAATAGTCTTGGTCAGGTCTGAGGTATGAAAGCAGTGACTTGGAATTCTATAATATGTGATATTATAGTTCACATGAGATATTACATATATAATCATATTACATATTTTCTCCTCCAAATCATTGAAAACTAACAGACTTTTGAGAAAGATAAGAATTTTATCCCATCCCCCTAAACTGGGATTTATTTAATTTGCAGTGATTTAGTTATAGAGGCAGCTGTTAATTTCCAGTGTTGCAAATGGCAGAATTTCATTCTTTGTTTATGGCTGAGTAATATTCCATTGCATGTATGTATATGTGTATATATATACATACATCTTCTTTATCAATTCATCTGTTGATGGACACTTAAGTTGCTTCTGTATCTTGGCTATTGTAAATAATGGTAAGAACATTGGGGTGCATGTATCTTTTTGAATTAGTGTTTTCATTTTCTTTGGATATATACCCAGGAGTGGAATTTTGCTGGATCATATAGTAGTTTTTTTCAGTCTTTTGAGAAATCTCCATAGTGTTTTCCATATTGGCTGCACCAATTTTCATTCCCCCCAGCAGTGCACGAGGGTTCCCTTTTCTGAACATCCTCATGAGCACTTGTTATCTTGTGTTCTTGATGATAGCCATCCTAACAGGTGTGAGATGATATCTCATTGTGGTTTTGAATTGCACTTCTCTGATGATTAGTGATGTGGAGCATCTTTTCATGTACCTGTCGGCCATTTGTATGTTTTCTTTGGGAAAAAAAGTCTATATAGTTCTTCTGTTTTGTAATCAGATTTTGTTGTTATTGAGTTGTATGAGTTCTTTACATATTTTAAAGAACTCCTTACCAGATATATCATTTGCAAATATCTTCCCCCATTCAGTTGATTGCCTTTTCATTTTATTGATGGTTTCCTTGCTGTGCAAAAGCTTTTTAGTTAATGTAGTCTCATTTGCTGATTTTTTGCTTTTGGTGTCATATCCAAAAATTCATTGCCAAAGACCAGTGACAAGGAGCTTCTTCCTTCGTTTTTTTCTAGGAGTTTCATAGTATCAGGTCTCAAACGTTTACCTCTTTGATCCATTTTGAGTGAATTTTTATCAGTGGTGTAAGATGGGGGTTGAATTTCATTGCTCTGCATGTGCTTATCCAGTTTTCCCAACACCATTTGTGAAGAGACTTTCCTTTCTGCTTGGGTGCTCTGGGCTCCCTTGTCGAATATATTAGTTGACTGTATATGCAGGGATTTAATTCTGGGCTCTTTTCTGTTCCATTGGTTTGTGTGTCTGTTTTTGTGCCAGTACCATACTGTTTTTATTACTGTAGCTTTGTAGTATAATTTGAAATTAAGTGTGGTACCTCCAGCTTTGTGCTCTTTCATCAGGATTACTTTGGTTATTCAGGATCTTTTGTGGTTCCATACAAATTTTAGGACTGTTTTCTTCTATGTCTGTAAAGAATTCCATTGGTATTTTGATGAGGATTGCATTGAATCTATAGATTGCTTTGGAGAGTATGGATATTTTACCAGTCTTTTTGAAAAAATTTATTTTATTGAAGTCTAGTTGATTTACAATGTTGTGTTAGTTTCTGCTGCACAGCAAAGTAATTCAGTTATATGCATATATATATTCTTTTTCATATTCTTTTCCATTATGGTTTATCACAGGATATTGAATATAGTTCTCTGTGCTGTACAGTAGGACCTTGTTTATCCATTCTGTATGTTAATAGTTTGCATCTGCTAATCCCAAATTCCCAATCCACCCCTCCCCCACCCCCCTCAGCAACCACAAGTCTGTTCTCTGTGTCTGTATGTTTCTGTTTCATGGATAAGTTCATTTAGGTCATATTTTAGATTCCACATGTAAGTGATATCATATGGTATTTTTCTGACTGACTTCACTTAGTATGATAATCTCTAGGTCCATCCATGTTGCTGCAAGTGACATTATTTCATTTTTTTTTATGGCTGAGTAGTATTGCATTGTATATATACATATACCACTAAATCCATACCACATCTTTATCCGTTCGTCTATTGATGGGCACTTAGTTTGCTTCCATGTCTTGGCTGTTGTAAATAGTGCTGCTGTGAACAGCGGGGTTCATGTATCTTTCTGAATTATAGTTTTGTCCAGATATATGCCCAGGAATGGGATTGCTGGATCACATGGTAGTTCTACTTTTAGTTTTTTAAGGAACCTCCATACTGTTTTCCATAGTGGTTGCACCAATTTACATTCCCACCAACAGTGTAGGAGGGTTCCCTTTTCTCCACACCCTCTCCAGCGTTTATTATTTGTAGACTTTTTAATGATGGCCATTCTGACCAGTGTGAGGTGGTACCTCATTGTAGTTCTGATTTTCATTTCTCTAATAATTAGTGATGATGAGCATCTTTTCATGAGCCTTTTGGCCATCTGTATGTCTTCTTTGGAAGGAAAGAATTCAGGTCTTCTGCCAGACATTTTAGCAATCTTAGTTCTTCTGATCCATGAACACAGGATGTCTTTCCATTTGTGTCTTCGATTTCTTTCTGCAAAGTCTTGTAGTTTTCATTGTAGAAATCTTTCATTTCCTTGATTAAATTTATTCCTATTGTTTCTGATGCTATTGTGAATGGGAAAGATTTCTTTCTTTTTCAGATGTTTCGTCTTTAGTGTATATAGAAATGCAACTGATTCTATAAGTTGACTTTGTATACTGCAGTTTAACAGAAAATGTTTATTAGTTTCAACAGTTTTTTTTGCTTAATCTTTAGGTTTTTCTATATACAGACTCATCATCTGCAGACAGTGACAGTTTTGCTACTTCTTTCCTGATTTGGATGCTTTTTTACTTTCTTGTCTTGCCTAATTGCTCTAGCTGAGACTGTCAGTACTTGAATAAGTGGTGAGAGTGGGCATCCTCGTCTTGTTCTTGGTGGAAAAGCTTTGAAATTTTCTCCACTGAGTATAATGTTAGCTGTGGGTTTGTCATATATGGCCCTTATTATGTTCAGGTATATTCCTTTTATCCAGTCTGAGCAGGGTTTTTATCATGAAAGGATGTTGTATTTTGTCAGATGTTTTTCTGCATCTGTTGAGATGACCACATGATTTTTATCTTTCATTTTACTAATGTGATGATTACATTTATTGATTTGCCTATGTTGAACTGTCTTTGCATCCTAGGGATAAACCCCACTTTTCATAGTGTATAAAAATCTTTTGATGTGTTCTTGAGTTCAGTCTGCTAATATTTTGTTGAGAATTTTTGCATGTATAGTCATCAGTGATACTGGTCTGTAGTTTGGTTTTCTTATAGTTTCCTTATCTGGCTTCGGTATCAGGGTGAAACTGCCCTTGCAGAATGAGTTTGCAAATATTTCCTCTATTTTTTGGAAGGTTTTAAGAAGGACTGGTGTTAATTCTTTGAGTATTGGGTAGAATTTGCCAGTGAAGCTGTCTGATCCTGGGGTTTTCTGTGTTGGGAGGATTTTGATTACTGATTCAATGTCTCTGTTATTGGTCTGTTCAGATTTTCTGTTTTTTCTTGATTCAGTCTTATTTGGTTGTGTATTTCTGTAAATTTATTCATTTCTTCTAGGTTATCTAGTTTGTTGGCATGTAATTATTCATAATAGTCTCTTATGGTCCTATGTATTTGTGTAGTAACAGTTGTAATGTCTCCTTTTGTCATTTTAATTTTACATATTTGAGCCTTCTCCCTCCCTCCCTTTCTTTCTCTCCCTGTCTCTCTGGCTGTGTCAGGTCTTAGTTGCAACACGCGGGATCTTCGTTGCGGCATGTGGGACCTTTCATTGCAGCGCATGGGCTCCAGAGCACGCGGGCTTAGTTGCCCTGCGGCATGTGGGAATCTTAGTTCCCCGACCAGGGATTGAACCTGCGTCCCCTGCATTGGAAGGCAGATTCTTTACCACTGGACCACCAGGGAAGTCCCTCTTTTTTCTTAGTGTGAAGAAAGGTTTGTCCATTTTGTTTATCTTTTGTCAGTGTACCTGAAGCTTTGGTTTACTGTGGTGCAACTGGCCGTTTTAAGGGCAGTTACTGTTAAATGATTATTCACAATCGATTTTGTTGATCCTTTCTGTTTTTTTTTCTGGTCTCTATTTTATTTATTTCCAGTCTGATCTTTTTCCTCCTGATAGCAGCAAGTTGACGTGGGGCAGGCTCACCAACTCCCTTGGCTTCACAGCCCTCTCTGAGGTCCTATGAAGCTATTCTCTTCTCTGAAGCACAGGTGGGTAGAAATCTACTGGGTGGTCTGGTGTAAGGTGTAGAGTCACTTTTGTTTGTTTATGAATGACCAGTTTAGCTGTAAAGGGGAGAGATAAAAAGGAGCAACACATGCCACCATGATGCTGATGTTCCTGGTCTTCAAGACTTTGCATCTCGTGTTTTTACCTTACTTATACCATACTGATTACCCCCCAAAATATGGGGGGGTAATTTGGGATACATGAGTTGTTTCTCAACATAAATTACCTAGATAGCTGTCTATTAGCTACTGTGTAATATTGAGTATTTGCTATGTGCCAGGTACTGTGTTACATGATTAATAGAGGTGGATATAGTATCAGAGTGGGGATTTGAACCTCAGAGGCTTTGCATTTTCTTTTGTCCTGTGCTGGTTTAGAGGTATACACATACTTAAAATAATGTATAATATTTATTATAATATGAATATTACATATTATTTTAAATACTCTAAAACATGCATAGTGAGTTCTGGTCCTTAGGTCCCAATGACAAGGATAAAAGTAAAGAGGGTTTACCAGCTCTGGTATTACTGGGTAGGAATGAATACTGGACCTAACTAACTCACTCACCTGAAATCTTTCTACCACCCACTTCTTGCAGCAAGAAGTCATTGTTGCCAACAACTACATTGCTCCTTTTACATGGCATGTAAAATGTCTGTCAGGATCTGAAACAAGCTGTAGAGTGCATGGACTGTATTTTACAGAGGCCCAAACAGGTCACAGAGTTTAACAGCAGGAGTAAGAAAGATCTGGGACTAGAAGCACAGATCTTTGTCCCCAAGACTGAAGTTCTTTCTACTCTATCAAGTTCACTTTTCAAGGTTTCTTTCTTTCATTGTTCTTGAAAGTTGATTGTGGCTGCTTCTACCCCTAGAGGGCTTTGTGTCACCCGCATCAGAAGATGTTCTGATTGATTCTTAAAGCATGTCTTAAAATATTCTGAATGAGTGAGTACTTTTCATCCAGAAGATCTGTTCTTTTCTCAAGTGTTCCTCCTAATATTATGTTTTTGTTCTAGGCACCAAACCAAGAGTTTCACATACATTATCTAACTTGTTTCTTCAATTCAATTCCTGGGGGTCTGACAGGGAAGGTGCAACACTGAGGACCAGGTAGGGAATCCTGAGAACCTCTTGGGCAGTTTTACTATGTAGTGTGTAGAATTATGTAAGGAATTCTAGCCAGTTAGATGTTGGTTTTGTGTTTGTACTGATTGATAGGCCTCCAAAAACACATTGCCAGCCTTGATGTTTTGGGGAAAAAAGGCAGACAGGCCTTACCCTATCTTTGGTAAGAAACTACTGTCCCATGACAAGAGGTCTGTCTAAACCAGCTGTCATTCTGAGTTTTGTACTCTAAACAAACAAGTAATTAGTGATGACCCTATGGAATTGAGTATTTGGACAACCGCCTGTTGTCCCCAGTTGTCCTAGCTCCTACTTTCCTTTCTTTTCTCTTTTTTTAACCTTATTATCCCCCTTCATATCAAACCTTGGCATCATATTCTTCTTTTCTTGGTAAACCTTATTTTGTCTTTTTTAATACCTCCATTAGATAACTTATAATTAGGACATTGTGAGCCTAACAGAAAAAAAGCAACTCTGCTACCACAACTGTTACCATTTACATTATATTGCTATAGATTATAATCAGTGGTGCATTTTCCAACTACTGTTGATGATTTAGCTGTGTGTGTGTATGTAAATCAGCACATCCCCTCATGTTTTAGAGAAGAGTTCCCTCATTCTGTATTAAGAAGGAGGCTTTTTCTGCAGTGAGCTAAATACTCTCTTCCTTTTTTTGATAGCACAGTGATCACCCCCCTTCTTTTAGGAAGATGTCCAGGCAACCATGAAGGTCCCCAAAGACCTCTAGGGAGGGAGGATTTAGGCAGCTTGCGTTTAAGTCTAGAAAAAGGGTGTGGTGTCACCACAGTAAAGCTGATCAATAGAAACTGGTTTTTCTCAAGGAGCCTACTGTGAACAGAGCTTTGGGCCCTGGTACCAACACTTTGAGATTGTACCTTTATGGCAATAGGAGCCCTGTCTATCCTGTCCTAGTTGTGTAATGTGAACCAGGGCCCCCACTGGTTTGAGACAAAGCACAATCTTTTTTTTTTCCCCCTTTATTGTTCTAATAATCATCAACCTGGTCTGAATCTTCAGTTTACATGTTCTTCCCTGGTTTAGCCCCACTTTTCTCAGAGTCTGAAAAAAAGGAAAAAGAAGGTACCTGTTCCAGCTCTTGGTAGGTTGGGAGTCTGAGGTGACGGAGCTCCTCCTTTGATTTTATGAGGGATTCTTTATTCTCCCACTTGACGAAAGCCTGCTTTCTGACCAAGACTGGGCTGGGGCATGGAGATGTAGTGCTGGGAAGTACATACAGAGTATCCTGGGCTGTCTTCCTTGGGGAAGATAGCACAAAGTGACTGGAAGGGCCCTCACTGCGAAGCCAAGACAGTGCTTCGGTCTGGGTGGCCTTGTGGGCAACAGTCCTCTTCAGCCGAACAGAAATCTTCTGTGAGGACACTCCCATGAGCATGATGGTCCGATCCTTACTCTCCTCATTGTGTTCCACAGCCTCCCCATTAGGGAATGTGAAATGTCCTTCCTCTGGTGCTGGAGGAAGGTACGTGACATGTTAGTACTTTGGCTCAGAAAAGCAGGGACTCAATATTGACACATTGGTTTCAAATGAGACTCTTCTTATTGTTACAGGAGTTCCATAGGCCCAAAGTGGACTCATTTTCAAGCAGGCAGTTTAGGGGGTAAGGGGGCTGAAATCCAGGGGCCTTGCTGGCTGAGCTATGGCCACTGGTGTCAGGCTGCATCCACCCTGAGGAAAGGCCATCCTTAAAGGCTCCTTTTCTGTTGCTTTTTTCTATTTGCTTGCTTTCTTTTGCTCCCCAAAAGGTAGCGTGCCTAAGATTCCGTCCCAAGCTTTCTGTATGTCTAGGGTTTATATTTACCATTTAATAGATAAAGTAGTCGGTTTTTTCATTACAAGCAGACCTTGCCAAATAGCACTTCTACAGCAATTTTCATTTGTTGCCCATGATACACCTATGTTTAACCTACCTATTAGTGTACTTCCTGGCAGTTCTAGGAAAGCCTCAGAGGTCCTCCTCTTGTCACTACTGGGCAAAGCTCTGGGGACTGGGGAGAGATGGTCTGGAGAAGAGAAACCTCTAGGTGCAGCCCCTTTCCAGGCTTCACTCTGAGGCCGCAGACCTTCATGCTGCTCTCTGCCACTTCTCTCCCAAGAAAGTCTGCATTGTGTGTGACAGAATTGTGGTGCCCACAGGTGAAATGGAACTCTTAAAATGCAGGGTGCAAAATATACAGGCATATCTTCCACAAGCATATTTGTGGTGGTTTTTATTACAAGTAGGAAGGATAAAGGTAATCTTTCCTCCCTGAAAACTGTATTCGTCCACCTTCACTTTCCAATATGAACATTCCCAGTGCCTGCTTACCATGGAGCAGATCTTTGGCTCCCAACGAGCAAAGGCTGGACGCTGGCCCCACAGAGGTGCTGTTCTCTGTGGGAGCTGTTGAGTTCTTGGCTCGCTTCTTGCACTCGAACACAACCAGGTCTTTGCATTGTTTGTGGCAGTTCATCCCGCAGTCTGTGGACAAGACACCCTGATCAGGAAGTCTTTCACTTTCTCCTCCAGGGTCTCAAAACCACATGCATGCAGTGCTCTCGTCACACATGCCTGTCCTGTCTTCTGGAGCTAGGACACTTAACACTTCTTTTGAACTTAGCATTCTTCTCACTGGGTCAACCCTGGCTCTCACAACCTTGTCACAGCCCTTATGAGTCTGGGAATCAGAAGTGACATCCTGCTCTCCTAGACAGAACGGGTGTTTTTCTTGGTCATCCTGCACATACTGCCTACTCTAAGGAGCCCCTCTGGAGGCTCCCAGCTGTTAGGTCTTATTCTTTCTTCCTTGCAGTAAAAGGTCTTTTCTCTTTTACTTCTGAACTTTTCTAGTCATAAGGAAGGACAATTATCCTGAGATATCCACTGATAAAAGGAAAGCTGACAAGGGCCTTTGGTAATCACTTATCTTTTGTTTCCGAAGTGATTCTGTGCCTGTCTGTCTTTGGGGACCCATGACCATATGAGAGCATAATCTGCCAATCATTCCTATTTCCAGGGCAAACAAGATGAGGTTGTGAGGTGTGCTGAGAAGCTGTGGACTGAATGGACATGGACAACTACTATGGGTAGAACATGCTTTACAGGAAAGCCTCTCAGACCAGGGAAGACAACACACTGGACAAAGCTGGGCCTTACCTTTACACCGATACCCTTGTTTGATCACTCCCCAGAGCTGTGAGGCAAAGAAGAGAGTTAGAATGCACCACAGGTCCTTCATCTACTGGGTAGGAGGCTAGACACTGACATCCATTCTTTATTTTCCCTCATTCTACTACCTCAAGTGGGAAGGAAACCTCATTTATCTCTCATGTGTCTTAATCCCTCCTGGCCTTAAACTGAAAACAGGAAAAGTTTGTGCTGATCAGAGGTAAATGTTCTCAAGAAGCTTACTACAGTGGATTTATGACCCAGGCCTGAAGTGGATGAATTACAGGACAAATAGGCTTCTTGAGACTCCAAACTAAAGAGCAAGTATACAGAATGCTGGGGTCAGGGACTGAGTTTAGGAGGAAACTGTTGGTCAGGGTGGGACAGAGGAGGGGCAGAGCCCAAGTGACTTCTTAAAAGGCAGTTCCTTTTGAAGGGGTGAGGATGTCTCATATTTCTCTTTTCTAACATCTGAAACAGCATATGGATATAATACTTTAAAAGTATATCCCAAATTCAACATTTCCTCACCATTTATCCCAGGCCCTTCTACCAGAGGAGAAAATAAATCAGGAAGAAACGGGAAAAGATGAGTGCAAGTAAAACCCATGCCTTTGAGGACGAGGTTATTGTAGGTGTTTGCTTAGGCTCTAGGCAGGAAGAGTTGATAGGTGCACGAGGTCTGTACCTGGCTTAATCACTTAACCTGTCTCATAACCCTCCCCACGTTCAACCCGGAAGCACTCTGAGAACAACTCACAAATCCAGCACAGTTGTCACAGAAAGTGGGCTTCAGGTAGGTTGTCTCTTGGAAGCTGTGAGGAAAGCCCAGGCCCAGCTTGGAGTAGATGGAGCTGGCCCTCATGAAGTAGGCAGTGATCTCTTCTCTGCTGATGAGGCCTTCCCTGCCCACAAATGAGCAACAAGGATGTGAGCGGGGCTGGGTAGCAAGGCTGCTTCTAGCCTTAGAAACTCACTTTCTTTGTATCCTTGAGGGGTAGTACAGTATGTATTACCTGACAGTTACTTCCGTGAGCCCTCCTTTTAATAAGGATGCCTGGGTAGCATGTGTAAGGAGGTGAGATGGCATTACTCATTTCCAGAGTCACTCTTTGGCTAAACCAGGTTTTCCTAACTAACTTAACCACTATCCACAAGACTTGAAAAAGAAGTGATGGAAATGTGGGTATAGGGAAATATCTTATGCTGAGGTTTCTGACTTTAGGCAGCACCTACTATATAACTGGAACCCACCAACCAAACATCTGGTTTCACACAGAGAACCAACTTCTTGAGAAAAGTAAATATGCAAAATATTAGTAAATATTAGTTGTTCCTCCTAATCTGTAAGGACAAAGCAAGAAGGAAGACTAAACTTTTTCTTACTTACAGTTGACTATTCCTAAACTGGCAGAATTATGGAGTCTTCAACTCTGAGGCATTTAAAACATGCATTTTTCATGGTCTGTTGTGGTCCAAACTGAAGCGGGAGAGGCATTTGCTTGATAATGGCTCTCTTAGCACCGAAATTCATCATTAAGTGACCACATCAGCAACACATCTGAGTTTACAAATTCTTCTAGTGACACACCCATAAAGCATTCTTACCAACAGGTTCATAGCCACATATTCCCACACACAAACCCTCACCTGTCTTTGTCCATCACACAGAAGGAAAATGGAAAACTCGCAGCAATCTTTTCAAATTCTTCCTGGGAAATGTATCCATCCTGGTCATGATCATAGTTCTTGAAGACAGACTATGAAAAAGGAGTTTCTTTGGTGATTACCAAAGAGAAACCAATCATAGTCAAATGACACAGGGGCCAGAACACCTCAGTCTGAGTGAGAGGAACAAGGAAACCTGCTCCTTAAGCTGCTGCCAAGATTCAGTGGGTCACATCCCAGGTCTCTGCAGGTACCAGCATCTGGAGGGTGGCCAGATGCTTTCAATTCCGTTAGCATGTCAATATGCCCTCACCCCAGTTGCTCTGTACTCCTAGCTCACTGCACTGAGGGATGTTCCCCCCTCACTCTGCCCTTTCTTCACTGCACAGCTCAGATTGCCACTTCTCTGTGTAGCTTCTACTCACAGCCCAGTCGGAAGTGCTCCCTACCCCCTCTTAATCCTCTACCAATTGTTCTGTCACTTGCTGGCTCGTACTTTTCTTGTTACACTGGAATGGTTCACAGGATAAATGTAGAAATATGAAGGTATGTACCCCTCCTCAGCATTTAGCACAGTGAATTGACTCAAGCAGTGCCACACTTTTCAATTTTAGATTCTCCTTATCACCCTTACTTACACTCAAACCTTTTCCAACCTCTCTCCGCCCCCAAATCAACTGACAACCTTTAAATATATGCTCTCTTGCTAGGCCTTTAAGAGGTACACCTGCCCCCATATGAGGCCAAAGTGTGTTGGCAAAATGTAACTTCTGAACTGTTCTGCAGCCACAATATGAGAAGTAACGGGTTCCCTGTGCTCACATAGGAACGAGTTTCAAATTTCTTACCTTTGTGTTTCTACCACTGTGCTCCCCTCTCCTCCCACACAGAACTAAGCCAGGCAGTGCCTTGGTTTTCGTTTGTGGAAACACAGCTGTACTTACATCCACCATCCTCTGAACATGTTTGCTTATGGTCTTTGGATCAGGTTTGGGAGATACTCCAGAGGCCCAGTCCACTACTACTGGTGGCTTTGAAGGTGTTAGTGGCTAAAATGAAATATTCAGAGAAATCCCCATGACTATAATGCAATGCTATAACCTTCAGCTCCTTTCTTTCCCATTACCTGGTAGCTGCATCTGTGGACAACCCTCAACTATGTGCAGTGGCAAGGAGCAGAGGGCCCACACGTAATTGAAATCTAGAACAGTAACCTTGGCTAACACAAGTATTGTGCTTTACAGTTTACAAAGAGCTCCTCACACTGTCTCCATCTAAGATAATTTAAAATTCTCAATATGCCTAGAGTTTCACTTCCCTCTCCATTAAACCTTTTGTTGAAGCTACTGACAAAGAGTAAAGTAGATCATTTAAATTTTCTCTCTCTAAAGCAACTACAGAAAGAAGAACAAACAAAACCCAAAGTTAGTAGAAGGAAAGAAATCATAAAGATCAGAGCAGAAATAAATGAAATAGAGATGAAGAAAACAATAGCAAAGATCAATGAAACTAAAAGCTGGTTCTTTGAAAAGATAAACAAAATTGATAAACCTTTAGCCAGACTCATCGAGAAAAAGAGGGAGAGGGCTCAAATCAATAAAATTATAAATGAAAAAGAAGTTGCAACTGACACCACAGAAATACAGACTACTACAAACAACTCTGTGCCAATAAAATGGACAACCTAGAAGAAATGGACAAATTCTTAGAAAGGTATAACCTCCAAGACTGAACCAGGAAGAAATAGAAAATATGAACAGACCAATTACAAGTACTGAAACTGAAACAGTAATTTAAAAACTTCCAACAAACAAAAGTCCAGGACCAGATGGCTTCACAGGTGAATTGTATCAAACATTTAGAGAAGAGTTAACACCTGTCCTTCTCAAACTCTTCCAAAATATTGCAGTGGAAGGAACACTCCCAAGCTCATTCTAGGAGGCCACCATCACCCTGATACCAAAACCAGACAAAGATACCACCCCCCCCCCCCAAAAAAAGAAATTACAGGCCAGTATCACTGATGAACATAGATGCAAAAATACTCAACAAAATATCAATACTAGCAAACCGAATCTAACAATACATTAAAAGGATCATACACCATGATCAAATAGGATTTAGGAATAGGGGTGCAAGGATTTTTCAATATCCGCAAATCAATCAGTGTGATACACCACATTAACATAAAAAATCATATGATCATTTCAATAGATGCAGTTAAAAGCTTTTGACAAAATTCAACACCCATTTATGATAAAAACTCTCCAGAAAGTGGGCATAGAGGGAACCTACCTCAACATAATAAAGGCCATATATGACAAACCCACAGCTAACATCATTCTCAATAGTGAAAAGCTGAAAGCATTCCCTCTAAAATCAGGAACAAGACAAGGATGTCCACTGTCTCCAATTTTATTCAGCATAGTTTTGGAAGTCCTAGCCATAGCACTCAGAAAAGAAAAAGAAATAAAAGGAATCCAAATTGGAAAAGAAGTAAAAGTATCACTGTTTGCAGATGACATGATACTATACACAGAACATCCTAAAGATTCTACCAGAAAACTACTAGATCTCATCATTGCATTTGGTAGTTTCAGGATACAAAATTAATACACAGAAATCTCTTGCATTCCTACACACTAACAATGAAAGATCAGAATGAGGAATAAAGGAAACAACCTAATTTACCATCGCATCAAAAGAACCTAGGAATAAACCTAAGGAGACAAAACACCTGTACTCCGAAAACTATAAAACACTGATGAAAGCAACTGAGGATGACACAAACGGAAAGATATACCACGTTCTTGGATTGGAAGAATAAATATTGTCAAAATGACTATACTACCCAAAGTAATCGACAGATTCAATGTAATCCCTATCAAATTACCAATGGCATTTTTCACTAGAACATTTTTATGTTCACTAGAACATTTTTCACCAGAACTAGAACAAAAAATTTTAAAATTTGTATGGAAACACAAAAGACCCCAAATAGCCAAAGCATCCTGAGAAAGAAAAATGGAGCTGGAGGAATCAGATCCCCTGACTTCAGACTATACTACAAAGCTACAGTAATCAAAACAGTATGGTATTGGTGCAAAAACAGAAATACAGATCAATGGAACAGGATAGAAAACCCAGAAATAAACCTACACACCTATGGTCAATTAATCTATGATAAAGGAGACAAGAATATACAGTGGAGGAAAGACAGTCTCTTCAATAAGCGGTGCTGGGAAAGCTGGACAGCTATGTGTAAGAGAATGAAATTAGAACATTCTCTAACACCATACACAAAAATAAACTCAAAACAGATCAAGACCTAAATGTAAGGCCGACACTATAAAACTCTTAGAAGGAAACATAGGCAGAACACTCTTTGACATAAATCGCAGCAAGATCTTTTCTGATCCACCTCCTAGAGTAATGAAAATAAAAACAAAAATAAACAACTGGGACCTAATGAAACTTAAAGGCTTTTGCACAGCAAAGGAAACCATAAAAAACAAAAAGACAGCCCACAGAATGGGAGAAAATATTTGCAAATGAAGTGGCCGACAAAGGATTAATCTCCAAAATAACAACTCATGCAGCTCTATATCAAAAAAGAAAAAAAACAACCCAATCAAAAAATGGGCAGAAGATCTAAATAGACATTTCTCCAAAGAAGACATACAGATGGCCAAAATTCACATGAAAAGATGGTCAACATCACTAATTATCAGAGAAATGCAAATCAAAACCACCATGAGGTATCACCTCACACTGGTCAGAATGGCCATCGTCAAAATGTCTACAAACAATAAATGCTGGAGATGGTGTGGAGAAAAGGGAACCCTCCTACACTGTTGGTGGGAATGTAAATTGGTACAACCACTATGGAGAACAGTTAAAAGCTAAAAATAGAGCTACCATATGATCCAGCAATCCCACTCCTGGGCATATATCTGGAGAAAACCATAATTCGAAAAGATACATGCACCCCGGTGTTCACTGCAGCACTATTTACAATAGCCAGGACATGGAAGCAACCTAAATGTCCATCGACAGAAGAAAGGATAAAGAAGATGTACATATATACAATGGAATATTACTCAGCCATAAAAAAGAATGAAATAATGCCCTTTGCAACAACGTGGATAGACCTAGAGATTATCATACTAAGTAAGTCAAATATATGATATCACTCATATGTGGAATCTAATTTAAAAAATGATACGAATGAACTTATTTACAAAACAGAAACAGACTTAGATATCAAAAACAAACTTATGGTTACCAAAGGGGAAATGTTGGGGGGAGGGATAAATCAGAAACTTGGGATTAACATACACACACTACTATATACAAAACAGATGACCAACAAGGACCTACTGTATAGCACAGGAAACTCTACTCAATATTCTGTGATAACCTATATGAGAAAAGAATCTGAAAAAGAATGAATATATGTATACATATAACTGAATCACTTTGCTGTACACCTGAACAGCAGGTACACTCCAATAACATTAAAAAAAAATTTTCCGGTTTTACTGAGCTCTGACCGCCACAGCAACAGTCAGCTCTACCCACCACCAGAGCCCCCCATCAAGCCTCTTAGATAGCCTCAACCACCAGAGGGCAGATAGCAGAAGCAAGAAAAACTACAATCCTGCAGCCTGTGGACCAAAAACCACAGTTACAGAAAGATAGACAAGATGAAAAGGCAGAGGGCTATGTACCAGATGAAGGAACAAGAAAAAACCCCAGAAAAACAACTAAATGAGTGGAGATAGGCAACCTTCCAGAAAAAGAATTCAGAATAATGATAGTGAAGATGATCCAGGACCTCGGAATAAGAATGGAGGCAAAGATTGAGAAGATGCAAGAAGTGATTAACAAAGACCTAGAAGAATTAAAGAACAAACAAACAGAGATGACCAATACAACAACTGAAATGAAAACTACACTAGAAGGAATCAATAGCAGAATAACTGAGGCAGAAGAACGGATAAGTGACCTGGAAGACAGAATAGTGGAATTCACTGCTGCGGAACAGACTAAAGAAAAAAGAATGAAAAGAAATGAAGACAGCCTAAGAGACCTCTGGGACAACATTAAACGCAACAACATTTGCATTATAGGGGTCCCAGAAGGAGAAGAGAGAGAGAAAGGACCAGAGAAAATATTTGAAGAGATTATAGTCGAAAACTTCCCTAACATGGGAAAGGAAATAGCCACCCAACTCCAGGAAGCGCAGAGAGTCCCATACAGGATAAACCCAAGGAGAAACACGCCAAGACACATAGTAATCAAAGTGGCAAAAATTAAAGACAAAGAAAAATTATTGAAAGCAGCAAGGGAAAAACGACAAATAACATACAAGGGAACTCCCATAAGGTTAACAGCTGATTTCTCAGCAGAAACTCTGCAAGCCAGAAGGGAGTGGCATGATATACTTAAAGTGATGAAAGGGAAGAACCTACAACCAAGATTACTCTACCCGGCAAGGATCTCATTTAGATTTGATGGAGAAATCAAAAGCTTTACAGACAAGCAAAAGCTAAGAGAATTCAGCACCACCAAACCAGCTCTACAACAAATGCTAAAGGAACTTCTCTAAGTGGGAAACACAAGAGAAGAAAAGGACCTACAAAAACAAACCCAAAACAATTAAGAAAATGGTCATAGGAACATACATATCGATAATTACCTTAAACGTGAATGGATTAAATGCCCCAACCAAAAGACATAGACTGGCTGAATGGATACAACAACAAGACCCATATATATGCTGTCTACAAGAGACCCACTTTAGACCTAGGGACACATACAGACTGAAAGTGAGGGGATGGAAAAAGATATTCCATGCAAATGGAAATCAAAAGAAAGCTGGAGTAGCTATACTCATGTCGGATAAAATAGACTTTAAAATAAAGAATGTTACAAGAGACAAGGAAGGACACTACATAATGATCAAGGGATCAATCCAAGAAGAAGATATAACAATTATAAATATATATGCACCCAACATAGGAGCACCTCAATACATAAGGCAACTGCTAACAGCTATAAAAGAGGAAATCGACAGTAACACAATCATAGTGGGGGACTTTAACACCTCACTTACACCAATGGACAGATCATCCAAAATGAAAATAAATAAGGAAACAGAAGCTTTAAATGACACAATAGACCAGATAGATTTAATTGATATATATAGGACATTCCATCCAAAAACAGCAGATTACACGTTCTTCTCAAGTGCGCACGGAACATTCTCCAGGATAGATCACATCTTGGGTCACAAATCAAGCCTCAGTAAATTTAAGAAAATTGAAATCATATCAAGCATCTTTTCTGACCACAACGCTATGAGATTAGAAATGAATTACAGGGAAAAAAACGTAAAAAAGACAAACACATGGAGGCTAAACAATACGTTACTAAATAACCAAGAGATCACTGAAGAAATCAAAGAGGAAATAAAAAAATACCTAGAGACAAATGACAATGAAAACACGACGACCCAAAACCTATGGGATGCAGCGAAAGCAGTTCTAAGAGGGAAGTTTATAGCTATACAAGCCTACCTAAAGAAACAAGAAAAATCTCAAGTAAACAATCTAACCTTACACCTAAAGAAACTAGAGAAAGAAGAACAAACAAAACCCAAAGTTAGCAGAAGGAAAGAAATCATAAAGATCAGAGCAGAAATAAATGAAATAGAAACAAAGAAAACAATAGCAAAGATCAATAAAACTAAAAGTTGGTTCTTTGAGAAGATAAACAAAATTGATAAGCCATTAGCCAGACTCATCAAGAAAAAGAGGGAGAGGACTCAAATCAATAAAATCAGAAATGAAAAAGGAGAAGTTACAACAGACACCGCAGAAATACAAAGCATCCTAAGAGACTACTACAAGCAACTTTATGCCAATAAAATGGACAACCTGGAAGAAATGGACACATTTTTAGAAAGGTATAATCTTCCAAGACTAAACCAGGAAGAAACAGAAAATATGAACAGACCAATCACAAGTAATGAAATTGAAACTGTGATTAAAAATCTTCCAACAAACAAAAGTCCAGGACCAGATGGCTTCACAGGTGAATTCTATCAAACATTTAGAGAAGAGCTAACACCTATCCTTCTCAAACTCTTCCAAAAAATTGCAGAGAAAGGAACACTCCCAAACTCATTCTATGAGGCCACCATCACCCTGATACCAAAACCAGACAAAGACACTACAAAAAAAGAAAATTACAGACCAATATCACTGATGAATATAGATGCAAAAATCCTCAACAAAATACTAGCAAACAGAATCCAACAACACATTAAAAGGATCATACACCACGATCAAGTGGGATTTATCCCAGGGATGCAAGGATTCTTCAATATACGCAAATCAATCAATGTGATACACCATATTAACAAGTTGAAGAATAAAAACCATATGATCATCTCAATAGATGCAGAAAAAGCTTTTGACAAAATTCAACACCCATTTCTGATAAAAACTCTCCAGAAAGTGGGCATAGAGGGAACCTACCTCAACATAATAAAGGCCATATATGACAAACCCACAGCAAACATCATTCTCAATGGTGAAAAACTGAAAGCATTTCCTCTAAGATCAGGAACGAGACAAGGATGTCCACTCTCACCACTATTATTCAACATAGTTCTGGAAGTCCTAGCCACGGCAATCAGAGAAGAAAAAGAAATAAAAGGAATACAAATTGGAAAAGAAGAAGTAAAACTGTCACTGTTTGCGGATGACATGATACTATACATAGAGAATCCTAAAACTGCCACCAGAAAACTGCTAGAGCTAATTAATGAATATGGTAAAGTTGCAGGATACAAAATTAATGCACAGAAATCTCTTGCATTCCTATACACTAATGATGAAAAATCTGAAAGAGAAATTATGGAAACACTCCCATTTACCATTGCAACAAAAAGAATAAAATACCTAGGAATAAACCTACCTAGGGAGACAAAAGACCTGTATGCAGAAAACTATAAGACACTGATGAAAGAAACTAAAGATGATACCAACAGATGGAGAGGTATACCATGTTCTTGGATTGGAAGAATCAACATTGTGAAAATGAGTATACTACCCAAAGCAATCTACAGATTCAATGCAATCCCTATCAAATTACCAATGGCATTTTTTACGGAGCTAGAACAAATCATCTTAAAATTTGTATGGAGACACAAAAGACCCCGAATAGCCAAAGCAGTCTTGAGGGAAAAAAATGGAGCTGGAGGAATCAGACTCCCTGACTTCAGACTCTACTACAAAGCTACAGTAATCAAGACAATATGGTACTGGCACAAAAGGAGAAACATAGATCAATGGAACAAGATAGAAAGCCCAGAGATTAACCCACGCACCTATGGTCAACTAATCTATGACAAAGGAGGCAAAGATATACAATGGAGAAAAGACAGTCTCTTCAATAAGTGGTGCTGGGTAAACTGGACAGCTACATGTAAAAGAATGAAATTAGAATACTCCCTAGCACCATACACAAAAATAAACTCAAAATGGATTAAAGACCTAAATATAAGACTGGACACTATAAAACTCTTAGAGGAAAACATAGGAAGAACACTCTTTGACATAAATCACAGCAAGATCTTTTTTGATCCACCTCCTACAGTAATGGAAATAAAAACAAAAATAAACAAATGGGACCTAATGAAACTTCAAAGCTTTTGCACAGCAAAGGAAACCATAAACAAGACGAAAAGACAACCCTCAGAATGGGAGAAAATATTTGCAAACGAATCAACGGACAAAGGATTAATCTCCAAAATATATAAACAGCTCATTCAGCTCAATATTAAAGAAACAAACACCCCAATCCAAAAATGGGCAGAAGACCTAAATAGACATTTCTCCAAAGAAGACATACAGATGGCCACGAAGCACATGAAAAGATGCTCAACATCACTAATTATTAGAGAAATGCAAATCAAAACTACAATGAGGTATCACCTCACTCCGGTTAGAATGGGCATCATCAGAAAATCTACAAACAACAAATGCTGGAGAGGGTGTGGAGAAAAGGGAACCCTCTTGCACTGTTGGTGGGAATGTAAATTGATACAGTCACTATGGAGAACAATATGGAGGTTCCTTAAAAAACTAAAAATAGAATTACCATATGACCCAGCAATCCCACTACTGGGCATATACCCAGAGAAAACCGTAATTCAAAAAGACACATGCACCCGAATGTTCATTGCAGCACTATTTACAATAGCCAGGTCATGGAAGCAACCTAAATGCCCATCAACAGACGAATGGATAAAGAAGTTGTGGTACATATATACAATGGAATATTACTCAGCCATAAAAAGGAACGAAATTGAGTCATTTGTTGAGAAGTGGATGGATCTAGAGACTGTCATACAGAGTGAAGTAAGTCAGAAAGAGAAAAACAAATATCGTATATTAATGCATGTATGTGGAACCTAGAAAAATGGTACAGATGAACCGGTTTGCTGAGCAGAAACTGAGACAGAGAAGTAGAGAAAAAACATATGGACACCAAGGGGGGGAAAACTGCGGTGGGGTGGGGATGAAAAAAAAAAAATTTTCCTCTCTGTTCTCTACTTACTATTTAGTAGAGAGAAGGATGAGGAGAAAAATAGCTAAAAGGCAGGAAGACACACAAGGAAAAAAAAAAAGTGAGGCCTAGACGAGCTGAGATGGAATCCATTCCTAAGTATCTGAGACTTGGCCCAAATTAAAATCTCTTCAAAAATCGAAAGAAGGTCCCCTTTTCGTTGGAATGCCCTCTAACACCCTGAAACCTGCCGAATATGTTCAGTAAACATCTTTGGTTACAACAGGATGCTAGAACTTGATCTTTCTGTATAGAAACAATGAAATTCAGCCATCTGAAGAGATAAGCTGAATTTCTCACGTACGGGCAACTCTCTACCTTTGAGTACCACTTGCTTTGGAGCTAGGGAGCTGCCCAGGAGACTGGGAATTATTGGGTCTTCAGAAGGAAGACTGAAATTATTTCACCTGCCTGTAGGAAGCCAGGGCCAGATAACCTGTGAAGTCTCTACTGTGCAGCCAGGACTGTGTACAATTTTGAGGACTTCTCATCAGAAGAGGTCAAAAGACCCAGCAGACTGCTCTTCCTGACCCACGTGAATACAAGATGTGGGGGCTTTTCTATCTACCAAGTTGAAAGTCCTCTGAAGCTGAGCATCTGATTAATATACATATCATTATCATCAACAAATCATGAAGAGAAACCACTGCCTTGAGGACACTTTATAATTAATAGGCGGGAGAGGTCACTCCAGCCCACCATGCTATATCCCTTCTCTAACTAGTAAACCACTGGCCGATTCCCTCACTCCTCCTGACACTCATGGCATGTAGTTATTTACTGTTCACATATTAGTCTTATCCCCTCGAGGAGTGTACAAGCTCTTTATGGTCAGGAACTATTCGTAATACATATGTTGAAGCTTTCCTTATTCCTAGCACAATGTTGGGCACATAGTAAAAACATAATATGCTTTTTAAACTGAACTAAAGTCCATTCCAAGATGGATGACCTTGATGAGAGGCTTGTAAAGCACCTGTTACACACGGGAGTCAATATGAAAAACTCACTGGGGCTTTGTGGTTCCTGGGTTCCCGGGCATAAGAAAGCTCGTAGATTTCGTCTTCAGTGTAGTAGAGATCTAGGGATAACTGCAAATCAAAGGAGAACAGAGTTAATTGCTAGGATGCTGTTTGCCTTTCCCAGGGCCGATGTGTTTCTTTCTTGGTTCTTCCTCTCTAGTGGTTTACCCTTTTAGGCTGTAAGTCATTTGTTTTTAAAAATTCACAGAATTTTGGGGGTATAACATCTACTACTGCAGTAGGGCAAGTGTTAGTTCTTGTTAAAATATTTTTAAACTTTGGAGAAGTCTCAAGATGCCCACTTTTAAACTATGGTTTAATAGCTAAGCTTCTATGCAGAGCTTAGGCCAAAGGCCCTATCTAGTCAGATGGTCCACACCTCACGTGTTCTCTCCCAAAGCAGATGGATGATCTGAAAGGACAGTTTGCATGGCCTGATACCATGAAAATTTGATTCCAGCAACAGAACCCAGTTTAAATGATAACAGGTAATATCAAACAATATTAAGAGTTTCATATACCTTAGAACTATAAAATTTTAGAGGAGAGAGGTCTTAGAAATAATCTTGTTCTTAATCTGGATTCTATGGATGGGCTTCAGGGGTTTCAGAACTCAAAAACACCCATATTTTTGAGTATATATGGCTTATGTATATTTTGGGGGGGAAATGCTTACAGTTTTCCTCACAGAATTTGTGAACCAAGAAAGTTAAGATTCAGTGCCTCTTTCCTCAGATGATGCTGTCTAAGGCTGAAACTAGCCAAGGTCACCTGGACAACTAGCAAAAGGGCTGGCATTAGACACCAGCTGGATGCAAAGCCTGAGGCACTATCAGAATAATCCTGTGAGGTACGAAGAGGCTACAGTGATTATTCCATTCTGCAAAAAAAGGCACATTAAAAATTGTCAAATTTTAGAACTGAAAGAGAAGGGAGAAGTCATCACAGAGATGAATCCCTCTGATTTTACAGAGAAGGAAACAGAGAGAGTTATGTGCCCACAGTCAGTCACACAGCTATAACTATAGAATCACAGGTCTGGAAGGGAGTTCATCTGACCTCACCCCGCACCCAAAGTGCAAATCCTGGTCTCCCGCATCACTACAAGTGTTCGCCTGCCCTTGGCTTACATGTCTCTGGGATCCAAGCCAGTGGTAGCAGGACCCAAATAATGAACCTATTTTTTTTTGTTGTTTTTAACTCAATGCCTTGTCCTTTTTTTTTAATGAAAACCCACTGTCTCCAATCTCTTACCAAGCCTTATATCCTGATTTGCTATCAGCTCCTCCCAGAGAGCTTAGGACTGGCTTTTGTAGGGGGAGGGGAACACTCCTAGAGGTCCAAAGGGCATGGTGCTTAAGAGCACAGCCCCGGAGTCCCACCACCCGGGTCTGAGCCCAGGATCTGCTGCTTAATAACGTGTGGCTTCTGGCAAGTTACGTCTTTGTGCCTCAGAATCCCCATCCATGAAATGGAGGTGATGATAGTATCCACTTCACAGAGTTCTTGTGAGGCTTAACTGAGCTGATCTTTGATAAGGTGGCGCCCAGTAATTTGTCTCCCACGGAGCCTCACCGTCAGCAGGTGCACCAGGTCCTTGTTGGCCTCCAGGGGTGGGGCCACCTCTTGCAGCTGGACCAGTTCGTTGATATGATTGTAAAGGGCCAGCAGCTTGTGGACGTTCACCTTGCCCTCCTCCAGATAGTCGGGCATGGCTTCATACAGGGAGATGAGGTCCTTGAGGTGTACCCCCAGGATGGGGATCTTGAAGTGGGTGCACTCCCCGTAGGCACGCCGGTAGTTGTCATAGTTTCTGCAGGAGGACAGCAGCTCGGTCATCTCACCCAGAACCTACAAAGCAGAGGAAGAGACCCAGTCACAGGTACCATCCAGGCAGGCTGTGTTTTTGCAGCGGCCGCCTTTAACTCTCAGCTCCTACCATAATTTCACCCCGTCCCTGATTCGTCAGGCAGGGGGTGGTCCATCTAAAGGTGTAGATTCTGACTCCCCAGTTAAAACTCCAGCTTACGTCAAACATCGCAGAGTAGGTTTAGAAAACGCAAGGTGTGCTTTACTACATAACTGGAAAATTCTAGATGAGGTTTTATTTACCATTTTTATGCTAAAATTGTTCTTTTAAAAAATAAATTAGCACATGATAAAAAAGATTTAAAAAGTACAAGAGTATACAGTGCATACATAGTAAGTGTCTCTCTGACCTCTACCCCAAGCCATTCAGTCCCCTTCCCTAGTGTCTTCTGAATGATTCCAAAGACACCGCACCGCATAACACTTCAAGTGTGCTGCCCACGCAGCTGGCGCGGGGAAGCGTGTGTTTCCAGCGTGGCGCTTCAGTCACCTATCGCGTGCTGTTATTCCTTATGCTGCGCTCTGTGGGCCTTGGCTCGGTGAGTCTCAAGATGGACCTATGCCTAGGAAGCAGGCGACATTCCACTCACGGACCGAAACCCTGGATAGGGAGACTGAACAGACTAAACCAATTCTCAGCAGCGGACCTGAGAGAGGACGAGGCGGAGGCCGTGGGGGGCTCTGCGTTAGGGCCTGTGCTCTGCCGCGGCCAGAGGGCGCGTGGCCTCTCCCAGCACAGCAAGGGCACAGCCAGGTCTGCTGTTCCTTCCAATGCGCCTGCTTTAAGTCAGCACGCAGTTCACAGAACCCCACCCCCATGTGTGGTGACCAGCCTTCTCAGAAGCAAAGACAGGAAGGAGAGACTGCCTGCCAGTCACGTCACAACACAAAACAACCATTTTAAACACTGTGCCGGAAATTCCTGTAATAGAATCGTGGCCTAAAGAAGTACCCTTTCTGCCCGATGAAGAGCTTGAGGTCTGGGAGTCAGCCCCCGGCAGTCATGTGGCTGGCAAGAGAGCCTCCTCACACACCTCTAGAAAATAGGGCGGGTGAGTGTGGAGTGTGGGAAATGCTCACAAGACGAGAGACTAGCAGCAAAGATGACAGAGATATTTTTGTTCCCCTTGGAAGGTGAAATAAACTACTGGAGGACACTAGCTTTCATTCTGGACTTAGGAATTCACTATGCAGACCACCCTGAAGGTCAAGCAGCTACAGACAGGAAGCACTGCTATGGGGGGACCCCAAGCTGCAGAGCAGCAAGCTACATCTTGTAAACGAAATGACACGAAGGCACTTTAAACTCTGTGATTCTCTCCCTCTGAGACACAGGCAATCTTTTCAGTTGTTCTGCCTGCTCCCAGCCAGCACTATCAGGGAATTATAAGGTGACCAGACCACGGGGAGGTGGGGGTGGAGCGGTGTCCCCAGACCCCAGCATTGTCAGAGCAAGGATGATTAATAAGAGGCTTCCCGAAAGGAGGCCGAACACCTGGGAAAACGGATGGGGCAACGAGGCTCAGACATCTCTCCCTAAGAAGACAGCTCGCGGGGGGACTGGGGTTTGAGTTTAGTAAGGGAGGCCAAACGAGATGAAATACTCAGAGCAGCTGTTATCAAACCCATACCATAAGTAGCTGCATTCATATCTGTACTATATCATAGTGGTTTCCATGTGTGGCAACAGCCGCATGTATAAAGGATTAAAGTCCTTTCTATAAAATCTAATTAATAACGTAGGAAAGTGCATAGGACACTTAAGCAAAATGTTCCTCAATAAAACACCATCTATTAAAAAATGGTACCTGAAAAGCTCATTTCCAACTATCTGGGAAAATTCAGCTCTCCATAATGTCACTCTCCCAGGGTTCCAGCTAGCTAGGTTTCTAACGTGTCACTAAATAACCTCACTTGAAATGCAGACTGAACTATGGTCACTGAACCACTTTTCCTTGCTAGAGCAAGGGAGTTGGTACTAAAGATGGTGACTCCGGATACTCAGTGGCATACGAACATGGGAAAGACACACACATTGTTTCAAATCACCAGTGGGAATGGGTGCAGTAACACTGCGGCCAGACTGAGTCACAGTCACTCTCAAATCTGTGACATCGACGGAGATTAACCAAGATGGCGGAGTAGAAGGACGTGCTCTCACTCCCTCTTGCGAGAGCACCAGAATCACCACTGGCTGCTGGACAATCATTGACAGGAAGACCCTGGACTTCACCAAGGAGGATACCCCGCGTCCAAGGACAGAGGAGAAGCCACAGTGAGACGGTAGGAGGGGCGCAATCAGAGTAAAATCAAATCCCATAACTGCTGGGTGGGTGACTCACAGACTGGCGAACACTTATACCACAGAATTCCACCCACTGGAGTGAAGGTTCTGAGCCCCACGTCAGGCTTCCCAACCTGGGGGTCCGGCAACGGGAGGAGGAATTCCTAGAGAATCAGACTTTGAAGCCTAGTGGGAATTGATTGCAGGACTTTGACAGGACTGGGGGAAACAGAGACCCCACTCTTGGAGGGCACACACAAAGTAATGTGTGCATCGGGACCCAGGGGAAGGAGCAGTGACCCTGGGGGAGACTGAACCAGACCTACCTGCCGGTGTTGGGGGGTCTCCTGCAGAGGCGAGTAGTGGCTCTGTTTCACCGTGGGGATAAGGACACTGGCAGCAGAGGTTCTGGGAAGTTCTCCTTGGCGTGAGCCCTCCCAGAGTCTGCCATTAACCCCACCAAAGAGCACCGGTAGGCTCCAGTGTTGGGTTGCCTCAGGCAAAACAACCAACAGGGAGGGAACCCAGCCCCACCCATCAACAGTCAAGTGGATTAAGGTTTTACTGAGCTCTGACCGCCACAGCAACAGGGAGGGAACCCAGCCCCACCCATCAACAGTCAAGTGGATTAAGGTTTTACTGAGCTCTGACCGCCACAGCAACAGTCAGCTCTACCCACCACCAGAGCCTCCCATCAAGCCTCTTAGATAGCCTCAACCACCAGAGGGCAGAAAACAGAAGCAAGAAAAACTACGATCCTGCAGCCTGTGGACCAAAAACCACAGTTACAGAAAGATAGAGAAGATGAAAAGGCAGAGGGCTATGTACCAGATGAAGGAACAAGAAAAAACCCCAGAAAAACAACTAAATGAAGTGGAGATAGGCAACCTTCCAGAAAAAGAATTCAGAATAATGATAGTGAAGATGATCCAGGACCTCGGAATAAGAATGGAGGCAAAGATTGAGAAGATGCAAGAAATGATTAACAAAGACCTAGAAGAATTAAAGAACAAACAAACAGAGATCACCAATACAATAACTGAAATGAAAACTACACTAGAACGAATCAATAGCAGAATAACTGAGGCAGAAGAACGGATAAGTGACCTGGAAGACAGAATGGTGGAATTCACTGCTGCAGAACAGACTAAAGAAAAAAGAATGAAAAGAAATGAAGACAGCCTAAGAGACCTCTGGGACAACATTAAACGCAACAACATTCGCATTATAGGGGTCCCAGAAGGAGAGGAGAGAGAGAAAGGACCAGAGAAAATATTTGAAGAGATTATAGTCGAAAACTTCCCTAACATGGGAAAGGAAATAGCCACCCAAGTCCAGGAAGCGCAGAGAGTCCCATACAGAATAAACCCAAGGAGAAACACGCCAAGACACATAGTAATCAAAGTGGCAAAAATTAAAGACAAAGAAAAATTATTGAAAGCAGCAAGGGAAAAACGACAAATAACATACAAGGGAACTCCCATAAGGTTAACAGCTGATTTCTCAGCAGAAACTCTGCAAGCCAGAAGGGAGTGGCATGATATACTTAAAGTGATGAAAGGGAAGAACCTACAACCAAGATTACTCTACCCGGCAAGGATCTCATTTAGATTTGATGGAGAAATCAAAAGCTTTGCAGACAAGCAAAAGCTAAGAGAATTCAGCACCACCAAACCAGCTCTACAACAAATGCTAAAGGAACTTCTCTAAGTGGGAAACACAAGAGAAGAAAAGGTCCTACAAAAACAAACCCAAAACAATTAAGAAAATGGTCATAGGAACATACATATCGATAATTACCTTAAACGTGAATGGATTAAATGCCCCAACCAAAAGACATAGACTGGCTGAATGGATACAAAAACAAGACCCATATATATGCTGTCTACAAGAGACCCACTTTAGACCTAGGGACACATACAGACTGAAAGTGAGGGGATGGAAAAAGATATTCCATGCAAATGGAAATCAAAAGAAAGCTGGAGTAGCTATACTCATATCAGATAAAATAGACTTTAAAATAAAGAATGTTACAAGAGACAAGGAAGGACACTACATAATGATCCAGGGATCAATCCAAGAAGAAGATATAACAATTATAAATATATATGCACCCAACATAGGAGCATCTCAATACATAAGGCAACTGCTAACAGCTATAAAAGAGGAAATCGACAGTAACACAATAATAGTGGGGGACTTTAACACCTCACTTACACCAATGGACAGATCATCCAAAATGAAAATAAATAAGGAAACAGAAGCTTTAAATGACACAATAGACCAGATAGATTTAATTGATATATATAGGACATTCCATCCAAAAACAGCAGATTACACGTTCTTCTCAAGTGCGCACGGAACATTCTCCAGGATAGATCACATCTTGGGTCACAAATCAAGCCTCAGTAAATTTAAGAAAATTGAAATCATATCAAGCATCTTTTCTGACCACAACGCTATGAGATTAGAAATGAATTACAGGGAAAAAAACGTAAAAAGGACAAACACATGGAGGCTAAATAATACGTTACTAAATAACCAAGAGATCACTGAAGAAATCAAAGAGGAAATCAAAAAATACCTAGAGACAAATGACAATGAAAACACGACGACCCAAAACCTATGGGATGCAGCAAAAGCGGTTCTAAGAGGGAAGTTTATAGCTATACAAGCCTACCTAAAGAAACAAGAAAAATCTCAAGTAAACAATCTAACCTTACACCTAAAGAAACTAGAGAAAGAAGAACAAACAAAACCCAAAGTTAGCAGAAGGAAAGAAATCATAAAGATCAGAGCAGAAATAAATGAAATAGAAACAAAGAAAACAATAGCAAAGATCAATAAAACTAAAAGTTGGTTCTTTGAGAAGATAAACAAAATTGATAAGCCATTAGCCAGACTCATCAAGAAAAAGAGGGAGAGGACTCAAATCAATAAAATCAGAAATGAAAAAGGAGAAGTTACAACAGACACCGCAGAAATACAAAGCATCCTAAGAGACTACTACAAGCAACTTTATGCCAATAAAATGGACAACCTGGAAGAAATGGACAAATTCTTAGAAAGGTATAACCTTCCCAGACTGAATCAGGAAGAAACAGAAAATATGAACAGACAAATCACAAGTAATGAAATTGAAACTGTGATTAAAAATCTTCCAACAAACAAAAGTCCAGGACCAGATGGCTTCACAGGTGAATTCTATCAAACATTTAGAGAAGAGCTAACACCCATCCTTCTCAAACTCTTCCAAAAAATTGCAGAGGAAGGAACACTCCCAAACTCATTCTATGAGGCCACCATCACCCTGATACCAAAACCAGACAAAGACACTACAAAAAAAGAAAATTACAGACCAATATCACTGATGAATATAGATGCAAAAATCCTCAACAAAATACTAGCAAACAGAATCCAGCAACACATTAAAAGGATCATACACCACGATCAAGTGGGATTTATCCCAGGGATGCAAGGATTCTTCAATATACGCAAATCAATCAATGTGATACACCATATTAACAAGTTGAAGAATAAAAACCATATGATCATCTCAATAGATGCAGAAAAAGCTTTTGACAAAATTCAACACCCATTTCTGATAAAAACTCTCCAGAAAGTGGGCATAGAGGGAACCTACCTCAACATAATAAAGGCCATATATGACAAACCCACAGCAAACATCATTCTCAATGGTGAAAAACTGAAAGCATTTCCTCTAAGATCAGGAACGAGACAAGGATGTCCACTCTCACCACTATTATTCAACATAGTTCTGGAAGTCCTAGCCACGGCAATCAGAGAAGAAAAAGAAATAAAAGGAATACAAATTGGAAAAGAAGAAGTAAAACTGTCACTGTTTGCGGATGACATGATACTATACATAGAGAATCCTAAAACTGCCACCAGAAAACTGCTAGAGCTAATTAATGAATATGGTAAAGTTGCAGGATACAAAATTAATGCACAGAAATCTCTTGCATTCCTATACACTAATGATGAAAAATCTGAAAGAGAAATTATGGAAACACTCCCATTTACCATTGCAACAAAAAGAATAAAATACCTAGGAATAAACCTACCTAGGGAGACGAAAGACCTGTATGCAGAAAACTATAAGACACTGATGAAAGAAATTAAAGATGATACCAACAGATGGAGAGATATACCATGTTCTTGGATTGGAAGAATCAACATTGTGAAAATGAGTATACTACCCAAAGCAATCTACAGATTCAATGCAATCCCTATCAAATTACCAATGGCATTTTTTACGGAGCTAGAACAAATCATCTTAAAATTTGTATGGAGACACAAAAGACCCCGAATAGCCAAAGCAGTCTTGAGGGAAAAAAATGGAGCTGGAGGAATCAGACTCCCTGACTTCAGACTATACTACAAAGCTACAGTAATCAAGACAGTATGGTACTGGCACAAAAACAGAAACATAGATCAATGGAACAAGATAGAAAGCCCAGAGATTAACCCACGCACCTATGGTCAACTAATCTATGACAAAGGAGGCAAAGATATACAATGGAGAAAAGACAGTCTCTTCAATAAGTGGTGCTGGGAAAACTGGACAGCTACATGTAAAAGAATGAAATTAGAATACTCCCTAACACCATACACAAAAATAAACTCAAAATGGATTAGAGACCTAAATATAAGACTGGACACTATAAAACTCTTAGAGGAAAACATAGGAAGAACACTCTTTGACATAAATCACAGCAAGATCTTTTTTGATCCACCTCCTAGAGTAATGGAAATAAAAACAAAAATAAACAAATGGGACCTAATGAAACTTCAAAGCTTTTGCACAGCAAAGGAAACCATAAACAAGACGAAAAGACAACCCTCAGAATGGGAGAAAATATTTGCAAATGAATCAACGGACAAAGGATTAATCTCCAAAATATATAAACAGCTCATTCAGCTCAATATCAAAGAAACAAACACCCCAATCCAAAAATGGGCAGAAGACCTAAATAGACATTTCTCCAAAGAAGACATACAGATGGCCACGAAGCACATGAAAAGATGCTCAACATCACTAATTATTAGAGAAATGCAAATCAAAACTACAATGAGGTATCACCTCACTCCTGTTAGAATGGGCATCATCAGAAAATCTACAAACAACAAATGCTGGAGAGGGTGTGGAGAAAAGGGAACCCTCTTGCACTGTTGGTGGGAATGTAAATTGATACAGCCACTATGGAGAACAGTATGGAGGTTCCTTAAAAAACTAAAAATAGAATTACCATATGACCCAGCAATCCCACTACTGGGCATATACCCAGAGAAAACCGTAATTCAAAAAGACACATGCACCCGAATGTTCATTGCAGCACTATTTACAATAGCCAGGTTATGGAAGCAACCTAAATGCCCATCAACAGACGAATGGATAAAGAAGTTGTGGTACATATATACAATGGAATATTACTCAGCCATAAAAAGGAACGAAATTGAGTCATTTGTTGAGACATGGATGGATCTAGAGACTGTCATACAGAGTGAAGTAAGTCAGAAAGAGAAAAACAAATATCGTATATTAATGCATGTATGCGGAACCTAGAAAAATGGTACAGATGAGCCAGTCTGCAGGGCAGAAGTTGAGACACAAATGTAGAGAATGGTCATATGGACACCAAGGGGGGAAAACTGCGGTGAGGTGGGGATGGTGGTGTGCTGAATTGGGCAATTGGGATTGACATGTATACACTGATGTGTATAAAACTGATGCCTAATAAGAACCTGCAGTATAAAAAAACAAACAGAACAACTAATACTAAACTTTCATTGGGTTATTTGTATGGAAATATGTTAATATAAATGTTTCAGACATTACATGAAATTTCTAAAAATCTTATATTTGTATTTGTATGGAAATATGTATGGAAATATGTTAATATAAATGTTTCAGACATTACATGAAATTTCTAAAAATCTTATATTTGTATTTGTATGGAAATATGTATGGAAATATGTTAATATAAATGTTTCAGACATTACATGAAATTTCTAAAAATCTTATATGTTCTGGTATAATGTTATAAGTAATAATCCTAGTTATTACTTTAAAATGTATATCTCAGAAATAACTAATTTTCTTGTCAACTGCATTATTATGAACTTTCATCAAATCTTTAACCGTGGTCATTTTTAAGTCTTTTGTCATTTACAGACAGTTCTGGGTGTACTCTGATGATTTTGCAAATATGTTCCTATAAAAGGGTTTCATCTTCAAGAAATTCATGGAAAAGACTCTGACAAGTACAGGTTTCTGGTAACTGACTGTACTGCTGAACTGAATGAATAAGCATTTTCAGAACTCTAATGAAAAATTGATGAACTCATAAAAGTGCTAACAAAAGATCAAGATGAAAAAAAAAATTAATTACATGGGACTGAGTGAACTGATGAGGATGAGTATAATTTTTGTGACTTTCTGTCTGAATTAAAAAAAAAAAAAATCCCACAAGGACTCAGAGGCAAAGAATATACAAATCAATTTTCACTGCAAAGTAAAGGAGCTGTTACAGTGGAGGATTACTGGACTGAATGTCAATATTATGACATAGTATGAGTGTGTTTCATGTTTGGTAATTGCAATCATTGTTGCTTTTGTTGTGGTCATCCATGTACAATGCTTGGTGTCAGTCTATTTATGTCTTGTAAAAATAAAATACAGTGTGTGTGTGTGTGAAAAAAAAAAAAAAAAATCTGTGACATCCCCGTTCCTGTCCTGTGGGTTTTCTTAGGGGTTGCTTCCTTGGTATTTTGCCTGGTTGAAAAAGGATGGTGTGGTTCGGAAATGCTCTCTGGGCTGCCCCTCAAGGAGGAAATGCTGACACTGGTCCTAGGAATGCTGCTAAGGGGCCCGGGAGGAGGCAGGAGCACTGACCTTATTGATTTCATGCGGGACATGTGAACTTGTCTCCTTGAGCCTGGAGATTGAGCTGTGACAGAGCCCTCCTATCACAGCCATCAATGTATTGAAGTTCTGTAGTTGGTGGAGCTTCTGTGGCACAGAAAACAGAGTCACTGTACATGTCAGTTACATTGGAGCTAAGATGCTGCCTCTCATCTCTGTGTTATGAGTCTTCCTAATTCTGGCCAAAGGCTAGCGATCAGGTATTGCAATTTTCTGTCCATTTCTTTCCTAAGGCATAATTCCAGACCAGGAGGTCCCAAATCTAGCAGAGCGTCATGTCTTCCTCCTTTAGTTTCAGCTGGTCTGTGGACCACCCTCTACAGCAGTGGCTTCTAACACCCAAAGTACTTGTTTAACACAAAGATTTCTGGACCCAAGTGCAGGTGTTCTGATTCCCTGGATCTGGGGTTGAGCTTAGGGATCTGTGCTTTTAAAGTACCTTTAGTTAACATCAGAGCAGGTGGTCCATGTACCACACTTAAAGAAACACTGGTCTAGAACATCTAGAGCTGAAAAAATATATCATTCAGCATAATCCTTTATATCCTTCACCCCAAACTAGCCAGACTTTTATTTCTGAGGGCAACGCCAGTGCCTATATAGGACAGTAACTGGGACAGAGATGCTAGAATCTCTGTGAAATTTCAAATACGTGTTCACAGTATCTGCTTTTCTCTTATCAGATGCCTAAGCTCTGCCCCTCAAACACTAAACCCAGCCATTCAACACAACATGGGCTCACAGACCTAAATCAGGCTGTTCCAGCTCCACTAAAACCTGAAATTGCCCTTTCCTTTGCCATGTGGGCCACATTTGGTAAAACAATATAGGCTGGTAAACATCTTCTGAAAAATGTTAAAGATCTAAAGAGATCTAACCATATCCTGACCTTGAAGATGGCCTGTAGGGCCCTCTCCATACTGCCCTTGTGTGGGATGTAGAAGAGTCACCGTATCTAGATCTGGGGACAGGTAAAGGTGCAAAAACCCCACCAGGAGGTTCATGAGGAGAAAGCAGCTCTAATGGATAGACTAGGCTGGGGGAAGAGGGGATAATTTACCTCTTAGCCCAGGCCTAAAGTCTTAATCCAGTCACTCACCTGAGCCACCTGGATGAACTTGATGAAGACTTCAGCTCGGAGCTGGGGGGTGGGGCGGCTGAGAACCATCAGTTGTACCCACTGGGAGATGCCGTTACACAGGGCAATGGACCGCTCCATGGTAGGGTTCTCCTTCACGCAGCTATTCACAAGGTAATTCTGATAATCGGAGAACTGGGGAAAAAGAAACTCATCAGGACTGCCACTCTGGTATTCTGGGAGACCCGAGGGGCATATTAACCTCTGCTGAGTTGATGGCTAGAATCTGCTAAGGGACAGAGGAGCTCTTGGCCTTCCTCTCCTGCAGACAAGGATGGTAGGAAGGACATCTTTCTTATTCTACCCACAGCATGGTCCCTCTACATCAAAAGTCATTAGGCCTAAATGGATGTGTACACATACAAGTTAACCCAAATATTGTGTTGAGTAGATAGGGACAGTGTCCCTTCTAAATTCTAAAGAATACAGTGTACAAGAAAAATCTCAGGGGCTTCCCTGGTGGCGCAGTGGTTAAGAATCTGCCTGCCAATGCAGAGGACAAAGGTTTGAGCCCTGGTTGGGGAAGATCCCACATGCCACGGAGCAACTAAGCCCGTGAGCCAGAACTACTGAGCCTGTGAGTCTAGAGCCTGTGCTCCACAACAAGGGAAGCCACGACAATGAGAAGCCCGCGCACCGCGATGAAGAGTGGCCCCCGCTCGCCGCAACTAGAGAAAGCCCTCGCACAGAAACGAAGACCCAACACAGCCAAAAATAAATAAATAAATAAATAAATTTATTAAAAAAAAAGAAAAATCTCAGTACTAGTTCCAGCTCTGGTGCTGAAGGTAAGGGAAAAAAAAAAGATAATCTCACAAAATCTACTGTGTCACACTCTCTTTTTCTCTCTCTCCTAGCTGTCTTCTTAACTTAAAAATGGGATAACATCTGTCCTATTTAGGACATGGAATTGTTATTAAGATCAAACATGATAACCTGTGAAAGCACCTTAACTTTTCAAAGTGCTACGTAAGTGTGAGGTGGTGCTAACAGGATATTATTAACCTCATGATCAAACAGACCTGTTTGGATTTCCCTCTATTCACCCACTCGAGCAGGGGTGAAGCGAGTGGGGTACATGACACTGGTTAGCTATTATTTGGGGACCACAGCTTCCCATTCACCTGGGCAATGGCATTCACTATGGCTGACAATGAAACAAACAGCAGATGTGAAGCTGGAAATGTCCCAGAAGATCACTGTATAAGTCATGACTGTAGCTACTGTGTCCCTGTCACAAACAATCCTTTTGCTCAAATAGTATAACAGAGGGAGGAGAGTTTGCTCTGCTCCAATGCTCCCATGGGAGTTTTCGGTGCTGTTCCCCAGCTATTTCCAGCTCTCCATTTCTCAACTCTGCCCTTTGAGATCAGGTGTGACCACATGACACAGTTTAGCCAGGAGAATGTCAGTGGAAGTGACGTGATGACTTTTTTTTTTTTTTTTTTTTTGCAGAAACAAGGAAACTGTTTTAATAATGATGTTTATATTAGTAATAGGCACATTCCAGAAATAAAGAAAAATCCTCTCGCTGGGATTGTATTGGAACGAATGCTTTTCAGGGAAATTCTTTTAGGAAGTTGAGCGCACTATCATTTCACACACTAAAGATCTTTAGATATTTAGGAGTTGCTGATAGACGTGACGACTTTTGAGATAGAAGAGCCAGGGAACGATTGGCTATGTTGCCTTTCCAGGCTGCAGAGATCGTGAAGATCCATGTCAAGATGAAGCCTCCCACACCCAGGCTCTGAGCACCTGTGGTCAGCAGAGGCCCCTGGTCAGACGTGTAGCAGGAGTGAAAAATAAACTTTTGCTTTGTTAGGCCACTGAGATTGGGTGGGAAGGGTTGAGGGGGTTGTTATCAGTGTACATACCTTAGCCCTGCCTGACTAGTAATACACTGATGAGAAGATCTCATAACCTAAATAAAACGAATGCAAATTAACTGAGCCCCACTTTTCTGTGCTGTGTTTGCTGATAGGTGGAAAAATATGAGTAGACCAAACCTACTCCTTAAGAGAGACATATACAGCACAAATCTTACTGGTTCTAAGAAAAAGTTCCCCTGATTCATTCCAGTGGATACATTTATATACCCCTCCCATTCTAAATGTAACATATTGAATCCACTTGTTTTTTAAAAGAATTATCTCAGTATAATTCTTCCCCCCTCCAAAGTATTATAATAATAAGCAGAAAATATCAAATGCCACTCAATTCATAGCAGAGATAAATTTCCCTCCCACCCTACGTGGGGAAAAGTGTTTAGAACTGTGTAGGGAAAACAAAAAGATCCCCCCGAAAGTCTTCTTCTATGGGGCGACTGTGACCTTCAAAAGAAATAAGGTTCAAGCTGACGCCTTCATTTGCAGCTAGAACCCTGCACCGACACTGGGGGGGGGGGGCACTGGCGCAGGGGCCTTGTTCTGCACTGACTCTTCCCTTCCACCTCCACTGATCTGAGCCCTGGCAGGGAGCAGACGTCCCACAGGCCTGACAGAGCAGTCCTACCAATTGGGCCCCAGTACAGCTCAGATTTCCAGTGTGATAAATGGCTCTTTTCAGTGTCCTTCCCCCGTGACAGGAGAGGCACTGCCAAATGGAAACCCTCCAGGGGGAGCGTTCCAATTGGGGCCTGTGGTTCTGTCTGAGGGGAGCCAGTGAGGAGACTGGAGGTCCCCGTGCAGATGAATGCTTGGAGACGTATTTCCAAATTGGGCTGGAGGGGGCGGGGAGGTTCCTGGCTGATTGGCAAAATAGCTGTGTGAAAACAGGGAGGCTGTCAACATTATGGGAGAAAAGCTATAATAACCCCTGTAACCTGGTTTGCAGCTCTCCTTCCAAACACAAGCAGCCTCAATAAATTGGTGCTGAGTGACTGAGAGAGGCTTGTGATCCTGGTCTCAGCTCTGACTCTAATAAACTGTGTGATCTGGTCCAAGCCACCCCTGGGCCTCCATCACCTCATCAGGGAACAGGTGCATCTAAGAAATGCATCCAGCAACTAGTAGTCTCTACTTTTAGAGCAAAGCTGAAAACTCTATCTTTCCATAGCGGTGGGGGCTGAGTGGAGTCATTTCTCAGGAAATCGCATCGGCCAGTGAGGCTCTGTTGGCAAGTTCTCTTGTATGGAGCCGGTGTTCTTTGGTATCACATATGGAGTTTCAGTGAGCAAGGTTTGGGTCAGCAGAGTTTCTCTAGAATCAGGGGTGGACTGCTGGGCCATGTCAGCACCACTTCAAGGGTTTAGGTAAATTCTGGGCTGGACCAGTAGCATCTGATTTATTTTGAGATTTCCCACAGCCATCCAAAGCCTATTCTAGAATGAATTCAAGTCCTCTTACAGGACTTACCCTCATTTTTTTGGAGGAAAATTAAAAAAAAACATTCTGGAAGCCTCATGATTATCAGGAGTAAAATGTGTGTGTGTGTGTATGCGCATGCATGCCGTGTGTACACTCACGTGTGCAGGGTATCATGTGTGCCCACAGCATTGCCACTTGAGCGAGTGGTGGGTTGGGTGAGCTGGGCTTGGAGGATGGGAGCGTGGAGCAGAGCTGAAGCAGCAAATAAGGCAGCGTGTCCTGACTTTCCCAATGACACAAAGTCTGATGGGAAAGCCTGCCAGCGCTGAGGGGGCCTCTAGGGTTAGGAGGTGGATGGCTGTTGAATTCCTCTGCTTATTTTCAGAGATATCCCAGGGAAGCTTTCCTCCGGCCCCTCGGGTACATACAGATATCCTCCGGAAGGACTTGAACTCCAGGTAGGTAAGGTGCTCGGAGAGCTCTTCTGGTTCCAGATGGTCAAAGAGCAGGGAGACTTTCCGTTTCTTGCTGGTGTTCGATTTTATCCTTTGAGTCAGTTTCCTGGACCAGTCACGGGCATTGCTTTTGTGGGTAAAAATGAAAGGGAGAAGACAGGGAAGAAGAATAAATCAAAATTGCTTTTTAATGCAAATAAATCCATTAACGCTTCCCACAAGACTATGCAAAGCACCGTTACCTAACTTTCCTTGGTCAGAACAATGCATTAACAGTTTCCCCACATCAGTTTTTCCTATGGTGGCGACTAGGAAGCTTTGATGGTTTTCCTTGAGCCTTCTGAACGTGCCATGGGAACTGGGTAAAATGCATTTGTCTTAAGTCTGCGGGAAGGACAGAGTCTCGGGCATTGTTCACAGTGTCCTGGCTCCTCTGTATAGCCCTGGCAGGTCTGCTCTCTCCATGCCTTCTGTGTGTTCCCTCATCTCATGAGGGTGACGGGGACTCTATGTGGTTGGAAATCTCAAGGGAGTGGGGCAGTTGTCATGCCAGAAGAGCACAGAGAACCACAGAGAGGAGATGCCATGCTGGGGAGTCATGTGTAGGAACAGGTGGTCACTCTGGGCAGACTTATGGCATTTTCCTCAAATGTCCCCAGCCACTGAAATGACCAAGGAAGCCTAGCTAACCCTAGAGTTAGCCCCACACACATTTTCTTGTAATCAATCCATGTGTTTCTTATTCAGTCTCAATTTCCTACACTAAGGAAGCAAAGAGAAAGGTAGCAGGTTGCAGATCTGTGTTTCCCAAACCTGTATTCCTGAGAACCTTGTCTCTTGACAAAAGGGTTCTGTGGTCAAATTAGTTTGGGAAATGCTACAAATTCTGCAGCCCCCTTAGCCAAAGAGCATATTACAGACTCTGAGATGCATTGCAAAAAGGAAGTTCAACTCTCTATTTCTCAAGTATATCTGGTCAGGCAATATCCCACTGACTAATTCCAAAAGAATATACCGTGGAAAATACTGGTAGAGGAAAGTCAGCTAGGGGTGTATTGGGATAAGGAAATCAGGGTTTGAGAACTGCCCTGGGCCCTGTGTGCTGCATTTAAAAAATGAAGACATTTTTACTGCAGAACCTTCTTTTATCTCTCAAGTTATTATAATTCTAAGCAAAGAAGTACAGAGAGTCCAACCTGCTACGTAGATTTAACTGGGACTCTGACATGTGATTTGGAAATCATGTCCACATGGCCACGGCACAGGGCACTGAGGGCTCTCCCAGTCCAGATTCTGCTCTGCCGTTAACTCAGCTAGCTGTGTGACCCCAGACAAGCAAGCCTTGCTGAGCCTCAGTTTCCCAGGACATTGGATAAAATCATCTTGAAAATATGTTTCAGTCCTAGAATTCTATGTCCTAGGGATCTGTATTATTCTAAAACAAAGGAGCCAGATTGTGGAAACCTTAGCATATGATGAGTGTACTCTCCTCTCCCCAGATTAGGACAGGCGTTCATTTTTCCAGAGCGGGACCATCTCATAAAGAAGAAATCCAAGGAATAATATGCAACACTCCTGAGATCCTTTCCATCTCTGCATAGGTCTAAGTGTCTCTTGCAGAACTTTCTGGCCTACCGAATATGTTATAAACCCTCTGCTCGGTCCATTTTCCAGCAGTCCCTTCCCCATTTATAAGTGCAGGGGCCCTCCGGGCATTAGCTGCTGAAGAGGCACCAATTTAGTCACCACACTTTCAGTTTCTTGGGACTTATATAAATTTTAGTCAATATCTGGCTAGCTGATTTCTTGTTCACTGAGATTTCTTTTTTCCTACTCTTGGATAGTAGTCAGGTACAGCGTTATCACCAGGGGGCTTCTCTGCTTTCCTGCTACATGTCAAGCTTTTCTCTTTCATGAGGCCATTTGAACCTGCCTGAGGGCTTCCTGGGGTGGGTAGAGCAGACGTCACAGCGGGACGCAGAGCCTTGCTGAGCGGCCTGGGTTGTATTACAGGAGGGAGGTGGTTTCGAAAGAGGCGTCAAAACCGCGACACTCACATTTGAGTTGTGTCAATCAGGCGGCAGTGCAGCTCCTGGCCGTTAGCTTTCACCAGTTCCTGAAACTCTTCCATAGTGCGTGCCAAGCTGGCATCCATTTTAAACATGATCCAGAATTCTGTTATCCAATACCTACATGGTGGGATTTAAAAACACAAGCCAAAACTGAAGCCAAGGACTCACATTGTGGTGGGTTCTTCCCGCAAAAAGGATTCAGAAAAAGACAGGGGCTGGTTTGTTCTATATTCCTGGGAATATAGAATCTATATTCTCTATACAGAATATAAGGAGCCGGAGTGGGGGTGGGGGGAAAGAGAAGAAAACCACCCACTGACAATCCTCTGCACCCCACATATTAAATGCTATGCTATGATGAGGTGAATCATAATGAAAGAAGCCACTGCAAAGATTTAGGCACAACCATGTGTATCAGAGAGAATGATAAATAAGACAATGGCAGACAAACCAAACGTCCAAAGATTGGACAATGCATCTTTAAATTACACTTTATTATACCTCAGGATATTATATGGCCATTAAAAATGTTTATAAAAAGTTTTTAATGACTAGAGAAGATTCCTATGATTTAAAGTGAAAACTATAGGATACAAAACTTTGTATGTATTTTGATCTCTACTATGTTAAAAAACCTACTTGGAAAGAGACAAGGGAAATATACCAAAATAGGTAGTAGGATATAAGTGATTATTACTATAGTTATAGTCTTCTCTATATTTTCAAAGTGCTCTAATATGAGCTACATTACTTTTATACTTAGGAATAAAAACAAACAAAATAACCTTTCCCTTATGTCACTTGATACCAAAATGCTGCAAGGTTGACAAAAACATTGGTATAAAATATTAAGCTCAGGCACATCAGAAAAAAACTGACTATGCTCTTTGAGGAATTTCCAGTACTAACAATTGCCCTTTCTGGTCTGCCCAGAGGTGTTGTACAGATGGTCAGGAAGGGAAAGGCAGGGAGGACAAGGAAAGAGCTAGAGTCTCTGGCTCTTTCATTTCACCCCACTCCACAAAGTCCCAAATGCATGCAGAAATGTTACCTTACAAAATAGCAGATCTTCAGGCAAAGCCCTGGTGAATTCTTTGCCAAGGCATCCTTATAGGTATGGCTGTGGTTAAGGGAAATGGAAGCCTCTGTTATAGAAACCAAACAACTTTTCATCTTTGGGAGTATTGCTAAAACTACCCTCCTCCAGCCCCGCAAATAGTTTCTTTTAATGTTTCTTCTCTCCCTGGCCATAGGATAAAACCAACTCAATGTGTGCAGCTGTATGCTTATGAAGGGCAAAGATGGTGACTTTAGCCCATGCTGAAGTAGCTTATGGAAGAAGGCCACAGTATCTCCTCTGCAGAAGTAGGAAGTCAACAGCACAGCAATGCCCCCGCACAGGTGACCTGTAAGAAGTAAAGAAGGGGCAAGTGACCTCTGCCCATGCCCAAGACTAGGAGTCTGCTGGAGACAAGCTAAAAAGAAGAGCTTGTTCTTATCTTTTCAGCAACTGATAAAAATCTGTGCATTGAATTAGAAGAAAGGGAAGGAATAAATATTCAGATATATTGTAATGATAATCAAGGCAATAATACGAAAATTATAATATATGCCTAGAAAATGTCAGTAGATTGATCTTACAGGTTGTAATAGCAAGTCAGAAAAAGCCATGTGAATGATCCAAATACAACTGGAGAGCACATTAAGGATCAATATCATTTGGAATATTCCACAAGAATGATGCCATTCTAAGAACAAGAAAGAATAGCAAAGTTCCACCAAGTTCACGCATCTCTAGAGATATATGGAAAGAATAAGTGTTTACTGTAAAGGTCATAGAAATGCAAAATCCAATCCAGTGATGAACCTGGGTGGTCCTACCCTCTTCCATCAACATACTGAGGAATCAGGCTGTGTGGGCTGTGTGCCCCACAAGACACTGCCCTCTTTCTCCTCTAAAAACCATGTCAAATTAACCACAATCCAGGGCTCCGTGAATTTCAGCAGGGCCCCTGAGAGGAATCCACTGAGCAGCCAGCAGATGTCTCAATTAACTGGGGCTGTGCAGTCTTCTTTCAGTGGCTATGCATATTTTAACCCTTGGAAAACTTGGACTTAAATATAGCAAAGTAAAAAACAGTCCAAATCATATTACTGATTTTTTAATTAGGAAGGGATCTGTGCCTTTTGAAATCTTATATACCTGTAATGTTTAAGAGCATATTAGAATGAGAGTCTTGCAACTTCAATCTGGAATATACAATTAAGGGATTTACACTTGTGATTTTAAATTCAAATCTTATTAAGTTTATGCATAGCTTTGGAACATCTACGGTAATGTTAGCTTTACTGTTTATAATTTTAATTTACTGAAGTTATAAAAACTATTTAGAATTCAGAAAAGCCTCTGAAGTATTTAAAAAGTCTAAAATATAAGATTTAAAATTACAAGTACATACCTATCAATAATTATTTTAAATGTAAATGGACTAAATGTTTCAATCAAAAGACATGGAGTGGCTGAATGGATACAAAACCAAGATCCATATGTATGCTGCCTACAAGAGATGCACTTCAGATCTAAATAGTTAGACTCTTCAAGAAAAAAAACTGGAGAGGGCCCAAATCAATAAAATCAGAAATAAAAAAGAAGTTACAATAAATACTACAGAAATACAAAAGAATGTTAAGAAATTGCTACAAACAGTTACATGCCAATAAAATGGACAACCTAGAAGAAAGGTACAAATTCCTAGACATGTACAATCTCCCAAGACTGAGCCAGGAAGAAACAGAAAATATGAGCAGACCAATTATCAATAATGAAATTGAATCAGTAATTAAAAAAGAAAAAAAAAAACTCTGAGCAAACAAAAGTCCAGGACCAGATGGCTTCACAGGTGAATTCTACCAAACATTCAGAAAAGAGTAAACACCTATCAAACTATTCTAAAAAACTGCAGAAGGAACACTTCCTAACTCATTCTATGAGGCCAGCATCACCCTGATACTAAAACCAGGCAAAGACATCACAAAAAAAGAAAATTACAGGCTAATATCAGTGATAAAAATGTGATGAACATAAGATTCAAAAATTCTCAACAAAATATTAGCAAACCAAATACAACAATATATTAAAAGAATTATACACCATGATCAAGTGGAATTTATCCAGTGAATGCAAGGATAGTTCAATATCCACAAATCAGTCAGTGGGATATACCTCATTGACAAATTGAAGAATAAAATATATAAATAAAGAATAAAAATCATACGATCATCTCAATAGATACAGAAAAAGGATTTGAGAAAATTCAACAATTTATGATTAAAAAAAACTTTCCATGAAGATGTATAGAGGGAACATACCTCAACATAGTAAAGGCCATATATTATAAGCCCACAGCTAACATCATACTCAATGGTGAAAAGCTGAAAGAATTTCTTCTACGATCAGGAACAAGACAAGGATGCCCACTCTCACCACTTTTATTCCTAGCCAGAGCAATCAGACAAGAAAAAGAAATGAATCCAAATTGGAAAGGAAGAAGTAAAACTGTTACTGTTTGAAGATGACATGATACGATACATAGAAAATCCTAAAGATACCACCAAAATACTACCAGAGTTCATCAAAATTCAGTAAAGTTGCAGGGTACAAAATTAATAAATAAAAATTTGTTGCATTTCTATATACTAACAAGGAACTATCAGAAAGAGAAATTAAGAAAACAATCCCATTTAAATCACATCGAAAAGGATAGAATATCCAGGAATAAATCCAACGATGTAAGTAAAAGACCGAGTGTCTTAAGAAAACTTTAAGACACTGATGAAAAAAATTGAAGATGACAGAACAGATGGAAAGATATACCATATTCATGGATTAGAAGAATATTGTTAAAATGACCATATTACCCAAGGCAACCTACAGATTCAATGCAATCCTATCAAAATACCAATGGCATTTTTCACAGAACTAAAACAAATAATTCTAAAATTCTATCAAAAGAAAAGTCCCTAAATAGCCAAAACAATCTTGAGAAAGAAGAAAGAGCTGGAGGTATCACACTCCCAGACTTCAGACTATACTACAAAGCTACAGTCATCAAAACTGTATGGTTCTGGCACAAAAACAAACAAGTAGATCAATGGAACAGAATAAAGAGCCCAGAAATTAACCCACACACTTATGGTTAATTAATCTAAAACAAAGGAGGCAAGAATATACAATGGAGAAAAGACAGTCTCTTAAATAAATGGTATTGCGGAAACTGGACAGTTACATGCAAAAGAATCAAACTGGACTATGATGTCATACTATGCACAAAAATGAATTCAAAACTGATTACGAACGTAAATGTAAGACCTGAAACCATAAAACTTATAGAAGAAAACATAGGCATATGATCTTTGACATCAGTCTTCATAACACTGTTTTTGGATATGTCTCCTCAGGCAAGGGAAACAAAAGCAAAAATAAACAAATAGGACTAGGGCTTCCCTGATGGCACAGTGGTTAAGAATCTGCCTGCCAGTGCAGGGGACACAGGTTCGAGCCCTGGGCCAGGAAGATCCCACATGCTGTGGAGAAACTAAGCCTGTGCGCCACAACTACTGAGCCTGCACTCTAGAGCCCATGAGCCACAACTACTGAGCCTGCGTGCCACAACTACTGAAGTCTGGTCACCTAGAGCCCATGCTCCACAACAAGAGAAGCCACTGTAATGAGAAGCCTGCACACCACAACGAAGAGAAGCCCCGCTCACTGCAACTAGAGAAAGCCTGTGCGCAGCAACGAAGACCCAACGCAGCCAAAAATAAATAAATAAATAAATAAATAAATGTATTAAAAAAACCAAATGGGACTATATCAAACTAAAGCTTTCGCACAGTGAAGGAAAAGAAACCATCAACAAAATGAAAAGGCCACCTACTAAATGGTGAAGATATCTGCAAATGATATACCCAATAAGGGGTTAATATGCAAAACATAGAAAGAACTCATATAACTCAACATCAAAAAACCAACCTGATTAAAAAACTGGCAGAGGATCTGCATATACATTTTCCCCAAGGAAGACAAATGGCCAAAAGCCACATGAGAAGATGCTCAACATTACTAATCATCAGGAAAATGCAAATCAAAACCACAATGAGGTATCACCTCACACTTGTTAGAATGGCTGTTATCAAAAAGACAACAAATGACAAGTGTTGGTGAAGATGTGTAGAAAACAGAACCCTTGCACACTGTTGCTGGGAACATAAATTGGTACAGCCACTATGGAAAACAGTATGGAGGTTCCTCAAAAAATTAACAATAGAACTACCATATGGTCCAGAATTTCCACTCCTGCGTATTTATCTGAAGAAAACAAAAACACTAATTAGAAGAGATATATGCAGCCATGTGTTCAATGCAGCATTATTCACAATAGCTAAGATATGGAAGCAACCTAAGTGTCCATCAAGAGACGAAAGGATAAAGAAGATGTGGTACACACACACACACACACACACACACACACACACACACACACAAATGGAATATTACTCAGCCATAAAAAAGAATGAAATCTTGCCATTTGAGACAACATGGATAGACCCAGAGGGTACATGCTAAGTGAAGTAAGTCAGACAGAGAAAGACAAATACTGTATGATTTTATTTATATGTAGAATCTAAAAAGACAAATGCACAAACATAACAAAACAGAGTTATAGGTACAGAGAACAAACAGGTGTTTGCCAGAGGGGAGGGAAGTAGGGGGAAGAAAGAAATAAGTGAGGAAGATTAAGAGGTACAAACTTCCATTTGCAAAATAAATGAGACATGGGTAAGAAATGCACCGTATGGGGAATATAGTTAATAACTATGTAATATCTTTGTAGGGTGACATATCCGTAACTAGACTTATTGTGGTGACCAGTTTGACATGTATAGACATATCAAATCACTGTTATGTAACAGAAACTAACATAGTGTTGTAGGTCAATTATACTTCAAAAACGGGCAAAGAAACAACAAACATAGAAAAATAGATCAGATTTGTGGTTACCAGAGGCAGGGGATGGGAAAAGGGGGGATTGTATGAAGGCAGTCAAAAGATACAGACTTATAAGATCAATAAGTACTAGGGATATAATGTACAACATGATAAAAATATAATTAATACTGCTTGATGTTATACATGAAAGTTGCTAAGAGGGAAAATTCTAAGTTCTCATCACAAGAAAAGAAATTTAAATTTCTTTAATTTTGTATCTATATGAGATGATAAGATGTTCACTAAACTTATCATGAATCATGCTTCAAACCTGAAACTTACACAGTATTTTATATCGGTTATATCTCAATAAAACTGGAAGAAGAAATAAAATTCATAAGTGTAGTTTAAAACCATTATTCCAGTTAACCAAACATTTTTCAAGTTTCCTTAAAAGTGCTTGGTGGGACATTCTAGACTTATAGGAAGAACAGTAAGATTTGCAAGCTAAACTTGAACCCCTAAAGAAAAACTATGGCTGTGAAATTTGTACGTTTCATAAAATGACTTTAACTTAAAAAACCTAAATTTTGATAGATTTACTGTTTTAAAATCTGTCCCTGAGAGCACCAAAATCAAACAGAAACACAAAATGCAAAACCACACACACACACACACACACACACACACACACACACACACACACACACACACAACAACAACAAAGGTAATCAATCCAAAAAATAAGCCCAGGCAACTGGCAAATTTCATGAAGTGAATGGTTCCAATGCCTGCCTTTCTTTGGACATAAATGGGAGGAGTGAGAATGACATGAATTTACATTTCTTTATGCCACATGGGTAAGAAAATGCATCCCTTCGGTGCAAAGAGATTCAAGCATAAGGCACATTCTAGATAAATACGTCTTAGAGTCTATATTTTTATTATTTGATCCAGTTGTTGAAATTTTTAACTTCTTCCTTATTAATGAGGAAGGCACAAAAAAAAAAAACCCACTTTTCTTTTAAAACAACTGGGTGGACATAAGAATCAACACGGTGCCTTTTATCGTGGAGTTTATCTTCCTTCTGTTTGCTCCCTCTCCTTCTCTTCACACGTCTGTTCCCCAGTGCACAGTGCCAGATGCCACGTGTGGGGCAGGATCTGTGAACCCACTGAGTCTCCATATGAGGGCTGAGCCTGTGGGCACGCAGATGCCATCCAGGAGGGCAGAGCCTCCCAAGGTCGCAGAGCCCTTGTGCCACAGCGGAGGCAGCCTCGAGCGAGGCAGGCACTGCTTTCTCACGTGAGGAGATGAAGCAAACAGCAGCACACGCAGGCCAGTAATCAGGGGCTCAGGCATCTGCTGACCTGGGGTAATCGTCATTGTTTGCTGGAAGCTTCAGGCTCCACATCTCCATAGGCAGTGCTGTGGCCATGAAGTACCAGGACAGTTCTGGCTGTACTTCTCAGGCATCTGAACTATTCAAAGCATGTTGTTAACTTTTTTTCCTCTCTCTCTTTTAACAATGGAAAAACAGGAAACAAAAGGAAGCCATCCGAGCTTCTTTAACTGACAGGTAAGAGGAGCCACTCCAGTCTGGTATGTTGAGACGCCCACCGTGGAGGGGAAAGGGTTTCGGAGAGAGCTGAGGATGGAGCAGGGGCGGTACACTGGGCCAGCCTGTGGAGGGCCATTTCCTGGCAACCGAGGACCTGCCATTACCCTCTATTTGCAGAGGCTCTGGAGCATGGCCTGCCTGATTCGCTTCTCAGGAAAGTAACTGCAGAGGTGGATAAACGAGGGAGAGGGTGGCTGTGCAGATGAGAAGCCCAGGATGGGACAGAGGCTGGGGAGAGAGACCGTGAGGGCCCACACGAAGGCAGAGGCATGGGAACGGAGAGAAGGGAAAGAGTCACTTCTGATGCAGGAACCCTGAGATTGGGTGACGGACTCTGTAGGAGGTGAAAGGCAGGGAGGATTGTGAGTGCTTTGATGTTGCCGCTTTAAGACCATCGGATGGGCAGCAATACCATGAACTGAAACTGAAAATACAGGTGTCAAAGCAGAACTCATAGTAGTAGTAGTTGAGGTGGTGAGTTAATGAGTTACGTTTTAAGCATATTAAGATTGCAGTGTCTGCAGGACAAAGTGGTCCGTTAAAAAAAAAAAAAAAGGTTTGGGTTAGAGAAATATGGACTTGAAAGACCTCAGAGGAATGGTGGTGGAAATCCTGGTGGGAAATCACCCAGGGGAAGTGCAGTGAGAAGAAACCAGGATGTTATCCCCATCTCGAGGAGGTACGCAAAGAAGAGGCTGGATGGAGAGGTGGAGGAAGGCAGCCCAGGAGGAGGGAGAGCCGGGAAGGCGCAGTTCCCGGGGCCCTGGAGGGAGTCTGGAGAGGCAGGGGGTGTCAACAATGCTTCTACATGGAGATCGCTGTAAACAAGGGTGGAAACAAAAGCCACCAGCCTTGGCAGCTAGGAGGTCACTGGTGACATCAGAGGAAAGTCTGAGTACAGGGGTGAAGGCCGCAGTCGGGTTAAGGACCGAGTGGGAGTTGAGCGATGGGAGATAGTGAGTGCGGACTATTTTAAGAAGTCTGTGCATCACATTTCTAACCCTATCAATGGAATGAAGGGGAGGCAGGGTTGAGAGTTTATTTTTAGGTTGGGGAGACTTGAATGTGTTTTAGGCTGAGGGGCAGGTGCCCCTGAAGAGGCAGGGTTTAAAAGGACAGGAGAGAGGGGAGATAACCGAAAGAGAAAGATTCTGTGAGAGTGGGAGGGAGGACGGGGAGGAAGAGGGCTCTGGTTCCACCGTGGGGGCAGGTACCCGGCGGGGCACCAAGACGGGCACCCCAGGTACAGCTCAGTCCTTAGAGCAACAAAATTTTTTCAGCAAGGAGTATTTAATCACTGACCTTGTTTAGAACTGCTGGTACGTGGAGTTAATAAAAAGTAGACCAACTCTTGAGTCTGTTTTATTATGGTTTTAAAATTCTCTGCAGACCAGACATCCAATTATTACCTGCACCTCTCATCACGTGGACCCCTCCCAAGGCTGCACCCTTGGAATGCCACTGAAAACATGTCCTCTGAGATGAGAGGTAAAGGTTTACGAGTCGCTTTAGGGAAGAGATTCAGTCTTTACGGCTTTTATGTTTTTTTCTGTGTGCCATGAGATGAAAAGGGATGGCTGAGGAGAGTGGTAAAGGACGAGAACAGCTACAAAGCATGACTCAGTGCCAGGGACCTGGGCTTCAAGGTGCTAAACAGTCTCAGCCCATCTACAGCCCACAGTGTCATCCGTCATCAAGGAGAGGGAGAAGGCAGCCGTTTTCTCCACCCAACTCCATTCACACCCCAAAAGAAGGTTAGAATCCAGCAGGGTTTGCTTGGCACGTAGCCAGTGCCTCTGCCTGAAGCAAAAAGGCACCAGCAGACTCTCCAGATGCTCTGGCATCAGGAAGCTCTCTTCAGAACCTGGGGAAGGCTGAAGAATTGCACAGGAAAGCCAGAATGCAGTTTATCACTTGAGTCATGCTTGCACCCTTGTCAATTTGCATGGGATGAATATGAATTTTGATTAGTCTACAGGAAAAGTATTTTTCACTAGCAAGAACTAACAAAGAAGACTGTGTTTGCATGTTGATTTCTTTGGCCTCTTCCCAGAGCAATCAGCATCAATAACATTGCCTCGCCCAACAGAAGATACATACACATACATATGCGTACATACATATGTACGCACACACATGCACACAGACACGCACACCATTCCCTGAAAGGATGTATGAACCCATTAACCACTCACGGTTATGCCAAGCCAACCAAAGTGAAAGCATCCTTCAAATTTCAAGATACTGCTGAACGAATCCCATTTGGGGACTGCCAGGCACTGTGCTAAAGGATATAGAGTGATAACTTTCTGGAGCAGTTCAGCAGAGGAAATGAGAATTCGGTGCATGGTCAGCATGACTTGCAACAGTTGGTTACTTCGACACAGGTTTCCGTCTGCATCTGAAAACACAAAGAGCAGCTTCTGAGCGAGGCCCCAGAGAGGAATTAGTTACCTGGTGGGACACCTGCCAGCCCCCCATCACTCCCGGTGGAAGACCAGAGTGCGGGCTCTGCAGGCCCAGCGCCCCGCCCCCACTGACTCTGGCACCACACATCCCTCCGTTCTTTGCTTCTCTTTCTCCTCCTGCTGCATTCTCCCCACCCCCAAGTGTCCATTTTGAGGCTCATTAACCACGCTGCCGGAAAGGTGGTAGAATCGTGGGGAAAGGATAACGTTTGCACCGGTACATGCGAGTCTCTGTTGAAAGGAGAAGCAGATCCAGGCTTTGTGATGCCTGAAAGGCATATAACGGGGGAAGGAGGAAGTCCTTTCTGGGGTCAGAGGGAAAAAAGTTATAGTCTTAACAGATTACAGTTAAAATACCTTATTCTTGCTAGTTTTACAAAAACATATGACCATATGAATATATTTCTAGGGCCGCCCCATGGCCTTGGAAAGGGGCTCATGCAAATGAGGGGCCCTGAAATGTAAGCTTCCCTAGTTTTATGGGCAATGTGCTCTGGATGGGAATAAAGGAGGAAGACTATGGGCAAACATGACTTTTGGAGATGATGGGTGGGTACAAGTACCCATGATGATTTGTATCAGAGATCATGGTTAGCTCCTTACTTGGGTTTTCCAAATCCTGCTGGTACCAAATAACAAGATGCATTCCATACAATGGCATTGGGTGCAAAGATACCCCCTGGAGTGGTTTTCAAAATCTTTTAACATTTACGGCATGAAGTGTTAGGGGCTGTGCTGGTTTTTCACTGCAGATCTAGTCTCTGTCCTTCACCATGGACTCCATCACCAGGCTCCTTGCTAGCCAGCTTCCAGTTGGGTTCAGCCATTGGGATGCATCGGCAAGAGATGGGAGGAGAGAGAAGTAGGTATTTCTTTCTCCTTCCTGCTCTGCTTTGGCACTACTTCCCTGTAGCTACAGGTCTCTTCAATGAGTGATCACGCTGCTTGGTCCCTCTTTGAGGGCTCTAGCTCTCACTGGGATCTAATACTATATACTAATCTCCCTTGACCCTTTGCTCCTGAGGGTGGTAATGACTTCTGGCTGTTGATAGTCTCTGGGTGCAGCATCTCTTAATTCCACTCTCATCTCTGTAAGTAGTCCCCCGTCGTCATTAAAGTGTCTTCATTTAAACAAAGCATGTGAATTCTGTTCCCTGCTGGGAACTTGAATGATTCAGGGGAAAATATCAAATGAAAGAAGATACATGAATTGTTTTATCATTTGCTAGCTCTTTAAAGCACATTATACAAAAGGGGTTATCATTTTCATTCTTTCCAAGTGTACCAAACGGTAAATGAAGGACATAGTGCATTTGGGCTCAGGATTCAGAAGTTCTGGCTCACTCGCAAATAATGAGTTAAAGTCATAGTTCATTGAGAAAATATAAGCAAACGTGACAAGATCGCTCACCTTCCCACCACCAAATCCACCAATTTACCCGCATTCTATTACTCTTACTGCCTGCCTTCCTCTATTACCATGGGAGGCACTTCACAGGTCAATGCTTCCACTGAGCTCTGGGGTCTCCTTTTTCTCAAGGACACTGACACTGTCTTTGTCCACGTTCTCTCCTCCAGTATCACCTTTCCTCTTTCTCTCTCCTGGTTTACTTCCACTGGCATTTAAACACACCCCAGAAACTCCTATTGAAAATGAAATGAAATAAAACAAAACCTGAAACTCTAGGCACCTCTCCATTCTGTTCCCCTTTTCAGCAAAACCTCAGTCATCAATTTCTCATCTCCCATTCCCTTTCATCCATACCATTTTTGACTCCTACCTCTCTTATTCCACAAAATCTTTTATTTTCAAGGTCTCCAATCTTTCATTTTCAAGGTCCACATTGCCAAATCCAAGGGTTCATGCCTCTGTCCTCATCTTACTTTATGACTTGAGTTGCATTCAACCCAACCCAACCCAAGCTGACAACTCTCTCCTCCTTCCTGGAGCACTTTCTTCGCTTGGCTTCCACAACATCACACTCTCTCAGTTTCCCTCTCCAGCTCTTGTTCTGTCTCCTCTTCCTTTGCTGAGCTTTTAAATGTCACTGTGCTCTGTGGCTTAGTCCTCCCACTTCTTTTTTTTCTAACAATTTTTAAAGTCTAAAACTTTTTAAGCTTTAAATTTAAAAAATTTAATTTCTTTCTTCTAGGTAGGGGAATTCATCTAGTCCTTTGGCAAAAATACCATTGATATGCTCATGACTGCCCAACAGATATCTTCAGCCCTGACTACTGAATTCGTGTGTCCCACATCCTACTTGGCGAATCCACGTAGATGTGTAATTTCTGACTTAACTCATCCAAACAAAATTCATGACCTCTCCCTCCCCTAATTCACTTCTCCTCCATTTTTCCTCATCTCAGGAAATGGTACCACCAGCCATCCTCTCAGTTACCCAAACAAAAAACCTAGGGGTCATCCTTCATTTCTCACTTTTCCTCACATCCAATCCATTAGCAAGTCTTGATTCTACTTTCAAAATATGCCTCAAACCTCTCCATGTTTCCCCATCCTTGCCATCATGCTAGTTGTAGCCATTACCATGATGACTTAATTGACCTCCATGTTTTCACTCTTATCCACCTACCCACAAACTGCTCTTCACACAGCAGCCAGGAGTGAGCTCCTAAAACCCATAAATCAGGACATGTGCTTAATACGCTTCAATGGGTTCCATTATACTTGTAATAAAACATGGACTCCTTGCTACAGCCAACAGAGCTCTACATGTTCTGGCCCCTGTTAGTCTCCCACTTCATTTCATACCATATTACTCCTCTTTATACCACTGTTTATACCTCGAACCCTCCAAGCTTATTCCTACTTTGTGTTTGTTATTTCCGTTAATGTGGCCTTTCTTCCCTTGGCCCATTCATGTCATTTATGTCTCAGTTTCAACATCACATCATCAGAAAGGTCTTCCTTGAACTACCTAAGGTAGCCATGATCCTGTCTGAGTTTCTTCACAACACTTATCAGTGATGTGAAGTTACCTTTTTTTATTTGATTTTTATTTTCTGAGTCTCTGCTAGAATATAAGCTTCATGAGCTCTGACCTTGTCTGTTTTTTCCACAACCATATCTCTAGGGTCTAGAATAGTGCTGATACATGACAGTTACTCATTAAACACTTCTTGAGTAAATGAGTGAACTACACCAAATAGGAGACCCCTTAACTTTTCACGTATCTTTGGATATTGAGTTTGCTTTTTTCATTAGCTATTTCATTAATGATATATAATATACACATATTTTCTTCTTGGCCACAGTTTATAAAAGGAACAAAGTTACAATTTGATAAATCATTTTTAAGAAGTATTCATCTAGCCTTTTATAGTTTTATAAATCTTTCATTACTTATTCTAAGCTTACACTCTGGTGAGGTGGGGTTAGTACTGCTATCTGTTTTCTGGCCCACATAATTTCTGTAATATTTTTCTCCTGCCACAAAGATTATGCATAACAAAACACCCCAAAATTCAGTGACTGAAAACAGTAATCTTTTTTTTTTTCCCTCAAGTGTCTATAAGTTGGCTAGGGGTTGGCTGATATAGGCTGGGCTTTGCTAGGGCTCCTGTCCTACATGCCCCCCCCCCAACTTCCCTGGACCAGTGGGCTAGCCGGGGTATGCTCTTCTCATGGTGATGGCAGGGTGCTGTAGGGCAACTGGAAATATCCAAGGCCTCTTAGGCCTAGGCTTAGAACTGGCATGCTGTCACTTCTGCTTTAGTCTGTTGGCCAAAGAAAGTCACTGCTGAATCTCAAGTCAAAGGGCAGGAACCTCAAAGTCACATGGAAAAGATCACTGACACAGAGAAGGTAAAATTGGGCGAGGGGGCAATAACACAAACAAATCTACCACAATTATACAGATGTAAGTTTTCAAGTCAGCATCTGACAATATAGTTTTGATAATGCACCTTTCCTCACAGAATTATACAGTCGTGCTCCTATTCCCGTACGTTACGGTACAAAGCAGGAGAAACTGAAATATATTTGTAGGGTATGCATTAGAATGTTCCTGGAGTTATGGACACAGTCGCAGACTTATTCAGTATGAATAGAATCTAAGACTTGCTATCTCAATTGTTCTTTGTGGCTGGCTAGCATCCTTCCATGGATGCTCATATATTAGGGAAAGGGGCTTAGGAGTGTCCTGGGTGAGATGAAAACCAAGTCACATACAGAAGGATTCAAGGACCCAAATAGGTTTACCATGGAGAAGACTCAGTAGAGATATTAAAATTTTCTTCAAATATTTGTAACGTTAACTGTGGGAGAATGTTTAGACTTGTTCTGTGGGGCCACAAATGGCAGAACCAGAGAGGATGAATAGAAAAAGTTATGGGAAAGAGAACTGGGCACAACACGTGGCAGAAAATTCTAACCATTAAGCCTGCCCAACAACGGAAGCATTTGCATCACAGACCTCTGTATTCAAGAGGAGGCTGGGGAGGGACATTTAATTCAATTTTTGTAATTGGCATTGCACCTATTATTTACTGAAGTCCTACTCAATACCAGGGGCTACGCTCAGCACTTTAACGACGTTATTTCTAATTCTCACAACACCTCTGCAGTGTTGGTACTGCTCACAATTTATAGCTGAGGAAATCAAAGCACAGAGAGATTAGGTCATTTGTTTTAGGTCAAAGAGACCATGGGTGGAGGAGCTCAGGATCTGGCTCCTGGTCCGTTTGATTCCAGATCCCCAGCTTTTTCCAAGACACTGCATGACCATTTGTCAGGATAGGGAATTCAAGTATTAAATGGGGGGAGGGGGCTAGAGTAGATGAGTTTTAAGATCTCTTCCAGTCCCTATAGGGCTACAAGTCTAAGAGATGCCACTGGAATATCGGATTGGAACCAATTAATGCACATTTGAAAGGATAGCTTTTTGCATCTGATGATTTCTGAAAAACTCTCACATGCCTTGGTGGATTGATAGTGACCATTCAAGTTGGCTTTAAAATAAGAAGGGTGCTGTGCCTAAGATTCACAGTCACGGTCATTCTCCACTTTTGCCTTGCACCCCCTCTTCCACAGAGTCCTGTGATGGTCCCCCAGTACGGCGTGTTAATCCCCACGTGCTCTGTGGGACGGCAGGCTGGCATACGGTAAGGCCAGGAGGGCATGTCCCGGCACCTTGGTTCACAACCCCCTCGTCGGTGCCCCGTCTTCCACAGGAGAACTTCCTGGCATGTTCACTTGCCCTCATTCCCGCCACCACCTCTCCCCAACTCGAGCATCGACCTCCCTGCAACCTCATCAAGGATGCACTCCCCTCCCGCCCTCATCTCACGGAGCAGCACTTCTTCCTTCTTGAGGGGAAGAGCCTCCCTTTCAAAGTCAGATTTCAAAGTGGCTGGTCAAGGGGAATCTACCTTCCAGACTGCTGGATTTTATTTTGATAATTTGATATAATTGCTGTAAGCTGATTTAAACATTTCAGTGAATAATTTAATTTTGTTTGCAGCTTTAGGCTTTTGAAAAATGTAGGGTGTCATACTAAAAATTCTAATAAGTAAAATGTGCAATGCATAATAAAATGTGCACATTTTCTCATTACCATCTGCTTCTCCTTCTACTTCAGGGGGAGACTTCTTTAAAGGGTTGAAACCTCAGTGTGACATAAAATGCCCATCTTACATACTCCATCACTCAACCTGGGGAGCAATGTGTGCTGCTAGGGAAGTATGCTAGTCAAAGATCCACCTGACCTGTGGACCATTTGCTCCACAGAGCAAACAGAAAAGCCATGTGGAGAGTCATTTCTCTGTGAGCCAGCAACTGGTTTTCCATCATTAGACTCAGTGTTGGCGTTAGCTATGCTTCATGGAATCACAGAATCTCAGGGTGGAAAAGACTTTAGCTGTCTTCCACCTCAACCTTCTAGCCGTTGCATTACTTCCTCCTAAAGGCATCACAGGTAACTGGCTGACTAGGCTCTACTTAACACCCTTCCAACGAGAGGATACAGCTCTCTAACTACTCTATAGAGCAACTTTCATTCTACTTCAATTAAAAACATTTTATAATTAATCGACTCTGTGCAAGGCACTGTCCTAGGTACCAAAGGAGATATGAAGAGCTATAAGAAAACTCTTGTCTAGTTGGAGAATAAGACACACACCCAACATACTTCATAATATCAGGCAGTCAATGGTAGAAGTGAAACCCGTGGAGATCATGCTGAATGGTGGCAAAGTTCAGGGGAAGGAGAGATCCTATCCAGTCGTGGGGATTCAGGAAGCATCTCTTACCATCTGCAGTGAGGTGACCCAAAGCTTCAGGATTCAAGAGGCCATCTGGTCTAGCCCTCTGCCTCTCAATCTGCCCACAGACTCTTTTCTTCCTTTCTGTGGTTTAATCTTAAATAAGCTGCTTGCCTCCTAGAGTGATGCTCTGCTCCCTGATGATGTGACTCCTGTGACAACAAACTTGCAAATGGCTGCATTCGAGGCACTGCATCTTGCTGACAAGGGGTGGGGGCAACTTTCCTACAGTGAAGGCTTGTCTGGGGGATGAGGCAGGAATGACTCGCTGCAAAATGGACATAAAACATGTCCAACACCAGAGAAACTCCAGTACAGAGTCCTTTCTTCCCCTTTGTTTCGGTTTCCATGGAAATCCCTTGATGTGCGAAGGGATTTTGTATGTACCAAAGACAGAATGTCAGAAATTGGTATACTGAGGGTAAGCAAGCTATCAGCACTGGGAGGGAATCACACAAAAGAACAGGTGTGTTGAAACCAGGGGCCAGAAAATGGTAATGGGAAAGCTAGTATCAGAAAGCCACGGGGCAGGTTTGGATCCAGAGCCTAGAGCAGGGCTGCAGCTGCTAATGCGGGTCAGTATCTCCAGTAACAGGAGAGGCTGGATTCAGGCAGAACCTGACAGGTAACACACAGAGTTCTGAACGGATTACAACACGATGAATGTTCCAAAGAAATAAACCCTACTTGACAGCAAGACTATTACACTCATTAGATCCCGTCTGGAGAGTGCAGAAAAACTGACAAGCTGAAAATAAGTTTACTGGTTTGTTGTTTGTTTGTTGGTCTGGTTTTTTAGGGCCAACAGCTGCAGCTGGGGTAGGAAGTGCACGTGAAGAAAGAATGTGGTGACGCACACACACTTTGAACTCTCAGAGCTTCTACTACCTGAGCAGCTTACAACATGTACCGGCAGCACCTTCATCTTTTTTCCAACCAGGAGAAAGCAAGTGATTTGCTAAGGACGGAGTCTCGCTTCACAGGGCGAGCGTGAGAACCCGCGTGGCTGCCACTGGGGATGCACTGGTAAGAGTTTCAACAACAGCTCTCCTGGGGGGTGAGGGGGACCCTGATCTGTAGAGTTTGCAGATTTCTGTGGTATTAATACTCCCACTGGGGATGCACTGGTAAGAGTTTCAACAACAGCTCTCCTGGGGGGTGAGGGGGACCCTGATCTGTAGAGTTTGCAGATTTCTGTGGTATTAATACTCCCACTGGGGATGCACTGGTAAGAGTTTCAACAACAGCTCTCCTGGGGGGTGAGGGGGACCCTGATCTGTAGAGTTTGCAGATTTCTGTGGTATTAATACTCCCACTGGGGCCAATGCCGAGCCACCAATATGAAGTCAGATGGTGGAGCCGGGAGGAGATGCTTGCAGTCAGCTCTCAGCACCACGCTGCCGGTCCCGGGGTCGGAAGGGCGGTGCCTGCTCAGCTTCCGTCCTACCTGGCACCTGTTCCCAGGTGCTCCCAAACCCGCTTTCCTCCTCACCCCACTCCTGATCTCACGCCCTCTGGGCCTTGCCTGGTGACTGACCAGTTAATCCTGGGGATCGCGTTCCTTGGGAGGAGGGGAGGACGCACGGGTGAATCCTCTCAGATGTCTGCATGACCCTAACCCTAACTTCTTGGAGTACTTGGTGCTCTAACTGAAGGAAGAACATTTTAACGTAGGGTGAGAATTCGGGAGAAGGGAAGCTCCCAGCCCTCATAAATCTAAGCCCTGCTCTGGTTGCCTCCGGGATAACCTGGTATGTCATACCCGGACCCATGGCGGGGAGCCTGCCACGTGAGTGAGAAAGTGGAGGTCTAGCTGGAGCATTTTCTGTTCCTTGGCACGGCACGCTGTCCAGGAGCTCTGAATATCTTGGTGACAATTAGCTTTAAATTACTTATTTGCACCGGCTGGGGGGCACCTTGACCTGGACAAGACGCAGCCTCAGTTTAACCGTGAGCTGCAATTTCAAACTTCTGCAACAGGCCTTTAAACAGCGTCTCACCCAAGTGGGTTAGGGCTGGGCGGACCCACCTCTTCTCTCTGAGGGTGCTGACAGCCAAAGCCAGGGACACAGAGAACAGAAAAACCTGCTCATCGACCCCTACGTAAAGGGGGTTTGGTCTAATCAGGCTTCTCTCAACTCCTGTCCCAGAGAGGCTGACCTGGAGGCGCTTAGTGAAGGGAAGGAACTGCATTTGCTCCTGTTGTGCTATTGGATTTATTCACCATCCTGCTGGGCCAGGGTGGTGGAGCGGGAGGTGGGGCAGGCATTCAAGTTGCCCGGCATCTAGATACACACAAGCATGCACACACAGCTGTCCTTGAAGCCCCCAGCAGCTGGAGAGCCACTGCTCTCCCTGGACGGGAACGCCTGAGAGCAAGACTTTGTTTTCACAGCACTGAGGCTCAACGGACAGAATCACCTGTGCTGGGCACCCGAGTCGTACCGCTCTGCAAGCAGCAGGCACCGTGCGCACAATTCTAAAGAGGAGGACTGAGGTGTCGTGCGTTGGCCATGGTCTAGGGCTGGTGAGTGGAAGGTCCTGGACAGGATCGGCCCTCTGGCCCCCAGCCCAGGGCTCCTTCCTTGGCATCTACCTCTCCTCGGGGGATTGCTGGGAAGTCAGTGGGGTAAGGCCTAGGCGTACTGGGAAAAGCTCTGACTTCCAGCCGTGCATGCTACAAGGCTAAACCTCTTACACCCATATCTCCTTTTTCTCCCCAAAAAGCCCTGCATCCACATACCAACCCTGCTCTTCTCGCTGCAGTCACGGTACAGACTAAAAATCTTCCTGGAGACCCGAACCCTTAAACCCACCACTTCTCATGACATCAACACGAAGGCTGTTACTGGCACCATTCAGCTAGGACGACTAGACCCCAGAGAGCCTGTGGCCACGTGGGTGAAAACACCCAGTCCCCTGAGAGCTCACAGCCCCCTGAGCGGCCCACCTCCCCCTCTTCCTGCAACAGAAGCTCCACTCCCTCAGCCAAACCAGACGGCAATGGGGACAGTCCTCCCTGCGCACGGCTTTGCTTCCGAAGCGTGAAGCTCTATGTAAAGGATGACCTAGATTTTTTGGATGAGCGACTGCAATCTATAAATGTCTAACCATGCGCACGAATTGCCTAAAGTGAAAAAGAGCTTTCGGCTCCATTGCCTCTGCTGAGCAAGGCCGGGGCCTTCCTTGGGGACTGCAGCCTCCATCTGGACCTGTCACGTCTCAAGAATCAGGGGTCTGAGAAGTCGTGAGGGAAGCTGTCCTCTTCAGTTCTGCAAATTGCACACAGTCCCGAGTGTGGAGGTCGGCGGGTTGGGCCGGCACTGAAAGACAAGGGGCAGGAGGAGGCGCGACGGGTGTGGGGTAGGCCCGGTGATGGACTCTGCAACCCGGTGATGGACTCTGGGATGAAGCCATGACCTCAAATTCTAAGAGCCGTTGTTGGAAGGCGGCACCAACTGAACACCCCGGGCAGGTGGCCGCTTCTCCGGGGCCCACCTAAGTCCCTGGGAACAATCGAATTGTCCAGCTGGGTAGAGAAGCTGTGATTTGAGTCCTTGGTGAGCTGCTGTCAACGCAGCCCACTTGGCTCACACAGTGACCGTCCCCCGCACAGCACCACAAGGGTGTGCCCGGCGGGGGGCGGACAGGCAGCAGGGCCGCGGCTGAGCTTCCCGAGGACATAGAGAGCTGCCCGCAGGTGGCTGGAGGGAGGCCAGCACAAGGGGCGTGGACCCAAGACAAAGACACAACACAACAGGGAAGGGAATCTGGGGCAGCGCTCGCTCCGCTCTCTCCTTGCTTACTGGAGCGCGTTCCTATCGCTTCCATCTTGTCTGTTAAATCCTGAGCCTTTTTTTGTGTATTTGTTGACAGGCTGGATAGGAATTAAGAAGCAACTCAGGGAACTTTCCAAACACTGACCTAGTGAAATAACACAAGGCCTGTCTGAGACTTACTGGTTAGCCACGAAGTCAGCCTTCTTCAGAAAGTTTTTCTCACTACTGATTTGATCCTAACAGACCTAGAGGCCTAGATAATCTCGTTCCGGTACACAACAGGGCTGAAGCAATTGGTGTACGTTACCATAAAATGGCACTGCCCCCAACGCTGTCTCACCACAAACTGTGCTTTCACCGTACAAACTGTCCTTGGCTCATAATTCTCTGCAATGAACAGGCCTGGACAAAAGACATCACACCATCACGTATGGTAAAAGGACTGAGTAAAATCTTTTGTAATCAGACAGAAGTTATTCTGAAAGCCTCCTCGCCCCTTCTTTGGTTGTAGTTAGGATTAGATTACCTTTGATTAAAGACAGAAAAATGCTTAGTAAACTGGGAAGCACTGTCACAGGGGTGAACTGTTCTTATTTCTCTTGCTGGATTTGGAACACTACTTTGCTCCTGCTAGGCTTTGGTTATTCCAGAGTGGAACAATGATTTTTCATGAAATACTTCATTATAACCACAACTCAAAGAGGGGCTCTCCACGCTGGTCTGTCACACTGCCCGTGCCAATGAGATCAGATGTGGGTTCTTGCAAGCATGGCTCCAATCCACGGCAGAGTAAGTAGGGGCCTTCCAAACTTCTTTCCAGTTCTAGGTTCTAAGTGCAACCCGCCCCTCGGGCCCTCAAGACAGAAGGATTTCTCAGGGTTTACTGAGGTGCTAGAGAGAAATCTGCATGAGGACCCAGGAATGACTCTGAAAGAGAGAACTTCACAGTTGGGTGAGGAATCTCTTATTAACTGAAGGAAAGAAAAAACTGCCCTTTACTCAGGAGCCAAGAGCCAAATAAGAAGGGGTTTCAAAACAGCCCAAGTCATGAACTGGTGCTGTGTCACCGTCTTACAGAAACAGCCAAAATGCAACTGAAACTCACTAAGTGGATACCAATTGGAAGATGGGAAGGCCGGGAGCACCATTTGGTGTTCTGCCGGAGGAAATACAGCATCTGACCGGAACAAGTGAACTACATTCAAAGTCCAGCCTGACTTTCTCTCCCTCTCCCGCTGGCGGTCTCTGTTGCTCTCCTGCTGTTAAACATACATGGAGTGCAGTACCAGGCCCTGTTCCAAGAGGGTCTTCACATGTATTAACTCTACGAGGTAGGTGGTATCGTCATGATAGATGAAGAAACCGAAGTTAAAAAGGGGGTAAGGCAACGTGCCCAAATTTAGCTAGTAAATGGCAGTCCTGGGATCTGAACCCAGGCTGCCAAGCCCTGGGATAGCTCTGTCATTTCCGAGCCTCAATTTGCTCATTTGCCAAATAAAAGCTTGATAATATCTTGCCTCCATCCCTCCCAGCAGAGAGATAATCAGGAGATCAGTCAAGATAAGGAAAGCACTATGATATCTTTTGGGGAGAACAAGGTCCTGCACTAAGTCCAAACCACTGTGATATCTGGTTGACTGGCGGGTCCCAAAGATCTAGGCTGCCTGACAGTACGGTAGTCACGTAGCACACGAAACCTCGCGCCACTGCTGAAGTACTAACAACACGCATTTATTAGGGCCTTCGCTCCTCGCACGTTAGCTTATTTGAACCTCACACCAACTCTACAGGATGGGTGTTATTTTAATTATTTTACAGACGAGGTAACGGAGTAAGGTGAGGTGAGCTGCTTAAAGTCACATGCGTGGTGAGCGCCTGACCCGAGTCCAGGTCTTCCAACTCAAGCCCGGCCCTTTCCACCGTATCCCACTGCTGCTCAATCTGGGTTGAGAAGAGTAAAGGCACATCCTTTCCATCTCAGCTCTGGAGGGTTTCTGGTGCCAGCCTACCTGGGAAGGTACTGAGCATCCCTGGTGCTTGGGTGGGCTAGGCTATTGTGCTGATAGTTGTATTTGTTTTTTCTGTTTTGTAGCAAGGGCCTGACCTAAGCTTTGATTGCTGAGGCATCCATTTCAAAGAGGCATCCTTCAAAGCCGGCTATCTTTCAAATAAACACACGGCCAACCACAAGACCAGATAAAGGGCCAGGCCACCTCCCCGCACTGAGGCTCCTTGGTTTTAGACATCGTGGTTGATTTCAATAACTGACCATTGGGCTACTTGATTTTTCCTCTCCTCATGCTTTAAACTCCTGCCCTTATGTTTTAAATTCACAAATTAAGACTGAGCCCATCAAACATTAGGCCCACCCTTGACCCCAATATACTCAGAACCCCTGGCCTGCGTGCCCTTTCTCTTTCTTTCTCTCCTCTCTCCCTCCCCCCACCCCAACCTTGCTGTGTGGCCCTAGGTATGCTGTGTAATTTCCAGGTCTTGTAAGCAATAAACTTTTATTTTTCCAAAGTTTCCTGATGGTTATTGCTGAACAGTATCTCGTAATCATAATAAGAACCATAGTAAGAACCATCTCCTTTTGAGCCGGGCACAAAAGAGCCCTGCTATAGGCATTCTAATTTTCGCCACAGCTCTGCAGGGTAGACGCTGCTGTTTCACACATGAAGAAACAGACTCAAGGGAGGTAAAATAACTCATCGTTACCACTCATTTGTAGTCCCACAGCTAGGAAGTGGCAGGAAGGGACTACAAATTATTGTGCTGGTTATTTTCTCATTCTGAGTCCAGGGCTGTAGTCTCTGGCAGTCCTGCACTGCCTTCTAAATGGGGATCCTCTGAGGATAAGGACACGAGTTTGCTGACTTCCTGTCAGTTCCCTGCAGTCTCCGGTCCCCTGCTGTGCACATTACAATGGGGCCATTTCTTTCACCCAAATCACAGGACAGTAGTCCCCCCTTATCCACGGGGGGTACATTCCAACACCCCCAGTGGATGCCTGCAACCAAAGATAGTACCAACCCCTATACTATATACACCATGTATGTCTCTTCCTATACCAACGAGTGGGTAGAGTCTACAGTGTGGATCTGCTGGACAAAGGGATGATTCATGTCCTGGGCAGGATGAAGCAGGATGGTGTGAGATTTCACCATCGTACTCGGAATGCCGTGCAATTACAAAACTAAAAATAGAGTTACCATATGATCCTGCAATCCCACTACATATATCTAGAGAAAACTCTAATTCGAAAAGATACATGCAACTCCTTGTTCATAGCAGCACTACACTATTTACAATAGCCAAGACGTGGAAGCAACCTAGATGTCCATTGACAGATGAACGGATAAAGAGGATGTGGGGGGTGTGTGTGTGTACACACACACACACACACACACACACACACACACACCCCGGAATATTACTTGGCCATAAAAAGAATGAAATAATGCCATTTGCAGCAACATGGATGGACCTGGAGATTATCATACTAAGTGAACTTAAGCCAGACAAAGACAAATATCCTATGATATCACATACGTGGAATCTAAAAAATAGTACAAATGATCTTATTTACAAAACAGAAACAGTCTCACAGACATAGAAAACAAACTTATGGTTACCTAAGGGGAAAGGGGAGGAGGGATAAATTAGGAATTTGGGATTAATAGATACACACCACTATATATAAAATAGATAAACAATGAGGATTTACTGTATAGCACAGGGAACTGTACTGAATATTTTGTAATAACCTATAAGGGAAAAGAATCTGAAAAAGAATATATATATATATATATATATATATACACACACACACATATACATATATATGTATCTGAATCACTTTGCTGTACACCTGAAACTAACATGATATTGTAAATCAACTCTACTTGAATTAAAAAAAAATAAAAAAACACAAATTTAAAAATATCCTATAAAAAAATAAGAAAATAAAACCTATGAATTATTTACTTCTGGAATTTTCTATTTAATATTTTCAGACTGCAGTTGACCTTGGGTAACAAACTTCAGAAAGCAAAGCCTCAGATAAGGGGAGATTGCTCTGTATAAGAACAGATACTGACTAGTAGCCAATGATAAACACAAAGCAGTAGCTGTGCACTTACTGAAAGAGTTATATGTCTTTGGAAGAAAGATGTATGCAGAAAGGATTTTTATGCCTGAGATGTGAGGGGATGCAGGGAGGTGATGGTAAGGGAATAATCACAGTTTTTAAGAAGAAAGGGTAAAAAGACGAATCAAGAAACTATAAGGACAAAAAGCAGGACCTACTGTTCAGGCTCTTCTTTCAATCTGTGTTAACGCCACTGGCATTTAATTCCATTTACAGATCTAGACAGAGCATCCTCTTGACACGGTGACAATCAGAGATTCCCAGATATCTTTAAGGGTCCTGAAATTTAATGTCATTGTGCAATAGAACAATTCTCCTCAAGTGAGAAAAGCTTAGACTACAGTTCAAAAAGCCTTCCTGGGCTTGCGATCTAGATAAGAATTGCCAAAATATATCCACTGAAAAACTGACATTTTCAGGACTGAAAAGGTAAAGGGAGATGCCTGAAGAAGCTGATATCCTGAGTTTCTGTGGGATATAATAGGTTGATGCCAAGATTTCTTCGACTTGTGTCCTCAACTGATCAGCAAGTCCTTGGTCAGCCCTGGAGCCTGCTCTGAGCAGAGTAGGAGGGGATGCCGAGGGCAGGGCCACCAACCCCACACGGCACTGAAAATACCACTAAACAGCTGGACACGCCTGAGCACAGCACTTTTCACCTTACAGAGTACTTCCACATGCTTGGTCTCATTTGACCATCACATCCACCTTGTGAGGTGGGTAGGGACACAGTCACTTTGCAGATGAGAAAGGCACAAAAACAGGGCTGATGTTCAATCTGTCCAAGTGGCATCTGTGTGGACTGATGGGGTCTGTGCCGTACCAGTTACTAAGTATTTTGAATATCACCCTGGATGAGCAACTGGCCCGTGGATAATACCACCACCAGTGGCAGGGATGGTGTTCCAGGCTTGGATGTTCTCATAACAAGTCCAAGGTCTTTGTTCTAAGAGAGCTGTGCCTAGTAGTGTGGGGAATGCAGAGATAACCAGGGTCCTGTCCCAGCAACTGTCCAGAAGCTGCCGGCTATAATATGGTACAGAACACAGAAGGGCCTGGAGGGAGGTACAAACAAAACACTAAGGCAGTGTGGGGAAAGGGGAAGGCTAGATTTGACTAGAAGAAATGGCTCAACCTTTATGAAGAGGTGGCATGAGGTGGGTCTTGAAGGAGGGGTCAAATACTGACAGACTAAGATGGAGGTAAAGACATTCTGGGTGAGGGAAGAAATGGTTTCTACTCTTGGAGATCAGAGAGTTAAAAGTATATTCAGGAAAGGATGTGAAGTCCAGTTTGGTTTAATTAGAAAGCATTTGTAGATAGGAAGTATGAAAATGTGGATAAGGGTCACAGTGTTGGGGACCTCATATACCAAACTGGGGAGTTGCCCTTACTCTGATCTTTACTTTAAAATTCTGCAAAAGCAGATGGTCTGTCTACAGAAAGAGGAAAGCAGCACCCTCTCACCTAGCAATCTTTTAAAACTGGTTATACCTTACAACCCGAGCCCTAAAGGCTCTTTTCAAGGTGGATCATTTCTAAAGAACCTAGTACCTTATTTTAATTTCTACTTGCATCTTTTCCCTAACTGCATAGCTACTAAGGGAAGGTTACAGAGTGGGTGAGTGTGTGTGTGTGTATGTGGGCATGTGTGTACACTTACTGCTACAGTGAGATCATATCAGAGCATGAAATAAAGGTTGGTTTTTGCCTAACACGACTAGTTTTGCTGTTATTCAGGAAGCTCGGTTACTTGAATTGATTATTTTTCCTCCCACACTTGGTCAGCATTAGTATCTTAACTCTCAATTTCCTTCCCTGTCAACATCCTTCCCAGACTGCTTTAAAAGCCAAGGAACCATACAGATGGCCATCTATGATTACAAGACAGCAATGACTCTAGGGCTTCCCCCATCTGTCACAGGGATGCTGGATCGTCCACTTCCAAACAAATTCAGACCCGCAAATGTACAAGAAGTCAGCAAGGATGGGGCTGAAAGTTGGCAAGGCTTTGGCTTCAGCTGCTTGCTCAGAGTTTGGTCACAGCGGGTCAATATCATTATTTCATCTTTGGCCTCTCATGTGCACCAGCTGGCACATGTGTCCCTGATCCATGCTGGTGATTTAGATAAAATGAGGATGCTGTAGCCAGTTTGAATAGGTATAGAGCAGGTTGTGTAGTAGGAAGCACTTCAATACTTTCCCCACTTGGTGTGTTTTCCCCCTTTACCTCTCACCTTTCCACACACCTGGTCACCTGTGGAAACCATAGGAAAGATCTTCCTGTGTTAAGGTGTTGGAGACTTCAGTATTCCTCTGGTCATATTTGTATAATAATTGTCACTCTGAGAGGAGATAACATAATGAAAAAAAATTCACAATTGGTAAATTTTGGGGCTTTAGTGGGTGATTTTTTTTTCTTTTTCTAGTGAGGTGGTCTTAATTTAATGGAGAGTTTCAGGAGAAAAAAATCAAAGGTTTTCTATCCTAGGGTGCATATGTTCAGGCTTACCCAGAAGTAAATGAATATATTAAACCTGACTGCCTTTTCAAGACCTCCTGGTTAGCTTAAAAATAAGACGAGACAAAAAATAAACCAAACGACCTCCCCCCAAATAGTTCCCAAGGCCTTATCTCATACCTATTGCATCAAAATATTCAGGGATGGACATAGAATTTGTATTTTAAAAAATCTCTCCAATGATATGATGGTCAGTCAAGTTTGATTAGACTGCTTTAGACCACTTAGTTTATTCCTTGCCCTGGGATAGGTCTATAAGCTACTAAATGACCTCATGAAGACATTTCCAATTTCAGAAATCAGTGGTGAGGTCTTTCAGTCATTTTCAGGGCTAGACACAAGGGAAATACCTAACAAATAGGGGATTTGGTGCCAACGTTACAGACTCCTGGGTGGGGACTCATGAAGCACAATCACAAGCACATCAGAAATCAATGTGGGGTGAGCCAGAGGACCACGATCAAAGGTAACTGATCTGGGCCACAGGGAGTTTCTCGTTGTACGTCAGTAAAGCTCCCCTCTCCCTCGGGCCTGCACAGCCATATTCTGAGGGGATATTTTATCCCTGCAGCCGGAGACCAGGGTCCTTCACACTCTCCAACATAAAGATGTCAGTTCTCCTGGGGCCTTCACAGGCTCTGCTGATTAAGGGTCTCTGCCCGTGGTGTCTGGGCACGCTTCTCTCTCCCCTCTTCCCTGGAACCCTGGGAAGTGTCCACTGGGGTCTATCACTTTCCAGGCATTAATGAAGGGGCACCGAAAGCTCAATCCCAGGGATGACCCTCCTGTACTTTGTCTGGCCAGGGGCATTTTATCCAGGATATGAAAACATATCATTTTCCCTTTCCCACCATCCAACTCTTGGGCCTTTTACCACTCACAATATTTCTGCCAGAGAGAGGACACATAAGGGGATTGAACATCAGTCATTTTATAGTATTTCAGCAATTCTGGTAAAACAACTGGAACAGACTCAAAAGTATGCTTAAAATGAAATGTGTGGGTTCTTGGTAAATTTCAATGAACCCCTCTTCTACACTGGCATGGTCTCATGAATTAACTTTCAAGTAGTCTGCCATTTCACCTCCGTAGTTCGTGGGGTGTTACAAAGAGTATTTCACTAGCAGCAGGTCAACTGATTAAATAAGGATGTTCTTGGCAGGGTTTTATTTATCTCCCCACCCCTGCCCAAAGATCATCAGAAGGGGGCTCTGGTTTCTGAGTCACTAGACATTTGTCCCTCAGATCTTGGCCCTCACATATTTGATCACACACAATCATAGAGGAACCCAAAGGATTAAACCAGAGATGAAACAAAAGTTAGTCATCTTCACTTGCTATCTGGTAGGCCTTGAAAATCTTGGCTTTGCCTTCTAGCAAGCTCTACCACATGGGAATAGATTGTGAAAAGACGTCCTCTCACTTAAAGTTCCTACAGAAGAAATTTCTACCAGTTTTCTGCTAGCCAGTTTTGGTGTTTGTTTTTTGAAAAAAATTTTTCTATCTTACTGAGGTACAGTGGAAAGCACAAATTTTAACATATAGTTTGATGTCTTCTGACAAATACATACATCCTTATAACCCAAACCCTCTCAAGATCTAGCATATTTCTATGACCCGGTAAGTTCCCTTATCTTCCCAGTCAGTTCCTCCAACTCAGCCCACCATAAAGCCATTTTTCTTATTTTTTTTAAATCATATATTAGTTTTACCTATTTTAGAACTTCATATATTGGAATCATACAGTATGTATTTTTGTGTGTAATGCTTCTTTCATGAAGCAAAACATTTTTGAGATTAACCAATGTTGACTACATCAGCAGTGCATTCCTTTTTATTGATGAGTAGGTATTCCATTGTATACATAGCGTATTGTTTATTCTTTCTGATGTTTAATGATATCTGGGTTGTTTCCAGTTTTGGATTTTTATGGCAAAAGCTGCTATGGACATTCTTGTATAAGTCATATCATGGGCATGTTTTCCTTCCTCTTGTATAAGCGCCTAGGAGTACAATTGATGGGTCATAGGGTAGGTGTATATTTATAAGAAACTGCTAAACAGTTTTCCAAAGTGATTATATCATTTTGCATCCCATTCATAATGTTTAAGAGTTCGAGATGCTCCACATCCTCACCAACAGCTGGTGCTGTCAGTCTTCTGATTTTATTGTTTCCATTTATCTGTTCAGTTACTCTTCTGTTTACCTTACTCTGAGTCCTTCAACATATTTATAATAGCTGTTTTAAATTCCCTAGTTACTAATTCCAACATCTGTGTCAACTCTGAGTCTATTTCTCTTTTTTTCCTTCTGGTTATGGGTCACATTTTCTTGCTTTTTAAAATGTCTTGTAATTTTATATTACATGCTGGGCACTGTGGATACAATGTTTAGAATTTGGATCATGTTAATTTATAGACACATTTAATTTACTGGAGCTTTAAACTTATCCTGTCAAGGCCTGGATTTAGGCTTTGTTAGGGTGGCTCAAGAGTAGCTCTTATTCTAGGGCTCTAGTACTCCTATTCCTGTGGTGTGGTCTTTTTCATGTCTCAGCTGAATGCCTCAGGTGTTATATCTCTCCATTCTGGCTGGTTCCAAACTGCAATATTTCCCAGACTATAAGACTTCCTCTGACTCACAGACCCCCAGTAACAGTTTGGTGGCATGGAGTCTTACCATATTTGTACACAGTTTAGCTCTTGGCCAAGGACAAAAGAGATCCCTTCTTTCCAATACCCTACTCCACAAATTCCAGTCATCCCAGAAGCCCTGAACACAAACTCTGTATCCTCTGCCAGGCAAGATGCTGCTCTCTGAGTTCTAGTCCTCTGTACAACAATTCGTATAGTGCCAGGAGAAAGCCAAGATAAGTTTTGAGGTTACCTTATATCTTTTCATTTTATCCATAATCACAAGTCTGTCCTGTTTTCTAATACCTAAAAATAGTTGCTTCAGACTTCCCTGGTGGTCCAGTGGGTAAGACTCTGCACTCCCAAGGCAGGGGGCCTGGGTTCGATCCCTGGTGGGGGAACGAGATCCCACATGCATGCTGCAACTAAGAAGTCCACATGCCACAACTAAGAGTCCACATGCCGCAACTAAGAAATCCGAAAGCTGCAACTAAGAAGTCCGCATGACCCAACTAAAGATCCCACATGCCGCAACTAAGCCCGGCTCAACCAAAATAAATAAATAAATAAACAAATAAATTTTTAAAATGCATGTTAAAAAAAAAATAGCTGCTTCACATGTTAGGTCCAGTTTTATAGTTGTTTACAGCAGAAAAATAATTCCAATACCCAATAATCTATCTTGGCTAGAACCGGGAGTTCGTGTTTTGATATTTAATATGTGTATAAATGGGAAGTCCATTTACTCTGTATCTGTCCTCTGGGAGGACATATACATACTAACTCTTCTATGCATAACATTATCAAGACATACATATGCTTAACACTGTTAAGACTAAGAAGAAAGAAAAAACCACTAATTTGTCTTCTTTTCAGGTGCTGCCATCTTATATCCTCATAGATTTTATTTCTATATCATTCCTTAATTATTTATCTCCTCTGTACTCTTTCTAGCCTTCCATTCCTGTCTTAAAACCCAGAGACTAAACCTAAATTTAATAATGCCCTGCACTCTAGTGCAGGTATCTCCTGATGGTGTTCTAGTCCCTAATTTCAGATGTTTCCGAGGCCTACAGGTATCTTGTACTCCTTCTGTGCTTCAGTTATATGAAATACCTGTATTCCTTCAATAAATTCCGTAAGATAGTTCATGTTGGATTTCTGTCATTGTCCTAATATTTTGAAAAATGAGGGAATTATGTTTTGGGGTCTTATTCACTAAACACCTATTAATATAGCTCATATTCATGTAAAATTTAAAATTATAGTACTACGTACTAGGTTCATACCTGCCTATGTCTATTATGACAACATCCAGTAATTTTTTTTGACACAGCCATTTCAACCAGATATCTCCATCTTTTATCTCCAAGATGCAATTATGCACCCTTTGGCAGTTTGCATTATTAATCTGGGAGGATGATACACTAACATTCAAGTCTATGACCTAACTCTAAACCCTAAATCCTAACCCTAACATTCTGATTATCTACTATTTTTGATTTATCTATTTTTGATTATCTACTATAATGGTATTTTGATAAAATTTTACACAAATGATTTCTTTCTACTAAGATATCCACTTCACAACAATATAGAGGATATGTATTAACTTTCATGTTGATAGAAACTGAGTCTCAGAAACATTAAGAAACTTGCTAAGGGCAAAAAGTTCTAGCATTGGGCTTCCCTGGTGGAGCAGGGGTTGAGAATCCGCTTGCCAGTGCAGGGGACACGGGTTCGAGCCCTGGTCTGGGAAGATCCCACATGCCGCGGAGCAACTAGGCCCGTGAGCCACAACTACTGAGCCTGCGCGTCTGGAGCCTGTGCTCCGCAACAAGAGAGGCCGTGATAGTGAGAAGCCTGCGCATTGCGATGAAGAGTGGCCCCCGCTTGCCGCGACTAGAGAAAACCCTCGCACAGAAACAAAGACCCAACACAGCCCAAAATAAATAATAAATAAATAATAATAATTAAAAAAAAAAAAGTTCTAGCACTATGAGTAGACCTCATAATTCAATCAGGGTATTAGTCCCTTAACCTGGAAAGTCTATTTCTATTAAGGCAATCCCAGATTACTTTAACTTTTTGAGAAGTCACATGGCACTATAGGCTCATATTGAATTTAAAATCTACTAATATCCTTTGGTATTTTTCATAAGATGACAATTACCCTAGTTTTTCTCCAACCAGAATATATATAAAGCAATATTATTACATTTCAGCGCAAGACATTTATTCCTATTGAAGTGCTGTCCAAGTTCTTTGCTCTTCCTTATTGATCTTCCTGAACTTTGATTTTCATCTAATGTACTTATTTCCATCAGTGTGTCTAACAAAAACATAGATTGTGTTTAAGTCTGATGAAAATGTCCAGAGCCACTCATAAGCGTTTACACCTGCAGAACGACACCCACCCATACCCATGTCTGTATGTACACACTTTGAGTATGATTATTAACCAGCTCTGAATCTGTCTATCTGGATCTATATGTAACCTATATTTGCCCATCCAACATTTACTGAGCATTTACTTTGTAGCAGAGCCGTCAGTACCCCACCCACATACTCTCAGGCCCTCCTATTATAGTGAATGCCCGCCCAACTTCAACCTGCCTGAGGGCTTCCTTCGGAGGTCCTTCCCATCCCCACCTGTACGCAAGGTAGCCCAGACGTGCTGGAGGATTAACACCTAGAAGCAGCCCTTAACCAACGACTGGAGGTACTTGCCATATAAATACCCCAGCTCCTTTGCCTTTGGTAGGATAGTTCTCAAGTCTTCTACCTTGATTCTAGAGTAATAACCCACTTGACAATGCATCCTTTATAAGCCGCCTTCCCAGTTTTTTCCTAGGATCATCTTCCGAAGTAAACTATTTGTATTCAAATCCTTGTCTCAGGATCTGCTTCTGAGGAAACCTAACTAAGACAAACATTTAATTTTCACCCAAACTAAAATGACCTTTAAAACCTTTCACCATTATTATCTGTTTTGCAGATGAGAAAACTGCAGTAAAATAACTTGCCTAAGGCCAACATTTGGTAAATGGCAGAGTCAGGAGTGGATTCCAAAGACTACCATGCTGCGTGGCCTCCCATGGCCTCCTCTGTAATCTGCTCACTGCCTTCTTGGGATCAGGCTCTACCACGACCATGGCATTTCCCTGATCAAAACTCTGTGTGTGTGTGTGTGTGTGTGTATGATGTGGGGTGGGGAGGAGGGTATTACATTCTCTCAGTCATGTAACTCCAAGTCCTGCCTCTGATAGAAGGGTTGAAGATTGAAGTCTGCAGGTTTTTTTGTTTTGTTTTGGTCTTTCTGGATACCGGGAATTCAACATCTCAGTGCTGAAGCAGGGAGTGGGCTGAATGTGATGTGGGATGTCAAGTACAGGACATGAATAAGGTATTTCAGTGCTGTGCAACCGAAGTACCCTATGTTTATTCTTGACTTTCCTCTTCCCTCTTTAAGACAGACATAGCACTCTATTTCATCACCCAAGAAAATTAGACTAGATTCCTTTGAATTTTCTGGAATTCTTAATCATCTATTTTTCTTAGGTTTGAGAATACTTTTCTTTTTAAGATCTCAATATGGAAAATTATAAGCATATACCATAGTAGGCAAAAACAATGTAAGGGACCTCTATGGACCTATCTGGCTTCAACAATGATCAGAGCATGGCCAGTTCATCTATACTCCACTCACTTCTCCCTCCCATATTATTTAAAAGCAAATCCCAAACATGATATTTCATCAGTAACTATTTCAGTATGTATTTTAAAAAATAAGAACTCCTAAGAAAAGAAAAAAACCCCCAGTGCATCATTAACATGCCTCAAATAAAATCGATAGTAATTCCTTAATATCATCAAATATCCATTCAGCATACAAATTTCCAAGTACATATAATTATATAATAATTATGAGTATGTGTGTGTGTGTACATTTAGAAAACAGGTTCACATGTTATGACTGGTTGAAATGTCCGTTAAATCTCTTTTAGTCCAGAGAATCCTCCTCTATCTTTCTTGCAATTTTCAGGGCACACTTTCTCAGTTAACTGAAGCTAAGTCCATCTCGGGCAGATGTTGGTGGTTGCTGACCAGGTAACAGGACTCTAAGCCACTGAGGGCAGAGACGGCGGGGGAGCCACAGGCACCGTAACTGTGGGGAATAGGTCCTTCCGGGTTTATTTAAAGCAGGAGAAACCCAGTCACCACGCGCTCGGCTCATCCTTGGCAATAACTGAAGACAAAGTCCAGCAGCCAGGAGTGTGGGAACTACAGCTGTCTTCTGGAAAGCAACACATCAGAAGCCGGAGTGACTCACTGTGTGTCTTGAACTACCTGGGAGTGGAGGGAAATGGTGAACCCACCAAAGGAGGTTTGGGTGGAGTAAATCTGGAACCCAGGATGCAAGTGAGCTGGGGAGGAAGAAGGGGGGAAGGGAGCATGAAAACATCCCTATGCATCTGGCATTAAATAAGTGAACGCAAAATTAACCAAAAGGATTAACTGCTCACCAGACTTAAGGATACTCTGTAGGCTGTAACTACATTCTAACAAGATAGACTCATAAATCATAATGCTGGGACGTTTCTTGGCTTCCTAAATGTCCTGGGTGCCTCCTTTAAATGGGGCTCTTCTCAAGATTACAAAAACAAGTCCTGGGGGGACAGCGGTTCACAGACATCAGTGGAGGGAAGCCAGACAAAGCTACCTTTGCTCCCTTACCCCAGAAACTCCCAAGTGACTTCATCCCTGACTGCCTTACTACTCTGGTTATTCCACTCTCTCCTTCACTATAAAACTGCCAATCTCTGCTTCCCCTTCCCCCTCGAGAACAGTACCTCTGGTCCCTACTCCCTTTGTTCATTTCAATTAATTGTTGGTGTCCCTCTAATCCAACCTCCATCCTGGCAGCATCTTCTGCCTGAAGATTTTGGTAAGAACCTCAGCAGTCGCCCCAGGGCCCTTGAACACTCTTTGGAGAAAACCAAAGCAGACAACATGTCCTCCCTCACACCACTGCCCACCATCTCCGCAGAAGAATCACAAATGTACCAAATTGTAGCATCTTTGTGCTTCTACTATGTATCTTTCCCAGTTGCTACTTCTTAAGATTCTCTTAGAAAGTTAACAAAGACACAAGATTTTTCCACTGTTTGTTTCCCTTCAGCAAAACCCTGCTGACTTTCCCTATACATAAAAGAAAAAAAAAAAAAAAGCTCATCTCTAGACTTTTAAGTTAATGGGAGCATTTTTTGTTTCTTTCATTTATTACAACTATAATCGGTCATGGTTATCATAATTAGCATTTAGCATTGGAAAGAAATGAGTAACTACTTTTCTTTCCTTGTAATGTCTTTAAGTCCTCATTAGAATCATTATAGTTGCCAAGCAACCTTCACTTTTATGCCTCACATGTGAAGAGATTATGCCAGAATTATTTTTTAAAATCAATTTTAGGATGGAATAGCAACTTTGTGTGCTAGCACACCTCTTTATAAATACTAATACTGATTTTAAGATCATAATTGTTTAAAATGTGAATTATGAAAAGCAAAGAGGTAATTGTAGTCAATCTACCATAAAATAGTTAATAGGATTGCAGTACATAAACATGCATAGAAGAGAATCTAGAAGATATACCCAACTGTGTCGATAGTGCTTATCTTGCTTTTGGTGGTAGAATGGATGAATGCAATTTTCTTCTTTTTGCTAGTCTGTATTTTCTAAGCTTTCTATAGTGAACATAAATAATTTTAAAAGTTATTAAAATGTTAGCAATTATACTCCAATAAAGATGTTTAAAAAAAAGTTATTAAAATTTTAAAAGTAAGACAGGAGAGCTGAGTTACAATTAGATCTTTGTAAATACAAATATGAGGAGATGGATGTTAGCTGAACTTATTGTGGTAATCATTTCACAATATATGTCAATCAAACCATTATGCTGTACACCTTAAACTTATACAGTGATGTATGTCAATTATGTCTCAAAAAAAAAAAACAAACTGGAAAAAAAGTAAGTATGTGAGCTGAGTTATAGTCAGATCCTTGTAAATACAAGAATTTATAAAGTAGTGGGAATTAAATGAGAATATGTATATAAAAATATTACTATAAACACTGTGTTGTTCATAGTAAATACTCAAAAGGTAACTATTACTAGAAAAAATTTTAAAGTCTATGTACATGGTAAATTTTATGTTATGTACATTTTACCACAATAAAAAAGTCTATGTAAGTACAACATAGATTCAGTCTATATTAATAATTTAGGGAAAAAATAGATTTAAATCTGGTTGGTCTTTTAAGTCTTCACCCTAAGGATACTGGCTCTTCTAATAATCAAAAGTACTTTCTTTAAAAACAGACAAATTCCCAAAGGACTTAGAAGTTCACAGTCAACATCATGATTGAGACCCCATTACGCCTTCTCCCAGACATTTTCAGTCTCAGAAATCATTTCAGGAGTATGACGGTGAGGGGAAATTGAGACTCTGAGTTACAAAGTGACAGTCCAGGCGCCCTGGGTTTAAGCCAATGACAACCTCAAAAACAAGACTGAAGGCTTCTTTTTTTTTCAGCAAAAACTATTGACAAAGTTTTACTGATCATCCACAATAGTGGAATATGGAATTATATAATACAATGGATTTAATAAAACTTTTATTAAAATGACAATGGAATAGTCACCAAATCTTTGGAATAGGGATTTTTTTCTTCAAGTTTAGAGTTAATAAAGGAAAAGACAAAGAAAACATGAAAAATTTAACGACATAAAAATGTAATATTTCATTAATGTCCCAAAAACAACATAAAAACTGAAATGAGAGTGAGGAAAAAAATGCCTGTAGCAAATGCCAATCAAAGAGTTAACAGGGCTTCCCTGGTGGCGCAGTGGTTAAGAATCTGCCTGCCAATGCAGGGGACACGGGTTCGAGCCCTGGTCTGGGAAGATCCCACATGCCGCGGAGCAACTGGGCCCGTGAGCCACAACTACTGAGCCTGCGTGTCTGGAGCCTGTGCTCCGCAACAAGAGAGGGCGCAATAGTGAGAGGCCCGCGCACCGCAATGAAGAGCGGCCCCCGCTTGTCGCAACTAGAGAAAGCCCTCGCACAGAAACGAAGACCCAACACAGCCAAAAATAAATAAATAAATTAATTAATTAAAAAGCAAGTTAAAAAAAAAGTTAACAGGCTTTTTTAAAAAAAAAACCATAAAAAGCTTTCATAACCTCTAATAATAAAAACATTAAACAAGTGATAAATAGGCAAAGACATGGACAGCTCACAAAATTAGAAATATAGTTAGCAAACAAACTTATGAAAACACACTCAACAAAAGCTTGGTTTTATGTATCAATAGTGCCTGTTACCACATAGAGAGAAATGAAGGCAAACGATTAAACAGATGGAATCAGAAACGAAGAGAGACAGCATATAATGCTAGCATTAATGCATTAATGAAGAACAGAAGTCACAAAACTGAGGTTTAGTTGATCAGGAATAAGGGAAAGTTTCATCACGGAGAATTTTTAGAGGAGGTAAATTAAAAAAACAAAAACACAGAATAACTTCGACTCTAAAATGAGAATCTCTCAGTCTTAAATTTCCACTGTGACATTTTTTTTTTTTTTACTGTTACATAAGTTTCAGGTGTACAACACTATAATTCAATATTTGTATATACACTACACAGTGATCACCCCCAAAAGCCTACTTACCATCTGTCACCATACAATTGACCCCCTTCACCCCTTTCACCCACTCCCCCAGCCCCCTTCCCCTCTTGTGACCACAGATCTGTCACTTCAAAAAAATTTCTCAACTTCACTGATATGTGACTCCTTATCTGTAAGATATATGGTTCTTTTTCTTTGAAGAACACATGGAGAGTTGTTTTATAAGATACTTAGATGAAAGAAGCAAAACAACGGCAAATAATACTTTCTCCTGAACAGGTAACACAAAGTAAAATTTCCAGTTTTCAGCTTGCTGCCTTTTCCCTTTGCCGTGTAAGCATCCTCTGTAGCTGGGGGAAGGTGATGGTAAATGCTTAACGATGGCCTCTCCAGGGGTGGGGTCGAGACGAACCGATTGGTAGTGTCTGCCCATTTCCCTGGAATAGATACTCCCAACACAGGGAACGTCAAGCTCCTGGCGTGACTTCACGGACCACGGAGCTGGGAAGAGACGCAGCTATCTCCACACCACTATATGTCTATGTATGATACGTATGTGCTATACATGTATAGCATATCACTATATAGCATTTGTACCATACAGACACAATGGCCATCTCAAGAAGATGGATGACAGTAAAATGTGGTAATATACTGGGAAATGATGAGTTTTGAGGGTTTATTTTTATTTTTAATATAACTGTAAGTTTATATAATTTAATTTTTATCGATGCCTGTATTTAGCAATTGGCCTGCTAAACTCCTGATGATGTAACAACCTGCTCTCACAGAGTAAGACTTTCAAGACTGTGACAGCATCCAGTCAAGTGTGGTGCCCTGTGCGTCTGCATAGGACGTGTGTAGCTGACCCTGCTTCTTCTCTCGCTCTTTCCCTGCTGTCTTCCTCATAACCACTCTAGGACAACCCCAACTAGCTGGTAGCCCAAACTACCTGCAGACCAAGGCACCGAGTCCAGCAGCTGTAACAGCTCCAGGCAGAAGGAGGCAGGTCCTACCAACAGGAGGTGGGCCAGGGGTGGGTCTGCACTTCAGATAACCTTCCCCGGTGGTCTCACTGCCAACCACAGCCAACAACTGAACACACCGTTTTTGCTTTCACCTTATTTCCTAATGTGTTTCCATCATGGACTTAACAACCTTCATGTCGATATAGGGCCTTAAAAAGTCTGCTGCAAAAGCAGCACTTTTGAAGAAGTACTCAGAGGAGCACCTCTCCAGTCCCCTCAGCTAAGCCGCTACTTCTGGGTCTCTGACCCACGGGGAACTGGCATACACTAGGGAGCCAGGCCCCCAGCACCACAGTAAACTGGTCCGAGTGTGGCTTAAAGGTGGAAATGCATGTTGGGAATGCTGCCTTTGAGTGCAAGGAAGCAAATCATAGTAATAATAGAGCACCACTTTCCGTTTATTTCCACGGCCAAAAGACTGACAGGCGGGAAGTTTTCAAGAGTTTCTGCATTTGAAAAGGGATAGAAGTGCAGGAAAATCGGACAGAAGTGGGCCCAGAGTTGCAAACCTGCTCAAAGGCAGGCCTCTCTCTAGTTAGATCTGGACTGATTGCTTTAGAGATGGCCAGGACACTGGTTTCGCCTCGTGATTGTCTAGTTCATATAGTTGAAAACCTATTTGCTCTAACGTTTTTCAGAAGATTTGTATTCTTCGAGTTTTCCGTGTTTCCCTAGAAAGCCTGAGAAAATGCTCTGGGATGTCCAAGAAGCAAGTGTGCTGTAGGATGGTGTTTCTCAAAATCAGTTTGTGGGGTCACCTCCTTCAAAACCACGACTGAATGAAAAGCTCTGGAGTTGACCCTCAGGAACCTGAATGTTGAACACACCCCACAATGATGACTGTTCATGCTGAAGCTGGAGAACCTCTGGTAGAGTGGAGAGAACAGGAGTGCCAGAGTTCAGGTCTCAGCGGCTCTCCCACTAATGAGTTTGGCCACTTTCCACGGGTTACTAACATTCCTGAGCTTCAATTACCTGTTAATTAAAAGAGCAAAATAATATCCACCTCACAGAGCTGTTGTGAAGATGAATGGGGCCAATTCAGGTCAAGGCCCAGCCCACCAGGCCTAAGAAAGGAGGAGATGGGAAATTCCCTCTAGTCACCATGCCTCACACCTGGAGAGGGCAGACCTGCCAGCCTATCAAAGATGCAGCAAGGAGGCTCCTTGCAATATTCAGCATCCCAATCATAGAATACGAATTCACTCCAGAGGGCTAAGAACAGTCATGCCCGGGAGCTGCTCTGATGCCCCGGAGCCTCAGGACGTGGGTGCCCCAAGGACCATCCTATACATACGAAATCTTGCAACCATGACTCCCAGAGATGGGAGATTCCACTGAGGAGGCTACTGGGACAGCTGTGGTCTTCTTCACAAAGGGCCTGTCCTCACAGTGGCCAGCCTTCCTGACCCTACACTTGGCTTTGTTCCTTGAAGTTGCTGGTTCCTGAGTCCGACTGCCCTTCAACGTCACGGCCCTTGGCGTCTGGTCTTGTGCTTTTGTTGCCTCTGGGCACTTGGCTTTGGTGCACAGACTAAGTTGCAGAGTGGTGAGGAACACTGAATCTTCCCTCTGCCATGGAGGGAACAATAGTCCCAACAAGTATGTGTTTGCCTTTTTTGGATCTAACTTTAAAAATAGATGTAGTGTTTTACCCTTAGTAAGCTGAGGTCTATACAATGCTTTTAACATCCAACTGCAGGAAATACATCTGTTAGTGGTACGGGAAACATACCTATTAGTCTGGAGGTTTTTCTCGTTTGGGAGATACAATGCACACACTAATTTTAATTAATTCAGAATTTGTTTGAGAGAATTTCAAGCAGATATCTGGTATATAGATGGGGTCCAGTAAATGTTTCCTACATTGAATGGAGTTTAATTTCTAATCTGGGAGACACCAGGCCTGCAGACTGTGGGCACAGAGTACAGACTTGTCCTGTGGGGCATGCAGGTCTCCCCCGAGTGGAGGGAGCTTGCCCTAGGAGAAGGACCTAAGCATGACCCAGCTCAGCTTTCAAGAGGCTTCTGGGAGCGTGTTTTCTCTTTAGACTGGGCTGGGGGGCTGGGGGCACGAGGCAAGTTGTTTCAGTTCTCACAGGCTCCACTTATTGTCTCCTCTGTCCATAGAGACACTAATACCTGACCTATTTCAGAGTTGTTTTGAGTTTAAAAGAAAATCAATACATACAGCCCTCCAAGAAAGAAAGAAACAACACACCATAAATAAGATACTAGCTAAGCTGTGTTTCCTTTCTCGCTGTCAGGTGAGACAAAGATGTTGAGTTTCTTCCCACACTCGACCTGGGAGCAGGAGGGCTGCTTGCTGAGGGTCCCTTGCTGGGACATGTTTGCAGTTTTCTTTCTGAGGCTGTCAGAAGTTGTCTTGCATTCAGAGGGGGGCAGAACTGGGACATCTGAAGCCTTCCATTCGGCCCTCAAAGCTGGCAGCCCTCTTACAAAGTGAAAACATTATAAAAAGCCCAGATGATCTCATAGGTCTTTCCTACCTCTGAAACAGATGGTGTGATTCACATACATTTGACATAAACGTACCAGGGTTGTGATGATTTGCCTCATTATGTTCAGTGGAAGAGTGGATTAATAAGCAATAATATGGTGACAATGTAAAGCATGACCTCTGATTAAAACAGAAGGTGGGAGTGGGTTGTTTCATGGTGAAAGCAACGCACTATGACTCAAGGCTCTGAATTTCTAATCACAGATCTGTAACCTTGTATGTGGCATCGGGAGGCTTGCTAGAGGCTTGCTAGAGGCCTTAAATTTGTACGTGCAGGCCACCCATCCCTAACAGCCTTGTAATAAGTCCTTCCTCTGAGGACAGTGTGGGTGGTAATTAATGGTTAATAATACTAAAGAGAGAGCCATCAGTAAAGACTGCCAAATGCCCAGGATGCCTTAGACAGTATTCAGACTATTAGCTGGAGCTGCTAGAAAAACGCAAATCCCACACTGCTTTTCCCCTTCCGCTCAACCATCTACCCAGGCCAGTGCTAGCCAATGGACTTTCTGCAAAGAAGGGAATATTTTCTATTTACTCTGTCCAGCAGCAGGTACCACTTGTGGCTATTGAGCACTTGAACTATGGCTGGTGAAGCTTAGGAACTAAATTTTACATTTGATTTAATTGTAATTAATTAAAATGTCTACGTAAATAGCCACAGGTGGGTAGTGGCTGCCATACTGGACAGCACAGCTGTAGTCAGTTCAAACCTCTTCAAAGCGTCTGCACCAAGGTGAGGTTGAGACAGTAGTAAAAAGTAAATGGACTAATTAGTCAGTCTTTGTGTTCAAAAGAGGTTTTATTTCCTCCCTTTTTTTTTTTTTCTCTTTCAAGTTGTTGGGAGGAGTGGCTGAAACCTGAGTCTGAAGGGAGAGATGACCCCCGCCCCACTCCCCCTGATACAAAAACTTTCCCCATACTTTGGTGGTGTTATTTCCCTCTCTTTCCATGGGTATTCAAATGAGAAGACTTCTAAACTCGTGAACAAAAAATTATGCTAGACTGTTTTACTCTAAAGCAAAAACTCTTCTATACTAATCAGAGAAAATAACCAGTAAGGTAAGTTTCAAGATAAACATCAGCTTCGCTCTTTCCTCTTCTCGGATCACCTCCAAGGGGACCTACAGAAGCACAAGCAATGTCCTACCGTGGATGGCTGTCTGTCACAATCCGGCTTTGGCCTCCCCGGCCCCCAGCTCTAGCTCCACACCCCTGCCCCACTGGACGTCAAGTGATAACCAGAGTGGAATTCACAGACGAAAGTGTCATCTCCCATTCCCTCCAGACATAGGGTGTCTTTTCTTTTTTGCCTCTTTCATGTAAATTCTGTGGCAGGAAACCCTGCAGGACCTCAGGTGCAAAGCCTTGCCTTGTGATGGCTCCTTGCTGCCCTTCCGGCAGCATTCCCACGCCCTGCACGAGAGGGGTTTGAACAGACCATGGCTGCTCTCCCTAGTCTATGCCCTCACCCTTGGAGGGAACTCACTCAGAGCCTACATGGTTTAAAGAATTTATTCTTCCTGCACACCTTACCTTACCATTGCCCTGTCTTTGGTACATTTTTTTCTTTCCCCGAATGGTGCATTCCTCGGTATTCTAAGCTTGAATAATGGAATAGGGGTTCGGTCACTGTAATTCTCTCATGCAAGGCCCAGCTGAATGTCAGATGCAATCAGGGGCTTAATTAGGGGCTATTGATACTTCATGATAATGGATAAAAGACTATTAGACTCAATGGGTTTTTTTTTTTTTAATAGCTTTGGGATTTTAAGGTACTTTTCAGTTCAACATAATCCAGGAAACAGTATCTTTAGCCCTGCTAGGATCCACTGAGGGGAGTGGGTCAGGCTTGGTTATTTTTTATTTTGCAGGACCTGAGAATCGGTCATGTATTTTTCAGCTTGACGTCATGATGATTTGAAGGTTAGGGCAACAGCCTTGAACTGAGCGGGCAGGGGAGGAAGAAAGATGGCATGATAAAGATATTGTTGGACCTTGTTTCCTCAACAGTGAAATGGAAAGAGAATAAAAATGCTTATTCATGAAATAGAGTGCCCTGCTAAAGACCAGTAAATAAGACTATCACGACTGTGTGAGGAACTTTGAAGCTTATCAAGCTGGGAACCAGGTAAAAGTAAAGTGCATGATGAATAATGGCTCATTACAGCCATGCTTCCACCCATCCCCCCCATCTTCTAGCTTATCTCCTTGGATGGATATTTTCCAAAGAGATTATTTTGAAATAGAAAACCATTCATTCTGCTCCCAAATTCATCCTCAGCTGAAAGACTAAAGTGTAACTAAATAGAAATTTAATTAAAATTTAATGCTAAACTAGTAAAAATACTCCCTCTTTTCCAAGTTAAAAAATCTAAAATAAACAATAAAGCAGTGATTCTCAAAGTGAGGTTCTTGGATCAGCTGCAGCAGCAGCACCTGGGAAGCTGACAGAAATGTAAATTCTTGGGCCCCACCCCAGACCTGCTAGAGCAGCCAGCCTGCGGGTGGGACCCAGCAATCTGTTTTACAAAAAACCTCCATGTGATTTTGCAGGAACATTTGAGAACGGCTGCTTTAAACCAAATGGTGGAATCACCAAAACTATTCTTTTTTTTTTTTTTAACATCTTTATTGGAGTATAATTGCTTTACAATGGTGTGTTAATTTCTGCTTTATAACAAAATGAATCAGCTATACGTAGACATATGTCCCCCACCAAAACTATTCTTTTCAATGTTTTGCTAAATTATACTAAATGAGAATCTCCAAAATGTCAATTTTTCTGAATTCTACAAATAAGGTTTGACTGAGCACTAAACAGGTCCAGCCAATGAATAATCCCTAGCTCTGAGTTCTAACAGTCCTGCCCGTTGGGCTACCCCTATGCTCCCTGGGAGGCGCCGGGGCAGGGCGGGCTGGCGCTTCTGAGCTGAGACACACATGCTTATCTGCTTCCCGGTGGGAGGTGGAGGGGTTTCTAAAGGGGCAAGGAGGGGGGCCGGTGATACTGAAACTCTATGAATTTTCCATCATTTCTTTTTTGGAACGGGAACAAACATTTAGTACTTTTCAATCACTACTTCACATATAACAGTCAAAAGAAAGACAGTGCCTACAAATAGGGCATCTTTGTCGATAATTGCTTGTCAACTGCACTAAGTTGCTCGTCCCTCACTGTGAGTACGGGTGATGACAGAGTGCACGCCTAGATAACTCCCCGCCCATGTGTCTGTCTGCTCATTTTATAGATCCTCAATCCTCAATCACACCGCTCATTTGCCAGTACCTTTCAGGCACAGACATCTGGCTTTGCCTGGTCCTCTCCTATTCCTCCACAACCACCCTCAAGATTGTGAGGGGAATTATTAAGACTTTATTGTCCAAATGATCCAAAGGCTTTCGAATTTCTATTTGATAACAGCGTTTGCTCAGGTGACCTAGTCTTTGTGTGCCCCAAGAACACAAGGACAGAAAAGCACCAGATGTACCACTGCATTTTATCATATTTTTCACCACAAGAAAAACCTCCATCCTGAGAAAATTGGAAATGCAAACTCTCCTCAGTAACTTTTCTTGCTTTAAATCGCACTTCTCATCACGACCTATTACACCCACATAGTCATGTGCCATAGGCACTGCACAGTCTCCAACATTTCAAAGGCTCAAGAGCTATTTTTAAACCCCAAATGCAATCTAGGTTGCTATTCTATAACGCACTTTTTAAGGAAGAACAAAGTAAGAGAGCGATTTTTATGCATGTGGGCAGTTCGCCAACTCACCGAAAGATTGAACACAGCTGTCGATGAGATCGTCCAGGCTGGCTCCTTTGGCTAAATGTCCCAGAGACACCATCATTCGGAACTGGGTGATCTGGGCCAGGCTGGGATGGGAGGGGAGGGGGCTGCTGGAGGGCTTCCCCTCTAGTCTTGCTTTAGGCGCTGCTCTGCAGCCATGAGGTTTCCTGGGGAAAGAGAAAAGGCGGGGAGAGTAGAGCGGCCAGGGGCTGACCACACTGCTCTGCAGGCAGACTGAAGAGGAAAGGAGTAGAGATAAGACAATTCATCCCAGGAGTTGGGCTGATAAGACATACCCCTCCCACTTGGTAAAGGCACCACACGGACTGGTTAGCTGTTAAAGAGACATCTCTCACACTAATAGCAAGGTGAGACTTCAGGGTTGCAACAAACAGGGCTCCTCAGCCTGGGGTTAGGATTGCTTTGGCCTGCTTTCTCCAGTTCCCGAAAGGAAGAGGCAGACGCAAGACTATTCTTGGCAGTTTTTAGCTCCTAGCAATAAATTTTTATTTTAGCCCTGAGACCACTGACTTGGGTCTTAAGAATTGTTTAAGTTTGGTCTCATCTTCAGCTAAATTCATTCCTCTTGAGCAACACCAGAGTTACTGGAGAAAGTCAGGTGGCCTCAGAAACATCTTTAAGGATTTTGGGGGAGAAGGCAAAGACCGAGGACCCGCGTGCAGGGGGTGAGGGTTATGGGGGCGGTGTTTAGATTTTAAGCTAGCCCTGTCTTTTTCACAAATCTTGGTTGGTTCTAAGATTCTGTTTTTCATTACTGATAATCATTCTGAGTCATTTTTATGATTAAACATTATCCTATCAAGTCCTTACTGATTATGAGAGCTTTATTCCAGAAGTGAATACAAAAGGACAAGTCTGAATCTGGAAATGGCTTTACAGCCCAACAGGTCACCTTCCTCCACTTTCACTTAGCTTTACCTTTGGTCATGACCTCATCAGTGTAAGTCACGTTGTTTGCAAAATGATATCAGTAGGTTAATTAAGCATTTTATTTTTCCTTCCATTAAAAAAATAAACATAACATACAGAGACATATCTATCATCTTTGAAGGTTTACTAGTGATAGGTGTTGTTGCTGATAACTTCTTTGAGTATATTCTCCTCTCCTTACTGTGGCTTTGGCTATTTCATGTTTATTACCAAAGAGGAGGTGAAGAAAAGAAATATACCGGAGATCCATAACTTTACCTAACCACTATATATTTGATAAACACATGATGGCATTAATTAATCATAAGTACTTATCCTATGAGCAACACATGTGTGATAGGCCAGAGAGGACCAGTGAGACAGTCTGTGAAGGTACTTTGCAAACTGTAAAACATACCCATTATATGTTAGTTGTTGTAGTATGAAGGTGATCTGGAAGTTCCTTAATACAAAAATCTAGTTGAAGAATCAGAACCAGACCAAGAAAAGATAACTCTATAAATCTTAAATAACTGTCCTGTGAGTGTCAAGGGCAAGACGTGTGATGTTCTCAGAGGAGGGAAAACCAATTCTAAGTGGAGTGTTGAGGAAAGCTTCTCGACAAGATGTAACCTCACTCAGAAGGAGCTGAAGAAGTACTCAGATCAAAATAAAATGCTAGGGCACACATAGATTTTGGGAAACCACCCTGTTAAAAAGACAGTGGGACCACTTAGTACAAAGCCAGACTAGTGAAGGGAACACCCTGACCTTCGAGTTCCCTTTCAAAGTAGCTCCAGAATGCTGGTCTGGCATTGGCTGCTGCCATCTGTTCCAACCTAGGATGGGCTCAGTGAAATCCAATCAGAAACTGGCTCTTGGGAATCTGCTAAGCCAAGGCAGTGATTTCTGAAAGATCAGGTTGGTGTTACAGGACTTGATCAAGTTTCTGGACATTACTGATTTTTACCCAGGCCCTGTGATAGCCCCAAGATCAGATCAGCATCTGAAAATGAAAGAAAATAATGGCCACCCTGAATTGAGTACCTTTGATATGGCAGGCTCTGGGCTGGGGATTTACATGGTCTTTAAAGCTTACAGCCCAGAGAGATGTTATCTCCATTTCACGATGTTGAAACTGAGTCTAAAAGAGGCTAAATGACATAGACAAGGTTGTAGAACTCATACGTATTTGATCTGGGATTTGTACTTGGCACCTCTCTGGTTTGGTTTAATAAATATTTACTGTGCCTGGGACTATGCACCTTTCACTACATCAGAATTAGCAAGAGGAGCTGAAAAGGTCAATTCAACTTAAGACAAAGGTAAAATCCTCCAAAAGCATAGCTGATAACATAAAGGCTGAATCTTGGGTCCTCCTTCTTTTTCAGGTCCCCAAAAGTCCTCAGACCCCAGAGCTGGATGGCCCCTCCATGGTCATTCTCCAAGCCCTTCCCCCATGCATGTGGAGGTCTGGGCTGGGAAGGGCAATGTGACTGGGCACCAGTGCAGAGCCAGGTGGAAGCCAAGCCCCCTGTGTCCATGCCATGCTCCCTTCCCTCCGCAGAAGCAGTGAGGACTCTCTAAACCTGGCACTGGTTGTCCAGTGTTGGGATAAGTCAGCTTTTGGCCTTAGCTGCTGCCTCTTCACCATTAAGACCTCTACCCAAGGCAGACTTGGGAAAGATGAAAACAAAGTCTTTCTTGGTAGAAGCCTCTTTTTCTCTCAGGCCTCCCATATTACTTCTCTTTAGCCCCAAGAGAAGAGGCCACGGCAACTGGAGGCTGTCTCCACACACAGCTCTTCCCGCTGGGGCCGGGATGTCGGTGTCTACCTCCGTCTCTCATCTGGCCAATCCAGGGAAAATTCCATTTTCTTCCCTCAGTTGGTAGCATCAACTATTCAGGACTCCAAAAACTGCCCTGGCTCTAAGTCTGGCAATGTTTCCTAGTGTCACCTGTAGGGGAAACCACTTTGGTGCAGGAGGTGATTCTCAGAGGTAGTAGATGCTTTTATCAGAACTAGGAGGGACTGGTAAAATACAAGCAGAAAGAATGAACTTGAAGGGAGTATTTAGGGGACGGGGAAGGGAGGGTGAGATGCAGTCGGGGGGAGGCCGCTGAGACTCAGAGGGCTTGGGCAGGAGAAACCAGGGAGAAGAGAAACTGCTAAAACCCAAATGGCATCCTGAGAGGTCAGGAAGATGGGGGTTATGTGCACCATAAACTAGGAAGCTGGGCAATTTTGCTGTGGAGTCTCTTGACTGGCTGCTATGTGACAAACCTTCAAATCGTTCTCTTCTGGTGAAATGGCTGTAGATAAGGATTTATAAAATGCTTTATTTTAGACATAGAATGATTTCACCTCTAAGTCTGCAAAGGCATATGTATTTTTAAAGGAAAGTAGGCAAATGTCTCCTCACCAGCTCCCTCAAGTATTAAAAAAAAAAAAAAAAAATAGCGCCCTAGAGAAACAACTTGAAAGTGTTTCCTGAGGCTAAAACTTGCTAAGGCCCCATCCAGTTTGCTGAAGGAGACTGTCAAAACTCTGAAGTGGTTCAGGTGCAATCCACTCCAGCCTCAGGTATCTCAGTGGAGGTCACAATTTCGGGCTGAACTTTTCATGAAATTCAGCCCAGAAGAGTAAGGGATGAAATGGACAAGGAGAACGAACGGAAGCTTCCACAACTTTCTTTGCAGTGGAAGATGGCTTTTATTGGTTTCTAGTGAGGATTTCTTCCAGTCCTGTCCTCCCCCCGTTCCCATAATACAGACTCAGTTGAATGTACTGAAGCTCCTCCTCTCAGTCCGGTGCAAGGCAAAGTGCTGGACCTTCACGGTACAGGACGGGGTGGGGGAGGGCATAAAGGACCAAGAACTTTTAGATCCATAAGGTCCAGCAGGGCAACGCTTCCTGCCTCGACTGGGCACGGCCAGGAGCAACAGAGTCCGTGTGGATGGAGGTGGGAAGAGCACAGCTTTCCCGGCCCTATGCTGAGCCCAGGCCGTTGCCAGGTAGTTGTCCAGTTCCGGCCCTTTGGGGGACAAACTCAAAGTTGCCTGGCCCCTCCAGGCCTCCTTCTCCTGCCAATAGCTTTTTCACTCACGGTCACTTTTCCTTCATCTTCTGTCACCCCCAAGACCCTCCTAAAACAAGTCTCTAGGATCACGGTGGGTGAAGGCGAGTGCAGGTTTCCACCCAGGTGGTTATGTGGCTCACTGACCCCTGTACACTCCTGGCAAAGGCAGCTGGCCTTCTGGGTCCGGCCCGACGTCCGCAGGGCCGGACGGGCCGCCAGGTGGCGCTGCCGGAGCTGCGGCAGGTGCAGGGGGCGCGGAAAGTCCGCGAGTGGGAGTTCCAGGGGCCCGGCGCCGGGGGACCAGGTCGCTAAGCGCGATTCCGGGGCTCGCCGGGCCAACTCTGGCCGCGCGTCCGCGCAACCCGGCTCCCTCCCCAGTCCGTCGGGCGAGACGCGCAGGGCGCTCCGGGCTCGTCCGTCCCTCGCGCCCGTCTCCCCCGACTTCGGCCGAGACTTCGGCCGAGACCCCGACCGGCCGCCGCTGCCGCCCGCACCCCGGGCCCGCAACTTCCCGGAGGCGGCGGCGCCGTGCCGGCCCCCCCCACTTCCCATCCCGGCGAGGTCCTGGGGCCGCGCGCGCTGTGGCCCCCGCCCCAAAAAAGGAAACGGACGCCCCTACTCACCGCGGAGCTTCTCTCGCTTTGCCCAGGGTGCCCATGGCCGCGGCCGCGCTCCAGGAGCCGCCTCACCCAGCGCGGCGGGACGGGCTCGGCGGGGTGCGGCGCATCGCCACCACCGCCTGCCGGGCCCCTCCGCCCCGGCCTCCTCGCCCAGGACGCCCGACCGCGGCGAACCCGCAGGCACAAACTTTGTGTGAGCGCGCCCCCTCGCCCTCCTCCTTGCGCGCGCGCGCACACACGCCCGCTCCAACCACCTGACAAGCGCTGATGTTATCGCCGAGGAAATGTGTGGCGCTGTTCAGTTCTTCCCCGAAACCTGCCCCCATTACTCGGTAGTCCCCGGAGGCCTGCGCCTCCCTCCAACCTCGCCTTTCACCCCTGGCGGCTACTTCTCCCGGCCCGTGGCTGAAGACGGAAGCGGAGCTGGAAGGGCGGGGAGGCTCCAGGTGCCCTGGATATCACCAAACCAGCGCCAGGAGAGGGGTTGGGAGCCGGGGGAAACCGGCTTCACCTGGCGGCTCTCGGGGCAACAGCCGCCCCCCACCCTGCTCCCGCCTTCCCGAATTTCAGTCCAGTCTCCCGAAGACCCCTCGTGCCCTCGCAGGCCTCTCTGGTATATATCAGAGCGCAGAGTCGGGGGTGGGGTAAAGAACGAATACACGGTTGTGGGTCCGCCTTAGCCTGTGCCTTTGGGAGTCTTGTTGGTAGCAATTAACAAGACACCCTGCGGGAGGCAGCGAGTGTGCAGGTGCGCTGCAGGTCAGGCGGGACACAGCTGACTGGCGTCTGTGGATATGGGAGAGAGGGGTCAGGGCTGGGGAGGACTTTCTGACGGCAGATCTGGTCAGAAATGGCTGCCTACCCCTGCTTGCCGAAAAGATAGTGGTAACAGCAGTAACTAATGTTGACTGAGTGCCTTGTGCTAAGTGCTTTCTGTACATTCCTCATGTACGCCGCCTCCCCCAAAAACCAAGAGGTCACTGTTTTAAAGATGAAATAAATGAAGGGTTAGAGAATAATATGCTTCCCATCACACAACTAGTACACAGCAGAGAGAACCACACCTGGGCTGAGATCTGGCTGACTCCCTGTAATCGCTGTGGGATTGTCCTAATAACATACCCATTATCAGTGTCACATGCTCTAACTCTAGTCATATTAATAAGTCCTGTCCCAGCCATAATGTTCTGGACCTTAAAGCCTCATACGTATATGCCACCTTATCCTAAACACAACAAACAAACAAACAGTCCAAGATAGCTTACAAAGGTGTGTAACTCACAAAAAGAAGTGTATGAAATGAAAAGTGAAAATTAAATTACATAAAATGGAGCCAGAAATGAATTTTTTTTAATGCATTCCATACAGTCCAAAACACTTGCTCCAAGTGGGACCGAAGATTTGTCTCCTGGATTTCTAGCAGTCATGTTCAAAAGGGAAGCCTTGTCTAAAATTCAATTTCTGTCACATGCAAGACAAAAAAAAAAAAAAATTGCTCAAGAGAAGATCAACTCTTTTCATCCTGAGAGCGGTAAGAAATTTCTCCAGAGAATCCTCATGAACACTGTGTAATAGAACCAAGTCCTCGGTCACAGCCATACACATAGAAGGAACATTTGGATATTTAATAAATATTAAATTATGACACTCTTCCAGACTTACACTGTATATGCATATGTATACATGCCAAATGGCTAAACACGTACCTTTATATAAATGCATAAATATATGTAAATGTGTCTAGATAGGCTACTGGGTGTATACACACAATACTGAACACAGTTGCAGGCGGTTGTATGCAGCTATACACCTGCAGTTACTACATTACGTAGTAAGTATAGAAATGATTAGCTATTAGTTCATTCGAGAAACAAGTCTTGTGAGTCTTGCTGAGTTTTCTAAAGAAAGAGGCCTGCTTCTACCTAGGAAGCTTCTTCCTCTCAGGCTTCCTGAGAGCTCTGCATTCCACTTGCACCTGATTGGGTTTCTGGGCCCAGCTGAACTCTTTGAAGAGGCTTATCTGGCTGTTCCTACTTGAGCAATTTGTCTTTTCCAAACACCTAAAAAATTAGAAGTTAGCTCCATCTCTTTCTTCATCTTCTGCCATGTGGTTAGTCTCCATGGTGCTGAGACACCTCTGACCTCAGGAACAAAGTGCTCCTTCTTTTCTCTTGTTCACTTATCCTCTTTTCTGCTTCTCCAAACTCTTTGATAGGCAGTAGTCAATGTCTCTGTAACAGTTGAGAAAGGCTGGGGACCACTGTCGTCTTCTGCTCACCCTTTGGGTAAGGTCATTCCTTGGGACCCTTTCTCTGTTATTCTTTCTTCTTTCAACCAGGGGCTCTTAACTGATATCCCCAGACCTTTTACTTGGCTTTTTGGTGAGTATCTGCGAAGCCTCTGCAACTAAAAATACCTGTTTTCATCAGATTTTCTAAATGATCCACTACTCAAATCCGGAGGGGTTTTTTTTTTTTTTTCAAATTAAGTGTTTTTAATTTCTTCCATGACTTCAACAGGACCCAAATGACTCCCATGTCTGAATATCTAACCTTGATATCTAACATCCCAAACCATATTTCCAACTGGTCGCCTCCCCGAATCGTCCCCCAGGGCTTTCTCTCCATCTCCACGGCCACATGTCTTGGCCCCAGTTATCTCTGAACCTGAACATGTGTCATAGCCTCATAAATGGCCTCCCTAGTTGTAGAACCTCCTCTTCTCTGATCCTTTTTTCACGTTGTTTTCAGAATTACCTGATCATGTCATTCTTTGCTTCCAAACTGCAAAGGAATTCTCCAGTTGCCTACAGAATAAACTACAAACTTCTTAACGTTGCTCACCTTCACAACTAACCTTACCTGTCCATCCTGGCCTCCAGCCATGCCCTCCCAGGCACCTGACCTGTTAGGTTGTGACTTGGTCACTGCTGGTAATTGCTGTGCCCTGTGCCCTCACAAGCCTCAGTGCTCTTGCTTGTGTATTTCCTTCCGCCTGCCATCTCTTTTCACCTAGATGCACACAGGCACAGTTGTACCAAACGCATAGCAGACTGGCAAGTCACCCCAGAGGGCACACGCAGGGCTGCCTTCCAGGGGCAGGGGCTGCAAACCCACCTTGCAGAATCTGCCTGATGACTGGTTATGCTTGGAGTACCTATTGGCCACCACAGCTTCCACTCTGTGGTCTAACATTTTTTCATCCATTTGAGATACATTCACTGGGTCCCTACTTAGTGTCAGATGCTGTCCTTGGCATTGAGAATCTGATAGAGAACATGACAGATAAGAGCCCTTTTCACATGAGCTTACGTGTCTAATAAACAGACGAGTCCAAATATGCTAGGATGTTATACCCTGATTTCCAGGAGCTGCCACCGCAGAGTTGGGTTACCCCCGCTCTCATGGGGACACCATGGGGTATTCCGGTTGAGGCACCCATATGGACCAATGAGGACAAAGCTGCCACATTTAGGGACACACAGCTCCACGGGAGAGTGAAGAGAGATGGAGAGAGAAAAGGAGGGAGGGAATGTGGCACCATCCTTTCCTCTCCTGCTGAGTGCCGCTCCTGTTTCTGAGACAGGGAGAACTGGCCTCATTATTTTATTATTGTGACTGGCCATCCCACACTGAACACTGTACATCCCTGCTGCCGCTCACCATGGACCAAAGCTAGAGAAACTGCCCATGTGAGAAGCAGCCACTTTTGCTCCGGGCCTGTAGTTTGGGGGCTTATGGTTGGACTCCTGCATGTTTCTTTGTCCTTGGCATCTTCTTATGGAGGCAGCCCATGCCTCTTGGGGAGTCTCTCTGTCCATGGGCCAGCTCTCCTGGAGAGTGTTCTACCTCCTTAAGGTACCCCCAGGATTCTCTAAAGGGAATTTGATGAATGTCATATAAATGGTATTTTAAGATATCCATTCTTGTTTTCAGCTGAAGGATGCTGCTCGTCTCTGTTGAAGCCCCTTCTCAGGGACCCTCTCTCCGCCACAGGTCATATTTCTTTACATCATGGAGCCCATATGTTTTATTTGATTTTGGAATTGTTTTAGGATATTAACAAACAAACAGAAATACATGTTGTCTCATGGCTTTTGCTCTCAGTGAGATGGGGGGGGGGGGGTCCCTGGAAGACTTTGAACAGAGGAGGGAAGGGATCTGACTTCTGCTTTACAGGGTCCGGCTGCTGAGTTCCAAAGTGACTCATGGGAAGTAAGGGCGGGAGGTTCTCTGTGGAAGCGGCCTTCATAATGTCCAACTTCTGGGTCTGCCCGGTCGGTGGCTTTCCAACAGTTTTGAATATTACTCCGTGGTGAGAAGTGTAACATCACATTTTACACCCTGTGACTCAGATGTACATGTCAAACTGAAACACAAGCTGTGTGAAACATGATCCTTTCAAATCTTTTTTTTTTTTAATGACATTAAAAAACAAATGTTGGTCAGGACCCTCAAAATTGATCCATTAGTAGGTTGGGATCATAGTTTACAAAATACAGCTCTAGCGCTACCTCTCATGATGATAATAGATCTCAGTAGTTATCTCTGGAAAAGGGGAACTAGGTGGCTCTGAGTACGGGGAATCTTGCTTTTCATTTTTTCCCCTTTTGTAACTTTTATTTTTGTATTGTGTGCAAGCATTTAGTCCATCAATGAATCCTATTTTGAATCATTCTGGCATAGAATTTCTTGCTTTCTGATTCTGGCCCGAATAGCTTTAAAAAACCAGAAGCTGGGGCCAGAAAAGGTAAGTTGTCGGTGAATCTGCTTTGTTCAAGTTTATCAAAAAATATCAAACAGTATGTTTTTCACAAATATTTGGGAGGCAGAATGGCACAGTAGTTCGAAGTGTGAGCTCTAGAGTTAGACTGATTTTGAATCTCAGCCCTCATGCTTCCTAGTAATGTGACCCTGAGCAAGTTAACTTTTCTAAGCCTCAGTTTCCACGTCTGTAAAAATGGGTACAAACAAGGCCTACCTCATGCAACTTTGCTAATGATTATATGACATGGTCTATGCCTGGCACGTAGCAACCACTGCGGACACATTAATGTTTTGAGTGCCAGGTTGTGGGCACACGAGGTGAATGTTTTGGTAAACTAGTAAGTGCTATGCAATCACATCCAAGGGACACCTGCCCTAGTCTTGGTTGATGGGGAGCCGACTTCTCAGAGGAAGTGAGGTGTGGGTTAAGATGTAAAGGATGAGATGAACAGCTCACTAGCCAAAGAGAAGTGAGAGAAGAGGAGAGGCGAGGCCCGTGTTTCAGAGACGAGGAAGATGCAGAGGTAAAGAAGAAGCAGAGCAGAGTGCTTTGCTGAACTACACACAGGAACTTTGATTCTCCCCACCCTCTGCCAACACATAAATAAGGTTCTCAAGTCTGACTTAATCTTAGTTTGCCTTTGCAGAATCTGAGACGCTTCTCACTTTGAAGGGTTCCCCATGAGCACCTTGAGTCCCTTGCTCCACTTTAGATGTGATTCAATTAACGCCACTTCCCAAGATAGCCTCTGGGTGCTTGAGCTGAGCGCTGCTGGAGAGAGGGCTGAGTTAATTACCATTCAACACTGAGCGTTTCAAATGTCTGCGTTGCAATCAGAACAGCAACAATTTAAAAGCTAAAACTAGTTTAGTAATGCAACCGCTATTTTTAAAACTCCTATTGTGCACCTAGCACCACCCTAGCACTAATACTACTTAATCATTTAACACCTACAAAGACACGGGTAAAAGCTCGAAAAAAACCCAGTTAATAGAAAGATTCAAGTGGCCTGGACCAGCCAAAGGATGTGGTTTTCTGAGTACAAAAACTGTTTAATATGCATTCAAAAAAGTACTGTGATAAGCATAGTATTAAAATGAAAACTCCTGAGTATTAATAAAGACACTTGCATGTGAGCGATGGAGAAAATCATTGTAAATTAATATGGGTGGGTGTTTCTCACGCCGGGATCACCGGCAGACACATCCTTAAGGGTCTAGAAGAAATTTTTTTCCCCTTTAAAAGGGGTCATATTTTACTCATATTTAAGAAATACTGAAGTAGGCCATTTCACACACAACTTACAAGCATTTTACTTCTTGATTTGACAGTGGAGTTCTAACACCCCAGCCCACTCCCCTGTGCCAAAGCCCAGTTTTCCACCCCACGTGGGACGTTAAGTATCTTTTTCTTCAGTCTGATTCTTTGTGGTGGGAATAGAGCGTGAAACTCTCATGGGCAGATAGCAGGCTTAGGAAAGGATACATTGGGATGCAATAGTCTGTCTTGCCTGTTCCTCTGGATTTGGAGGTGGGAAGTGAGCCCGAATAAAAAGGGTGTCTTAACCCTGCAGGTAGCTGTGTTCCCTTGGTACAGAGACTGTGTTTCACCAATAATAGTCACACCCAAGACAGCATCATGAAAATCAGAAATTCACTGATTCAAAAACAAAGCTGAAGGCTTAAATTTGCTGCAAGTATTGATCAAGATTGATCTGCCTCCCTGTCTAACTGGTAACAGAGACTCAACACATTTTGGTTGAAGAAATTTCTTGGCATTCGTCCAAATGATAGCCAGAATTTACTGTAAAAGAAAACTGTCTTTTCTGTCTTGTGTTCTTTTGTTTTGTTTCTGCACCTTGCATCAAACTGAGAAAACTTGCCTCTGAACAAAGTGTACAGCTAGAGTAGTCTACATGATGGCTTCATAAGTATGGATGGAGACCCAACCATCAACCAAGTGTGCAGCTTAACTGATTTTTCAATTAAATCAATCAGTGAAAAGTATCGCCATATGCTTTGATAAATCCAATCAGTGCCCATTTATGTGTGATTTTCAAGTGCCCCAGAAATGAGGCTTTGTTTCCTGAGGAAGGTCACCTCATGCTGGCTCTTAATTTGGCGCATGCAGGTGTGATCCTGATGTTGTGTTAGTGCTTTGGCATCGTTTGTATTTGGGTGGAGGTGTGAAGAAGTCTGGGTTAGACATATGATGGAAACAGACAAGTTCTATATAATCAATGTTGGCAGTTGTTTAAAAAATCCTCTTTTTTAAAAAACTGAAGTATAGTTGATTTACAATGTTGTGTTAGTTTCAGGTATACAGCAAAGTGATTCGGTTATACATATATATGATTCGGTTATATGTATATATATATATATATATTTTTTTTTCAGATTCTTTTCCCTTACAGGTTATTACAAAATACTGAGTACAGTTACCTGTGCTATATAAAAAATCCTCTTAAAAATCTGAGTCGCTGTGACTTTTTGTCCTGTACCAGACAGAGGAAATAAATGGGTCACGTAGGAGGCAGGGTCCAGGTGGGTGAGTTTGCCTCAGGTTCGCCTCACTTAGGACCACTCTCAACTCAGCAGGAGTGGCAGGGCCACAGTGTATTTGTGAGCCCCTTCCTCCATAAAAATATATTTTAAAGTATATTTTATGATTGTGTTGGCATAAAGATGAATAGAATCCGGAATGGATTCAATGATTATACATACGTTCTTATCACCTTCATTTTTTTCTTTGGTTTTAAAAAGAAATTAGAACCTCTTTGTGGGCCCCTCTAGGTACTGTGGGCTCTTGGCCCCATGCCTCCTGAGTCCGCCCTCTGAGTGAGCCTGGCTCCTTCAAGAAAGACCAAGTGCTCTTTTCTGGCTCTGACAGAGTACTGGCTTCTGGCTATTGAGAAATGTTGGTATAAATATAAGGGGAAAGGTGAGTTTCAAGGAGGGGCTCCCTCTGTCCCTTTTGAACACCCGGTAGGGAGGCATATGAAAGGTGACCTGGAGGGCAGTGAGGTGAGAAATTGCATGAAAAGTGGAGGTTTGCCTGGGGAGGCGAGATAAAACTAGGGGCGCTGGAGGGTCATTCAAGGCCAGAGGGCCCGGCTTGGAGGAGCCAAGAAAGCAGTACTTACTGACCAACTTGCTGTCAGTGTAGGGAATAAGGAATACTAGCTCTGTGCCAGGGAGTGAGTAAGTACCTACTGCTTCCGTGTCAGACTTGAACTTGAAACTATGGTACCCAGAGGCCTAGCCAGAAAAGACCTGGCAGCCCCTGGGCTATTGCAGAAAGTAGGCTAGACTATTGGGCGCAGTTGGTAGGCAGCAAAAACAACCAACCAAACAAACAAAAAAGGGCCGACTTACATGTTAGGCTATGCTGAGCTAGATTCTACGATCAAACAGAATACTTTTTACTTTTTTGTCTGTATTTTCTGTTTACCCTAGATTCCTCACGATGATTCTATGAGCTGACATATTGAGCACTTCCTACATGTCAAGCACTGTGCCAAGAAATAAGTACACATTATTTCATGTCATCCTTACAAAAAGACTTTATGATAATCTACCCTTGTTGTCCTCTCTTTATAGATGGTGGGGTTTAAGGCTCAAAAAGTTTAAGTGACTCATGCAAGGACACACAGCTAGTGAAATGTGAAGCTGGGTTTCAGTTCAGTGTGATTCTGGAGCCCAAGCTTATCACCATTTTGTTACACCTCCCACTCATAATATATTAGATTTTGTACCCAAAACAGTTGATCTCATTGGCTATAGCCTATTAGAAAATTCTGGGTGAAGTAAAGAGGATCAGTAACCAGCACTAACCATATTGTTGATGGTCTCAATGAAGTGCTGAGCTTTTAGCTGTCTTATCAGCCACAGCCAGAGCATCAAAGGGTCAGAATTTTGGTCTAGTTACACTGATAGTCGGCCCAGCTAAAACTAGAATTGCCTCTGAAAAGACTTGGCCATTGGTTGGGGGAGGGAGAGCCACTGACCTAAGATTTCTTTAGGCCCAAGTTTTCACTTTCAGTTATTTGAAAAGTGAAAGTATAACTGTTGTCAATGTGCTATTAATACGTTGGTCCGGGCCTTGTTACCTTATTATGTCACTTCTCATATAACATGTACCATACCTCTCGTGTGTGTGTGTGTGTGTGTGTGTGTATGTGTGTGTGCGTATGTGTGTGTGCCTACACTTGTGAATGTTTCCTTAGCAGATTGGGCTAAAAATGCAGCTCCTACTGTAATTTCTTCTCCATGATTCCTTTTTTAGGGGCTTTGGTCTTCTCTTTAAAAATGGGGAATTATTATATCAAGTGATTCAAGCCTTATTCCTTAGGGCTTCTTTACTACAACCCAAGAGTGTTGCTTTGTTTGCGTGTTTATTCATTTGTGTGAAGAGAGTTTTAGCTCATCATTATACTTCAAAAAAATTCTCATGACTGTACTCCAATCTTAAAATCTACCCTCAACAGGTGTGAATATTTTTCTGAGGTGCCAATATAAGTTCAGTCTTTTGGTCTAACCTGGTCAAATTAGGAGTTAAGTCTGATTTTGACTTCTGGTGTTTAGATTATTTTGCCTAGTCCCTCAATTTCCCATTTGGACCATCCTTTCCTGGAACATCCCAGAAACCCAGTGTTCTCAGTATCCCCCTACCTTGTGGTCCCACCCAACGTGCTTACAGCTTCTGATACAGATCTGGTCACTGAAGAAAAAGGGTCCCTCGCTTGCCTTGCTTTCAACACAGAGCAAATCTACATGCTGGGAAGTTCCTGACTCAGCGGTGCTGCTTCTCTTCCTGGTTCCCAGCCTCTCTAAAAGACTCACAGATGACACGTCAACTTCCATTTCTTGCTATTTCCATCAGGGTCTCACCTTTCCTTTTTCTCTTCCAGGACATTTGAGGACCACTTTTTATTTTATCTTCTGTTTAATGGGATGTCTGGCATCTCTGCCAGCCCCAAGAGTGCATGACAAAACCTGTCCTTACAGACACTGGAATACATGAAGGAAGGGTAAGAGGGCCAACTATCCAAGATGCCTATAAAATGGGGGCTAGAGATAAGGAAATACGTGGATATGCAGTAAGTAGGAAGGCTTGCCTACTTTCTAGCTTCTGCTACAGAGAAGCATGATAGGTCCAGGTTCCTGAGCACTTAACTATGTCCCAACCTATTTCATCCTCTGGGAAAGATTTTTTTCCTTTGAACAGTCTTGTGTTTTTTGCCCTCGTCACTTGGAGGCAGGGGGTTGGGTTGCCTGAGATTGATAATAGTCTTAATATTTGTTGCACCATAACTTTACTAAGGTTGTGGATATCCCAAACCTAGGATAGGCTTCTGAGAGTCAGGGATAGCTTTAGATTCAGACTCTCAAGACCCAATATTTTTGGCAGATGGAGCTCCTTCTGAACAGTAAGTCATTGTTGAGTGACATGAATAGGACCAGAGCTAAAGGAAATTAGGCTTTCAAAAGATTGTCTAAAACAAAAGTCCTTTCAGTCTCTGGTATTCCTGATTTCATCCCTGACTGAACCAAGGTTGCTCATTTTTGCAGGGAGAAAGCACATGAAACTGTGCAGTCTGGAATCCAAGCACACTTTGATTGGCAGGTCAGTCGCCATTTACAGATAGGAAGTGCTCATTGCTTGGCATAAGTTTTATCTGGAAGAGGAAGAAATAGCTAACCCTTTCCTGTCCTATCTATACTTATTCTCATCTTGTATTTCATGAGGGGCATGGCTGTCATTACAGGTACGAAGCAAACAGAAAACACCATCATTCCAGCAGATAATAGAACTCAGGGAAATGGTTGCCAGTTTGCCAGGTTCCTTCTTCCCTATGTCTTTTTTTTTTTTTTTTCCCCCCCACTTTTCTTGAAAGCTGCTGAGGTCTTAGTTGTTCCCTAAGGAGGTTTAACTCAGATCTCAGCCAGTGCTGATCTAGAGGACTCAGGAAGGTCTTATCAATTGTGGTGTCGAACTTAGAAAGCAAATCCTGTTCTGGGCATGATTAGGAGGACCCAGAACTCTGAGACCTGCAAGAACCCTATTTATGGACACTTAACGATGGACTTGTTTGCTGAGGGAGAGTTAGGGCTGTGAGTGTCCCCTGGAAACATGCCAGATTGAGACTTCATGACTGGGGACTCTCTAAAAGAGTCTAGACTTTCAGGGCTGAGGGGTGGGGAACTGCAAACCTTCCTGAGTTTTTCCTGAGATTTTGGTAGACAGATGGTTCCTCTTAGTTCACAGACGACTTCCCATCCCTGTTCTTTGCTCATTATTCACAAGAGTCTGTGCCATGGCACAGAGGTAAGTGACTTGGTTTGGGCCACAAGGTGAACCACTAACTAATTGAGAATTGCATCATGTCTTCAAAGTCTAGCTTGGCCTCTTGACCAAAACAGCACCGAGTCTTTCTAGAAAAGATTATGTCACAGGTGGTAAGGCATTTGTCTTTGCCTTTCTTCATCTCATTTCTGTTCCCTGGTTTCTAGCAGGTATTATCTGAAGAGTCTGGTTAGCTTCATAATTGATTCATATTATACAATTTGATTTTTATATGCTCCCCCTCTGTTGAGTTCTTTTGTTTCATTAAAAAGAGGAGAAATCTATGTAATAAAAACAATAAACTGGTATGGCAAAATTGTCTCTGTCCCCGAAATCATCTCCATTGCGACACTTGCTCTGTGCTGCACCTGGTCTTGTAGTTTAGGGAAGCAAGTACTCAGCTCAATCCCTAAAAGCAGTTTTAGTCTTGACCTTAACTATGTCATTTTTGGTTTTTAATCAGGGACTTGTACATGTAAACTGAAAATATGCATATATTTTACTATGAATATAAACGTTAAAAATCTTCTCGGGCTTCCCTGGTGGCGCAGTGGTTGAGAATCTGCCTGCTAACGCAGGGAACACGGGTTCGAGCCCTGGTCTGGGAAGATCCCACATGCCGTGGAGCAACTGGGCCTGTGAGCCACAACTACTGAGCCTGCGCGTCTGGAGCCTGTGCCCTGCAACGGGAGGGGCCATGATAGTGAGAGGCCCGCGCACCGCGATGAAGAGTGGCCCCCGCTTGCCGCAACTAGAGAAAGCCCTCGCACGAAACGAAGACCCAACACAGCTAAAAATAAATAAATAAATAAATAAATAAATAGAGTAGCTATTAATTAAAAAAAAAAAAAATCTTCTGAATTTCATAGCTTGTTTTGCTGAGAAAAAAAAATTTCCTAAGAAAGTCAATCAGAAAAATGATAAATTTCTGGAGGGGCCAAGATGGTCTCAGAGGTTTACTCTCCTCTTCTCTCCTTCTCAGGAGCTGGCCCAGCCAGGATGCCCCTGAACTAGTTTCAAAAGGGGTAGGGCCTGGAAAGGGGTCAGGGGCCATCAGCCTTTGAGTTTTGCAGAGTTTTCCTCAGCTTTTAAGTAAACATTAGTGTTAGTTCAATTTTTCATTTCTTTGCTTAACTCACTAGACAAGTCACTTACTTCTAAAGTCTTGGTTTTCCCAGTGGTACTCCAGTTGGAGTATCTGTGATAATTTTCACCTCAATTTACTTTGACTGAATTCCACACTCTCAATTAGATAAGTGATACAGTAAAACATCATTAATCCAGACTCCATACTTTCAGAGATTAGTAATTCCAGAGGTATGAGATGAACTTTACTATTTTAAAAATATGTCTATGAAGAAAGTGTTTACTAAGCCTAAGTAAAAAACAAACAAACAAACCAACAAAAACAAAACAAGACATTGGCCTTTTTCACATCAGTTGGTCCAAACTTGAGAAGTATAACTAGCTGTTATAATGTTTTAAGGTTTGGAGCAACTGATTGGACTAGGACTTTTTGAGGGCAATCTAAGAACTCTGGGATTTAAGTGTGGTCTTCAAATATGTGAGTCTGTCTAGGTGCATGTGTTTGTATGTGTCTGAGTGTGTGCACCCTATGAGGGTAAATTTTCAGTGTTGAGATTGTTTAAGGAAGCAAACCTGTGAAAGTGAGCAGGGCAGTAGAAGTTACCTATATGGAAAAGGGAAAGAAATCATCTCAGAACTCTGAAGTTCAGTAAAAGCAAGGAAGAGAGACCTCACAGCATAAAAAACAAAGGGGGAAGTAAGAGGTCAGAATAACTTCATCACAAATATTAAGATCTTTGCCAGACTAAGAAATGGAACCCACCAGAATAGGATTTCTGAGGTAGATGGTTATCTGTATAGTGTCTATGTTTGGGGATAATAAATGAGTTTTGAGGTTTGTGTCTTAGAACAAGAGACCTGTACTCTATTCCTGACTCTGGCAGTGAGTAAAAAAAGTCAATCCAATTCAACCAGTGTTTAAGGAGAACACGGGCATGCAAAGCCCCTCCAGGAGCTTTTATTCTAGTTAGTAGAGTCTTCCTAACTCAGCCCTTTGGTGCTAGTTAGACAAAATGTCCAATTCCTCTGAGGCCGAGTTTAAAATGACAGATGTGGATGCACATGTTTGTTTTCTCTTCATCTTACACTGACTGTGGTGCTCCAAGGATGCATGGATATGATTCCAAAACAAATATTTTTGTGGATGTCAAGTGTTCTTCGTCCATGGGGATGACTCCTTCTCACATAATTTGGATTTTTCTACTTCCAGATATTATTTGGGATTTCATAGTTTCAAAGTCATTTCCAGCTGTCACTCAACCGAGCCTGCCCATCTGTCCCTTGCTGGTGGTTCTGTTTGTCAACTCTGGAGCAGTGGTGCTGACACCTGCACAGGGCAAAGGCTTCCTCCTCACAGCTCAGGAGTGTGTGGCCAGGGACAGAGGCTTTGGAAAGCCTTTCTCTTTCCAGGTGGACAGACAACAAAATGATATCATCAGGGTTCGTTCAACAAAAACTGCTTCCTCACTCGCTGGTTCCTTGGCTTGAGATTCCTGTAGAGTCTTTACCATTCAAAGTTCCCTTTAAAAGGCCATACTAGATGTCCTTTGTGTAACAATTTAAGGCTATAGTCTGTCTGATTATCTATCTATCTATCTATCATCTATCTTAATATTATTTTATAGTAATAATAATTATATAAAATACATATAATTATAAATTTATATATATTACATATATTATATATTATTAATGTGTGATATAATATTTATATATAAAATATTTTATATAATTATATGTAATAAGGAAATTGAAGCTTTCTAAGACAGGGCTACTCAAGTTATATAACTAGTAAATGGAATCTTGTTCTTTTGTCTTCAAATTTTGTGTTCTTACTACTAACAATGTTGCTTCCTCTATAAAATATTCTACCATAAAAAATATTTTAACACAATTAGTTCAGCAGATTAAGAGCCTCCAACAGATAAATTTTCCCTGTTTGGAATGGAGTCTAGGGCAGGTGTGTGTGTGTGTGTGTGTGTGTGTGTGTGTGTGTGTGTCTTTTACCTAAGTTTTTATTATCAATTTCAAACATAGAGGGAAGTTGAAAAAATAGTACATAGGACATCCATCTGCCTTCAACCTAGATTCAGTAATGATTAACAGTTTGCCATATTTGCTTTCTTTCAAGAACATTTTTTCAAGAATAATTTTCAGACATCATGACACTTTATCCCTGAATACTTCAGCCTAAATCTCCTAAGTATAAGGACACTCTCTCACATACCCATAGTATTTCACTTATAACTAATAATAGTTCTATAATAGTATCCAATAACTAGTCCACAGTCAATTTTTTTTCCATTTGTCCAGTCCCTATTCAAATGTTCTCAATTGCCCTAAGAATGACTTTTACAGAACTAGAATCCAGATTAGAATTACCCACTGATTTTGGTCATTGGGTCACTTAATTTCTTTTAATAGAGAACCACACTGTCCTGTGCCATAGCTACTAGCCAGATGTGGCTATTGGGCACCTGAAGTGTGGCTACTCCAAATTGAGATGTACTTTAAGTGCAAAATATACATCAGATTCTGAAGACTTAGCATGAAATAAAGAGCATAAAATATCTCATCAGTGTAATTTTAATATTGACTACATGTTGAAATAATATTTTGGCTATATTGAGTTAAATAAAATATATTATAAAAATTAGTTTCATCTGTTTCTTTTTATTGTTTTTTTTTTTAATGTGACCACTCAAGATTAAAAATGACATATGTAGCTTGCATTGTCTACCAGACAGAGCTATTCTAGAAGGAGCCTCCTTCCTTTTTTCCCCCATGACATTGACTGAATTAAGTGTATATGACAGTTATCTTTAGAATGAGTCAGGTATATTCTGGTGGGAAAAAAGGGGGCTAGGAAAAATCTGCAGGAAGGGCTGCTTCCTGGGAGGAACCCTAAAGAACCTGCTGGAAGGCTGCTATAAACCTCCACTGTCACGTGTCTGCTCAGTGTGGGCCAGCCTGTTGAGCTTTGCTCTGTCTGCCTCCTTCATACTGATTTGTAAAGTGTCTGAGGATTCCCCTTCATGTTAATATTTTTATTTTTCCTTTTTTGCCTAAAGCATTTTTTCTCATTTTTTTCCCTTCTTCTTCTTGTGCCTGCTCACTTCTCAATTCATTCTCTCAGTTCAATTTGGGGGAAGCCTGGTGTTCCTGAGTGCTACTCTACCCATCCCTCAAGAGTCCCTGGACATTATCACCCTGGGTAAATTAATGGGTATTAGAGACATTCCAGACCACATGCTGTATCTCCTGTTGACTCCGGTTGACCCTCCCCCTCCCACTAAGCTGCAGATGCCTGACTCCTAGCTGGCTCTCTTTTAGGACTTTGATGAAATGTCCTAAAACTCAAGAAGAGTTCTCTTCTTGAAAATAATAACTTCTCATTTTTATTACAAAAGTTATATGTGTTCAATTAGGTAAAGATAAGAAACACAGATAAGCAAAAAAATTCTTACCCCCACCCCCAACCATTATACAATAGGATCGTTCAGCTGCTCCGAGCACAACAGCAATATTCCCACCCTCCTCTATTCGTTTCCTAGTTCTACTGTAACAATTACTCTGAATTTACTGACTTAACACAACACAAATATATAACCTCACTGTTCAGCAAGTCAGAAGTCTGAAAGGATACCCAAACCAGAAAAAGACACTACTAAAAAAGAAAATTACAGGCCAGTATCTCTGATGAATATAGATGCAAAAATTCTCAACAAAATATTAGCAAAGAGAATTCAACAACACATAAAAAAGATCATACACCATGACCAAGTTGGATTCATCCCAGGGACACAAGCATGATTCAACATACACAAATCAATCAATGTGATATACCACATCAACAAAAGAAAAGACAAAAACTATATGATCATCTCAATAGATGCAGAAAAAGCATTTGATAAAATTCAACATCCATTCATGATAAAAACTCATACCAAGGTGGGTATAGAGGCAACATATCTCAACATAATAAAAGCTATTTATGACAAACCCACAGCCAATATAATACTTAATGGTGAAAAACTGAAAGCCGTCCTGCTAAAATCTGGAACAAGACAAGGATGCCCATTCTCACCACTTCTCTTCAACACAGTATGGGAAGTCTTAGCCACAGCAATCAGACAAGAAAAAGAAATAAGAGGTATTCAAATTGGTAGGGAAGAGGTAAAGTTGTCATTACATGAAGAAGACATGATACTATATATAAAAAACCCTAAAGACTCCACACAAAAATTACTAGAACTGATAAATGAATTCAGCAAGGTAGCAGGATACAAGATTAACACACAGAAATCAGTCGCATTTCTTTACACTAACAATGAAATAGCAGAAAGGGAATGTAAAAAAACAATCTCTTTTATAATCACATAGAAAAAATACTTCAGAATAAACCTCACCAAGGAGGTGAATGACTTATATGCTGAGAAAGAAATGGAAAGATATCCCATGTTCTTGGATTGGAAGAATTAATATTGTTAAAATGGCCACACTACTTAAAGCAATCTATAGATTTAATGTGATCCCTATCAAATTACCCATGACATTTTTCACAGAACCAGAACAAGTAATCCTAAAATTTACATGGTAACCCTCTGCCGAAAACTGGGAAGTGAATGAATCGGAGGTGAACCCACTCTGGTGAGAAAGGGCCCATCTGTTGCTGCCTCCCTGCCCCTCAGCTGCCAGGGGTGCTGAGGGACCTCCAGGTCCCTGAGGCACACAGTTTGCAAACCACAGGGTGAGGTGACCTCACATTCCCTCCCACTGACATCTATCAGGTGCTTTGCTATCAATGAACTGCTGGCTGTCTAGACGGGTCTGAGATCACTATTGCTGGGGCCCGCCATGCCTGCTCCCTAAGTGGTCAGTAGGTCCTTGTTAGTCTTAGATAACAGCCATTTCACAACAGGTTTGAGGCAGGAAGAACCCTGCAGGCCAAGCTGAATGGGAAGAAACTGGGCCACACCCACTTGGAGGAGATGAGTCTGGAGCCTAGATGAGACAGATGAATTAGGGGAATTCCTGTGACTCTGAACTTGGGGAATGTAGATAGTATATAATAAACATATCATCTTAAATATACAGGTGACTCTGAATATTGACTCTAACCTCCTCTTTTTATAGATGAGAAAATGGAACCAGAGAAGGTAAAGGTCTCATCCCAGGGCACACAGCAACTTAGTGGCATAATCAGGCATCCTAAAAACTACACACAGGTTCTTTTGCTTTTACTACATTTGAACATTCCTCCCTACCCCCTATAAAGGGTAAAGGACAGAAGGGAGGAAGAAACTAACATTTAAAACACCAGTTATATGCCAGACAATGATCTAGATGCCCTCCTTATACTTTGCTCACCATCGGGATGGGGAAATGTACTGTTGTGCGTGTGTGGTCTTTGCTTCACAAAGACCTGGTGTCCAGAGGCACCCAGCGGTGAGTGACCATGCTGCGAATTGAACTCAATCTCTCACTCCAAAGACTAACCTTTCCCAACTTGGATCTATTTTATTAACCTAGAAAGGTACCTGTTGCCTAAATATCAGATTGCAGAGGAATTTGGGAAGTAATTTTAAGACTAAATAAGGTAAAAGGTGATAAACAAGAAACTGATAATAGGTAAGACTCTAAATAGGATGTAGACACAGTGATTTGATTCAAAAACATCGACTTAGGATAACATGACCTGAAACCCTGCCCAGAACATGTCCTTGAGGGGGCGTTTCTTGGCATGAAGGTTGGTGCTGCAGGAAGTGGTGTAAGATATAGAGAGAAATCCTCTCCCTTGAGTCAGATTCCTCTGGGAAATTCCATCTAGAGGATGGAATTCCATCAACATTCTAATGTCCTCTCTGCCTGGAAAACTTAGGGTACTCTTCATAAGAACGTGAGGTTTGGGTGTAGATCTCTAGTCACTCAGAGGGCTTGGGTACCCAAAATGCAGGCACAGGGATTAATCCTTGGGGAGATGAGGGGCTGTGGAGGCCAGGATAGGTGCACAACTACCTTAAGTTTGAACTCTAGCGCCACCTTTGGTCCAGCCCAAGTCTACAGCAGATATCGTGGCTGGAGCTCTGCTCTGCTTCTCCATCTCCGAAGAGTGGATTCCAAAGCCACTGCCCTTTGCCCAAGTCATGTAAGAGTGGCCTTTTATTCCTGAAAACTCCAAGCTGCTACAGCAGTCTGGAATGTTCTCCATTGCCTCTCAGACTCACACCTCCATGGAGACCCATCCCCTGTTGCCTTCCTGGCAGTATCACCCCCTACTGTCTTCCCTATGTACATTGGTTACATCTTTCCTCTCTTAAACCACAGACCTTGTCACTAGCTGCTTTACTGTATTGCTCTCTGATTTTTCATGTGTGCGAATCCCATTGAACTCAAAATTTACACATTTCTTGAGATTAAGGCAGAGATGGGGTAATGAATTTGACTACCATTTCAGTGCAGTAAATCTTAGAGAATGAATGCATGAGAGCAGGACTTTAAGTCAGAGTGCCTGAGTTTAAATGCAGACTCTGCCTTGATCAAGTTATTTAACTGACCTGTGTTCCAGTCTCCTCATCCATAAAATGGGCATAATAATGGCACCTACCTCACAGGGCACTAATTAAATCAGAGAATTCATATAAAGTGCCTGGCACATTATAAGTACTCAAAAATGTCAGCTATTATTATTCCCATGTGCCAAGCATTGCGTGAGCATTTTCATTCACCATCTCATCTGTTCATCACAAGAATTTCATGGGGTGGTGTAGTAAACACCATTGGTTGCTGCATTAGCCACCTACTGTTTCTTCCTCGTCCACAAAGTCCTGCTATTATTTAGGTTTTTGTCCTCCTATCATCCTGTCTTTGGGGAAGCTGATTCTGCCCTCAGCCTAGGGGTAAGTGCTGAATACTTTAAACCAATCGTGGCATCTGTCACCAGTGATTGGGTCACAGGTGGTCATGTGAACCATTCAAGCCAGTGAGGTACGAGGGAAGCCTGGCTGGTGGGGGTGGGAGTTTGGGAAGGCTTCCTCATTGATGAAAAAGTGGCATTTAGGAAGAGATATCCCTTCTCCCTGCTCTGCACCTTGTGGTGTCTGGATGTTTGCCTGGCACTTCTATGTAAAGGAAGCCAACACAGATGGAGGAGGCCAGAGGCAAGCAAAGCAGAGGCAGGCCCCAGCTCCTGGCATACCTGTACACTTGCTGATACGTGAGATGGGACTGACCATTATTGTTAAAGTACCTGAGTCATGCTTTTTCTGTAACTTACACCCCCGAAAAAGCATCCTAACTAATACACTTAAGTATTTTGCTCCCTATGTTTCAGACAAGGAAACTGAAGTTCAAAGGGATTTGCATTATTTACTCAGAGTCAGACAGACAGCAAGTGGTCCTGCAGAGCAATGTCCTATGTCCCCTGTAGCCTCCAGTGCCCAGGGCATCACAGGACAAATAATTGTTGTTTAATAAGTAGGTAGCATCTCAGAGACTCCTGATGCTCTTACCTGCCTTACCTGCAGGTGTTCTAAGACTTCTGTGGCCAGGAGTGCTGAACGTGACATGCTTCAGTGGTTTTAATGACTTTCCAATGCAGTGTGCACAGCGAGTCTCATGAATTCTCTTAAAAGCAAGAAGAGTCCTTATCTAAAGTGATTCTCGTTTCCAGGGCATACTTCAACACACTCAGCTCTGTCATAAGTAATGCTTGCTCTTTATTTAAATGACAGACTTTGGTTTGGTAGTTACCACTTCTTAACGTCATCTTCTTTTAAAGAGACAAGATGCATGCTATAAATGCTTAGGATATCTAGTTCTCCTTTTCTTCTGCAAATTGTGCTGAATTGATCTTGACGTTTATCTCTGCTCTAAGAGTCCTCTAACTGGGGGTCTGGTAGGAAAGCTTGGGGTGGGGTATATGAGAACAAGATCCAGTCGGGGTGGGAAGGGGATGTCTCACATTTTTCTTATCTGAGGAGCCTGTGTCATGTCTTAATAGATGCCTCTGACTTTTATCAGGGGATAGAACACCAAAATACACCTTTAATTCTATGGGAAGCTCACCAAGGGAAAGTAACTACCAGTGACATACTGCATAGTCTCAGAGGCAATGACTGGGTTCCCCTTTGAGTCCCTGCCTCATGCCAAGGTCTAACCAAGCTCAGTCCCCACTGAACACGCACCTGGGCAGAACTTCAAGGACAGTGACCTTGACTGATAGGGCCAAATGAGGGAGTTATGGGCCAGTGGGCTAAGGTTGTAGCTGGGAAATTGCCTCAGTATTATACCCATGATAGCTAAATTAATTGTTAAACCCTCCTCCTACCTGAAGACATAATCATAGGAGAGAAGCCAAGAGTAATAAGGGTGACAGTTAATACTTACGGAACACTTAACACACATCAAGCTCTATTTTAAACTCTAAACATATATTGATTTTTTTTTAAACAACAGAAAATTATTTTCTCACAGCACTGGAGGCCAGGAGTCTAAGATCAAGGTGGCAGCAGATCCAGTTTCTGACAAGGCTCTCTTCCTGGCTTGCAGATGGCCACCTTTTCCCTGGGTCCTCACGTGGCCTTTTCTCTGCTTGTGCTGGGCAGGGAGTCATATATATATATATATATATATACATATATATATATATATATATATATATATATATATATGTATATATATATATATATGTGTGTATATATATATATATGTATATATATATATACATATATATATATAGTAATTTTTAAAATATTTATTTTATATTGGAGCACAGTTGATTAACAACGTTGTGTTAGTTTCAGCAAAGTGATTCAATTATACATATATATGTATCTATTCTTTTTCAAATTATTTTCCCATTTAGGTTATTGTAGAATATTGAACAGCATTCCCTGTGCTATACAGTAGCACAGTGGTTATATACAGTGGTTATATATTTTAAACACTGCAGTGTGTACATGTCAATGCCAAACTCCCAATCTATCCCTTCCCCCGACCCTTCCCCCTGGTAACCATAAATTTGTTCTCTAAGTCTGTGGGTCTGTTTCTGTTTTGTAAATAAGTTCATTTGTACCATTTCTTTTTAGATTCTGCATATAAGCAACACCATATGATATTTGTCTTTCTCTGTCTGGCTTACTTCACTTAGTATGATAATTTCTAGGTCCATCAATGTTGTTGCAAATGGCATTATTTCATTCTTTTTAATGGCTGAGTAATATTCCATTGTATATTTGTACCACATCTTCCTTATCCATTCATCTATCGATGAACATTTAGACTGCTTCCATGTCTTGGCTGTTGTAAACAGCACTGCAATGAACATTGGGGTGCATGTATCCTTCTGGGCCATGTTTTTCTTTGGGTATATGCCCAGGAGTGGAATTGCTGGATCATAGGGTAGCTCTATATTTTTTTCCTTAAGGAACCTCCATACTGTTCTCCATAGTGGCTGTACCAATTTACATTCCCACTAACAGTGCAAAAGGGTTCCCTTTTCTCCACACCCTCTCCAGCATTTATTGCTTATAGATTTTTCGATGATGGCCATTCTGACTGGTGTGAGGTAATATCTCATTGTAGTTTTGATTTGCATTTCTCTGATAATTAGTGATGTTGAGCATCTTTTCATGTGCTTTTTGGCCATCTGTATTTCTTCTTTGGAGAAATGTCTGTTTAGGTCTTCTGCCCATTTTTTGATTGGGTTGTTTGTGTTTTTTATATTGAGCCCCATGAACTGTTTGTAAATTTTGGAGACTAATCCCTTGTCGGTCACATTGTTTGCAAATATTTTCTCCCATTCTGTGAGTTATCTTTTCATTTTGTTTACGGTTTCCTTTTCTGTGCAGAAGGTTTTGAGTTTAATTAGGTCTCATTTGTTGATTTTTGTTTTTATTTCCATTACTCCAGGAGATGGCTCAGAAAAGATCTTGCTGTGATGTATGTCAAAGAGTGTTGTGCCTATGTTTTCCTCTAAGAGTTTTATAGTATCTGGCCTTACATTTAGGTCTTTAATCCATTTTGAGTTTATTTTTGTGTATGGTGTTAAAGAATGGTCACATTTCATTTTTTTACATGTAGCTGTCCAGTTTTCCCCGCACCATTTATTGAAGAGACTGTCTTTCCTCCATTGCATAGTCTTGCCTCCTTTGTCATAGATTAATTGACCATAGGTATGTGGGTTCATTTCTGGGCTTTCTATCCTGTTGCATTGATATATAAGTCTGTCTTTGTGCCAGTACCATACTGTTTTGATGACTGTAGCTTTGTAGTACAGTCTGAAGTCAGGGAGCCTGATTCCTCCAGCTCTGTGTTTTCTCCTCAAGATTGCTTTGGCTATTTGGGGTCTTTTGTGTCTCCATACAAATTTTAAGATTTTTTTGTTCTAGTTCTGTGAGAAATGCCATTGGTAATTTGATGGGGATTGCACTGAATTTGTAGATTGCCTTGGGTAGTATAGTCATTTTGACAATATTGATTCTTCTAATCCCAGAACATGGTATATCTTTTCATCTCTTTGTGTCACCTTAGATTTCTTTCATCAGCATCTTATAGTTTTCGGAGTACAGGTCTTTTGTCTCCTTAGGTAGGTTTATTCCTAGTTATTTTATTCTTTTTGATACGATGGTAAATGGGATTGTTTCTTTAATTTCTCTTTCTGATCTTTTGTTGTTAGTGTATAGAAATGCAACAGATTTCTGTGTGTTAATTTTGTATCCTGCAACTTTACTGAATTCATTGATGAGTTCTTTGTATATTGTAATTTGAATTCATATAACCTGTGTTAGTTAAACTGTCACAGCTTGTGTTAATTAGGATAACTCTCACAACAGTAATAGTAGATACCACTATTATAGATGAGAGAACTGAGCCACTGAGACATGAAGTAACTTACCCAGGGTTTCAAAGTTAGGAAGTGGCAAAGTCAGAATTTAAATCCTGGTCCAGAATCCAGCTCTACTCACCACCCTCTAGTGCCTTAATAGTCAAGATAGTTCATGAGAAGGAACAGATGGTTTGAAAATGGTAAGCAGATGGTGAAGAGAAAAACACTTTGATCAAGCCCATTTTATTTCTCCACCTTAACTGTGCCTGAGAGGCAGTGGGGCAGTGGGGAGAGCCTGCATGTCGAGATATCTGGACCCCAGTTTGAATTCTGCCCTGACTGGTGTTTAAGGCCCACAGAGGATAAGCACCATCCTCCCGTCTTTTTGTTATTTCGACTGAAATGTAATGACTTACAAACTTTGAAGCATACTCAAATCACCACTGGTTCACAATCTTCAGGATGGAGAAAATGCATCTGCATTTCTAATAAGTTCTCCTGGTCATTCAGATGCAGGTGGGCTTTGGATCAGGCCTGGAAACCAGCTGATTCTTGGGGCTCGTTCTGCCCCTTATTTAGTGACAGCAGGCTCCTTGCCCTGGTGGTTATGTTTCTGGTCTGCTTTTGTCTGCAGAGGGGATCAGGGGCAGTGGGAAAAGCAAGGCTGGGGAGTCAGCAGTTTGTGACTGCGGCCCCTGCCTTGCCAGCGCACGGATTCTTCTGAACTAAGATTCACAATGCAGGGGGCAAACGTCCTGGTGCTGTTGTTGTTGTCGTTTAGGTTCTAATTCGTCCCCTCTCTGGTCCTGGTTACTGTACTCAGTAGATTTAGATGGCATGGACTTGAAATAAAGCACCCTTGTGTTTTTTTTAAAAAAAAAGGCCCCTGTTCACTGCCTCCAACCTTATTTTTTTTCACGTGAAGTAGGATAAAGGAGACCAAAAATCAGGAGCATGGAATGAAACAGCTGCTCGGTAATGTCGGCGGCCACCCCGATCATTACAGCCACATTCTGGTCTATGTTGCCATGTCTGAATTAAGAACACTGCAGAGAAAAGTTGGAATCTAAACAGTCACTAATTCTTTTTTTTTGAGTTTGTTACTTTTGATTGATTGTGGTAAGAACACTTAACATGACATCTACCCTCTTAACAAAATTTGTAAGTGTACAGTACAGTATTGCTGACTATAGGCACAGTGGTGTACAGTGGATCTCTAGAACTTATCTTGTATAAATGAAACTTTATACCCACTGTACGGTAACCCTATTTTTCCTCCCCCCTAGCCCCTGGCAACCATTTTACTCTGTTTCTATGATGATTTTAGACACTTCATATAAGTGGAATCATGCTGTATTTGTCCTGCTGTGACTGACTTATTTCACTTAGTATAACGTCCTCCAGGTTCATCCATGTTGTCACCATGTGGCAGGATTTCCTTCTTTGAAAAAACTGAATAATATTCCACTGATCTTGACAATGATTTCTTATATACGGCACCAAAAGCACAAGCAATTAAAGCAAGAATAGGTAAGTGGGGCTATAAAAATAAACTAAAGAAACCCCATTCTTAAGTAACTTAAGTAATACAAGTTAGAACTCTCTCTCTTGCTCTCTTCATCTTAGTTTTCTGCATCCCTCTCTTTAAGAAGATTCTGTCCAGGCTCCCCTAGTGTGGGTCTAGTGTACACATGGTGTACCGGCAGACATACCTCTCATATCCTTTCTTTTGCACTGATACTGCCAGTTGATATTTTCCTGTTGGCCCAGGTGCATCTCAATGCTCCAGGAAGTCTCTGCCAATGAATTAAAGATGCTGTATGAGTCCTAGTCCTCAGGGTGGGGGAGGGATGGATTGGGAGTTTGGGGTTAGTAGATGCAAACTATTACATATAGAATGAATAAACAAAACGGTCCTACTGTATAGCACAGGGAACTATATTCAATATTCTGAGACAAACCATAATAGAAAAGAATATAAAAAAGAATGTATGTATATGTATAGCTGAGTCACTTTGCTGTACAGCAGAGATTAACACAACATTGTAAATCAACTATACTTTAATGCAAAAATAATTAAGTCCTAGTCCCCTTGCAAGGAACCTTTTAAAACTTGATTTATTTACTTTTAAAGCTGTCTCTTTTTGAAAGTCAGCATGATCTGGCATCTGGTCTAATCTTAAGGTCACACCCTAGAAGAGTAAGAAAGGATTTTTATTGCTAGCTATCAAATTGTGGAATCTCTATTGTCAGAGAATAATCTTTTTAAAAGGTAAAATTGTGACTCTCATACAAATTGAATACACATCAAATATTCACTCATGAATATTGAGAGAACTAGTAAGATATGACAACTAGTTCAAAGGCAAAGCTAAAGTCCAGTTCTTTATATAGGCAATCAGAAATGCTGAGTTAAATTTGCTACTAGATGCAAAAACAGCCTGTCCCACAGGGTGGAAATCAGTTTTATTTTCCACAGGACAAAATTTGTTTGGTTTTTCATGAACAGGAATCATTTGCATCGCTCTCAGCTCTCCATGAGTTAAAGTCTGTCTCTACAGAGTTGCAAAATTGTTGAAGACCAAGAAAGGCACAGACCGCTAATGAATCAGACAATCCTGGGAGGGTCCTCCAGACAGTATCTTGCATTTCACTGAAAGGATACTCGATAATCTTTTTGCTCATTTCAAAGTTTTTTGCCGTTTTTCTTGACCCTGCTTTGTGCTTAAATCTGCAGGGATGCTAAACATCCTTTGAAATCATGTCAGGAAATCCTTGGTGGCACTGCTTTCCCCTCTTGCCACATTATTATGTAGTTGAAAACCAGTTAAAATGAGCATTAAGCTCTCCTTGAAACTGGTACTTGCTCTGACTCTCCTGCCTCTTCTCCACCTGACCCGGCCACTGAGACCTAGTGCTAGTGACTGGACCCCAGGAGATGGTTCTGTCTTGCTTTTCCCCCCCATCCAGGGCCTTCTCAGGGAGTTCGTGAAAAAGAGCTCAAGGATGAAGAGGGAGAACAAGGCGGAACTCGAGTCTTGACTAGAACTCAAGTCTTCTGATCCCTGACTTGGCCCAATTTCTTAGAAAAGAAGTAGCACTAGGGGGAATGCAGGAGGGCAAACCTGGTGTGTGTGTGTGTGTTGACAAAGACTCTCTCTTTGACCAAACTTTCGTCAGGTATCTCTCTCTGAGCCCCTTTCTCGAGGAAGTGTTGACCTTGTCCTGTCTTGGGCCTATCTGGTGCAATTTTAGCAAGAATCCTGCTGAGTCAGTTGAGCAAGAACGCCCCCCCCACCCTTGATATCTGATCAAGTGCCTCGTCCCCCATCTTTGATGTCTAAGTCTTTGGCCTGCCTTCGCAGGTAAGAATCTTGTTAGACCAGTTTAGCAAGAATACCCCTACCTTTGATGTCTCCTCTTAGTAATTTTCCATCCACTGGACCCTCCTGGACTCAGTCCCCACTGGCCCTGAGCACAACAGAATCCAGCAGCCCATTTCACCCTACTGAGAATGCAGGGGGAGGAGGCAGGGTAGCTCCCAACCAGGTTCATGCTCCATTTCTAGGTGGCATCTCAGCTTCCCAGCCCTGCTCTCTTCCCTTCATCTCCATGAGGGGGACACCAGGACAGAGTCCAGGAGGAAAAGGTAACACCAGCTCTGCCACTCACTGCACTAGCTGAATAGGGAATTTACTTTACCTTTCTCTTCCTCAGTTTTCTAGTCTGTAAAATGGACATAATAAGAGTACCTATCTCATAACATTGTCATGTGAGTTTATTAATATTGTATTTATGAAATATAAACATTAATATTTATAAAGCAGTTATGTACATTTCACATATATGTTTGATTTTGTTATTATTTACATAACTATTTATTAGGTAAAAGTGTTACCTTAACCTTTAAGAGAAGTGTCATTTCTAATCTAGGTAGAGTGATATAAATGGTAAAAAGGGCATTACAAGCAGCTGAGAAGGGGAATCATTTGAGTAGGGGTGCTTTTTTCTGCTCTGGGTGGTTAAATTCCGCAAGAAAGCATCCTTCACTCTGCAATGTCTAGCAAGTTAACTTTGCTCTTGCTCTGAGCAAGTGAGGAAGAGATAAAAGAGATGGTAACAGGCCGGACTTCCCAGAAAGGTGACTCAGCAGTGCTCAGGGTTGGCTGTAGAGTATCAGCCAAACGACGGAGGGGGCAGCCCTCAGTCAGCCGGTTCCCCAAGAGGAACCATTCAGGAGCGTACTGTCTTGTTGGGGAACATCGGCTTCAGGGTCCTGGAGATAGTGGAGGCATGGAAGGTGGAAGTGGTGGCTGGGAATCCTCTCTACATCTCCCAGCAGGCGCTCAGGAAGGCGCTAACTCATCTCACTCTTGAGAAGCCCTCCTAGAAGGAATACATTCCCTGTTTCTGGAGGGCAGGCTGGACTACTGAGGAAGTGATGTCCGCAGCCTGTGGGCCAGAGAAGGGGCTGCTCTCTGGGGCACGTTGTCTTAAACACTGAGGCTGTTTCCTGGAAGAACCGCTCTGATAGTACAGAAGAAACCTTAGAGATGAGAACATGAGTCGGAGAAAAGTTCTGGGAGCACCAGGCCATTTTGGATCATGTGAGAAGGAAATTACGTTACAGAAAGTGGCCAGTCTCCTAAACCCCCCCTCGGCCCCAGGTGAGGACAAAGACTAGAAAAAACATCTTAAAATATGACTGCTTTTGGGAATGGCCACAGGCGAGGAAGCTCGTGCATTTCCCCGAGTGGGAAATGTGTTCAGTAAATTGGGAACTTGGATCAATGATTTAATCCGGATGTAAAAGGGGTAGGGCCAAGAAGTCTCAAAATTAATTCTTTCAAGGGAAGTTGCTTTGGTAGATAACTGGGGAGCTCCGGCCACTGCTAAGAAGGTGTGATAAAGTAGTTTAATAACGAAAGTTTCATTCTGTGCAGTGGATGTTGGTTGCTTAATTAACAGTCCCTTCCTCCTTAATGCTGCCATCATTGTTCCCAGCAACCACAGGGTGGTTGCTTTCATCTTCACAGAAGCTGTTGATCTCCAGAAAGACAATTTTCCCAGGGGATGAGAGAAAGTTCTCTTTAGGGGGAAAGCCACAAGATGAGGAAGGAAAGGAGAACCATCTCACTCCTCACAGCCCTGAAACTGACTTAGATAAATGAAAAGTATGTAGGGGGAGAGAAAAAATGAAGAGAGAAGGCTACCTGGAGTTTCCTTAGGCCACCTGAAGTTGGAAATAGAAACTCTATTTCTTTCTTTCTTTTTTTTTTTTAATAAACTTATTTATTTATTTACTTATTTTTTTTATTTATTTTTGGCTGCGTTGGGTCTTCGTTGCTGCACACGGGCTTTCTCTAGTTGCGGCGAGCAGGGGCTACTCTTCGTTGCGCTGCGCAGGCTTCTCATTATGGTGGCTTCTCTTGTTACAGAGCACGGGCTCTAGGCGCGTGGGCTTCAGTAGTTGTGGCACGTGGGCTTCAGTAGTTGTGGCTCATGGGCTCTAGAGCGCAGGCTCAGTAGTTGTGGCGCATGGGCTTAGTTGCTCCGCAGCATGTGGGATCCTCCCAGACCAGGGCTCAAACCCGTGTCCTCTGCATTGGCAGGCGGATTCTTAACCACTGCGCCACCAGGGAAGCCCGAAACTATTTCTATATTAATCTGCCCTCTTAATGCCTACTTCAAATCTTTCAAGTTTCATCTCCCTTTATATGCCTCCTAACAGCACACTGCATGTCCAAAAAGCTTCCTTAGAATTACTATCACTTCTAGAAACTTGTTTGGGCCTAAGAAACTGAGGATCAAGCAAAACAGAATGAGGCATAATTTTTTAGTTAATTTACTTATGTCACTGAATGATTGTTTTTAACATAGTCTAAAACATTTTCCAAAGAATATTCCACTGTATGATATTAATAAATAACATACCCCAAAAGAGTTTGATGGTCAAATAGGTTTGAGGATTACAGGGTTAATATGAATTATATAGATTTCTTTGTGTACAAATGCTCCGAGCCTTTAATAAACTAATGTATATTATAAATCAAGATGGGCTACTTAGTGAGCATTAATTCCCAAGCATATTCTCAAAGCATAATGACACAATAGTGATTTAAGGAACACATTTTAAGAGATGCCGATTATTTCTCAGCCAGGTGATTCCACTGTTTGGAAGGTTCCTTCTATAGTTTTCACCATGAGCACACCACAGGGACACATCATGGGGCAGTGAAATGACACGTCAGTCAGGAGACCTGGGTTCTAATCCTCCTAGCTCTTCTTACTAGCAGTGGCAATAGTAGTAACTTGCTAGGCCTCAATCTTATCATCTGGAAAATTGGAGAATAGAGGCTTTACTATGTTTGCAGGGCAATAGTTGGGAATCAAATGAAAATTTTGAAATAACACAAACATAAGTTCGTGGCTGTTGTGATGCCTGGGCTGAGAAATACCTTATCTTGTTTGTTTGGATGATGCCTCAGGGCAGCACCGCCTCCTTTTGTTCTTTATCTACTCTTTACAGAATCAACAAAAGTCAGAATGCCTGTTTTGTATAAGACACTGTTTACATTGATTCTAGAAGAACTATGCTGAGGTTCATAGCAATCCTCTGGAAATGCTTAAATTCCCTAGCTAGGTATGGTGCCATCACTAAGGGATATTGTGTAAATGCATAACTCACTTTGGCTGTCTGGACAAGCTCAGTCTGACAGTCCTTTTTGCCTGTTATTTATGCTCATTAATGAATGATTTCCTTGTTAAATGGGCCAGTGGAGCAAAACCTATGCCTTCAGGAGCAGAATTTGCTGTCGGGCATATCTGCCTACTGCTTCTGTGAATTCTACTTTCTTCCTTTAAGACCTGGTTTTGTAACTACCTTCCCAAAGATAAGAGCTAGCATTGGTTTGGGTCACTTTAGAATAGCCCTGGACATTTTCAGACTCGGAATTATCCACCTTTGTTGTCTAAGGGTGTTATCAAACCCACACCGGAAGTGGATGTGTTTCCAGAGACATCTGAGTTTGGCAATTGTTGAAGCATATGTTTTTGGGTTTTTTAAAAATACATTTATTTATTTTTGGCTGTGTTGGGTCTTCGTTGCTGCACACGGGCTTTCTCTAGTTGTGGCGAGCGGGGGCTACTCTTTGTTGCGGTGCGTGGGCTTTTCATTGCAGTGGCTTCTCTTGTTGCAGAGCACTGGCTCTAGGCGCACGGGCTTCAGTAGTTGTGGCTCGCAGGCTCTAGAGCACAGGCTCAGTAGTTGTGGTGCACGGGCTTAGTTGCTCCGCGGCATGTGGGATCTTCCTGGACCAGGGCTCGAACCTGTGTCCCCTGCATTGGCAGGCAGATTCTTAACCACTGCGCCGCCAAGGAAGTCCCGAAGCATATGTTCTTGAAAGAGGTGGGTCAGGCAAACAAACTAAGTTGGGAGTCAAGGGCATAGCATACTAGAATACCAGAGCAAACATGGTTGTAGTACAGCTTGAATAATAATGCCATTCATAGCAATTACTCTGTACCAGGCACAGAGTAATGCACTATACACTTCCCATGGATTAACTCCTTTAAATCTCATCATAGCACGATGGGGATGTGCCATTATTAGCCTGATTCTACATAGGAGGCAAGCAGCACATTTACAATGCCTACTCCAGGTTTCTGTTTCCAAGGATAGTAAGTGATGTCCCGATATAATGTACATATCTGGCAATTTATCTATGCTACCCATAGCTCTGGGGTGACCCTCCTGGCTATAGTTGATTGGTTCCTGGATAAATACCTGACTCAAAGGCAGCCAATTCATTGGATAGTCATATACTCTCAAGAATCTGAATTGGGAGTCATAGAGATAGGAGTCTCTATAAAAGCTCTAGGGATGAGGCAGCCATTCTGTATCACGTGCCAGTAGGTGAGAAAGTAGAAGGAGCTCTTCTACTGAGCGAGGCAGAGAAGAAAAGAGCCACGTGATGCTAAGAAATGAAAAGACTGGTTAAACACTCCAACTCTGGGGTCTGACAGGCTAGGGTTTTAATCTGGACTCTGTTATTTGTGAACATGGACAAATTACCTAACTGCTCTAGGACTCAATTTCCTCATCTTTAAGGTAGTAGGATGGTATCGCCATCAGGTGAATTGCCCAGCACAGTGTCTGGCACAGGATAAGCACTCACAAAAGAATAGCTATTATCATTACTATTACTATTTCTGATGGCTTTTCAGTGGTCCTAAGGCTTGACTTTACTTAATTCCCTTTCCTAAGATGCCATCATCTCTGTGTCCTTATCATAACCCTCCTTTTACTAGAATGAGACTTGATGGAAATGCATGAGTTGTCACGCAGCACAGTGATAACTAACCCTCTCCTTCACTTTTTAAAAATAGACTTTATTTTTACAGCAAATTTGAGCAGAAGGCATGGAGATTTCCCATATACTCCCACCCCACACGTGCACAGCCTCCCCCATTACCAACCTCCTCCGAAGTGGGACATTTGTTACAATTGATGAACCATTGTCAACCATCATTATCGCCCAAAGTCCATAGTTTACATTAAGGTTCGCTCTTGGTGTTTTTCATTCTATGGGCTTGGACAAATTAATAATGACATGTATCCATCATTATAGTATCATACAGAGTAGTTTCACTGCTCTAAAAACCCTCTGTGCTCCATCTATTCATCCCTCCCTCCCCACAACCCCTTGCAACCCCTGATCTTTTTACTGTCTCTATGGTTTTGCCTTTTCCAAAATGTCATATAGTTGGAATCACATAGTATGAAGCCTTTTCAGATTGGTTTCTTTCACTTAGTAATATGCTTTTGAGCTTCCTCCATGTCTTTTCATGGCTTAATATCTTATTTCTTTTTAGCACTGAATAATATATTCCAATGTTCAGATGTACCATGGTTTATTTACCCATTCACCTACTGAAGGGCATCTTGGTTGCTTCCAAGATTTGGTAATTATGAATAAAGCAGTTATAAATATCCATGATTGGGTTTTTGTGTGGCCATAAATTTTCAGCTTATTTCAGTAAATACCAAGTAGTACCACTGCTGGATCATGTGCTAAGAGTATGTTTAGTTTTGTAGGAAATTTCCAAACTGTCTCCCAAAGTGGCTGTACCATTTTGCATTCCCACCAGCACTGAATGAGAGTTCCTGTTAATTTATATCTTCATTTGGCATTGTCAGTGCTCTGGATTTAGCCACAACCCTTCCCTTTTAAGACCAGCTCTTTACAGCATGGTCCGGGGCATGTATAGGATTTGTTCTTCATAGAATCACAACAAAAGGAAGACGTATAAGACAATATAAATCATTCACTTTCCCACCACTCCATTTCCTTCTCTCCTCATCAGGTGTGGCAATCTAGCATCAACAATTTATTATATCTTCACCGTGTACTGCACTGAACTGTGTGTGTGTGTGTGTGTGTGAGTGGGTAGCCCTGCTCCTGGACAGAGGAGCTGATGGATTGGTAGGAAAAAAAAGGTAGCAAACTCCAAACAGTAAAAACCCTTACGACAGTATATATCAAATACGATATGGTTCTTTAGAGACTAGTGACTCTTAAATGAGGATCTACAGGCATATAAAAAAACAAACAAACCCAAACCGAAAACAAAAACAAAAAGACAGATTTCCCATCCTGACTCCCAAAATTTCAAGTTCAGACAGTCTGAGGATGGTGATGGTAAATATTTAAAGAGCTCCTCAGAGAGTTTTGTTTTGCCCCAGATTTCAGAACCACCCTACGGATTACAAGTACAGTTAGGATTTCTGGAGTTCAGAGTTGTCAAGGATGCCTTGATAGAAGGTTGAAAGTTAGAGCTGAATCTTAGAAGGTATGAGATAGAGAAACAAAAGGGGGAAACATTCCAGAAAAGGAGGAGCATATGCAGGGAATTTGGAATCTCCATGGTATCTGTTAAGGGGTGGGAGGTGGGTGAAGTAACAAGACCTATGAAACAGGAGCAGTAGGTCCAAAAGGGAGAACCACTGAGGCGAAGTATCATGCTTACATTCTGCATCTACATTTGCAGAGTGAGCATCAGCTTGGCTTATTTTTGCAGCAGTCTTTCGCAAGGTGGGTGGAGCAGTACTCCTGCTGGTCCTGGTGGTAAAGCTAGGTAACCTCTAGTTAGCTCTGAGGAGGTCTCATTTCTACTCCTAGTCTCCGCTGTTAGTGCCATAAAGCATAACCAGTCCCAAGTGAGAGGAGAGGACCGGTGGTGTTTGCTGAAGTGCCACCTCATCTTTGCAGGGAAGTTCTGGATCGGCTGTTTCAAGACACCTGGAAAAGTCACTTCAGTCCAACATGAGCCCAGCCTCGGGCTTGGTGATGCTCTCCAGGAAGTTGGCAGCTCAGCTGACTCACGACTTGGTTATGTGACTGAACCCTCTTCTACAGGAAAGGTTTATGGAGGATAGAGGAGTCTTAGCTCAGGAAGGCTTCTGAGAAACTAGAATGACGTTAACAGAAATATTGGCCATGTGTCTTTGTTATATATAGCTCCACAGTGAACACAGGCCTGCCAGCTTCCTTCTTCCCAGGAACCAGCAACCTGTACACTGATCTGATGTGGAGTCTGTCTTTTCTGAGGGATCTCTTCCTCTGGGACCTGGCCTCCCACAACTTTGCCCCATGTGCTCTTCTCTGTGTTACCCCAGAGTCTGGACGTGGTCTGTCAACTTTTCCCTTGTCAGGTCTTGCCTATCCTGTGTCCTTTGATGTCAAGCCCAGACTGAATCCATGCAGAGTGAATCCTACAGCAAATATAGCAAAAGCTATAGCAAATTCCATAGTGTTTGGGGCTGTGACTGCTCTCTGAATCAAAATATTGAGGGCCCAAGGACTTACATTGTCAACCATGATTGGAATTTCTGATACCCACTGCCCTTTGTGGCCATCTGAACACAGAGCTTCTAGAGACATCCTACCTCAGCTGAAGTCCCATGGTGAAAATTTCTTGCTTTGTGATATGGAGGGAGGGGAGAAATGGTTTTTGAGTAGAGGGCCTTCCAGGCCCTATAGCCCTTAGGTCATCCTCTGGGAGGAGACTCTTGTTGTCAATGAGTTTGGTGTGTAGAGTTTGCCAGCACTGACAGATTCAGACTCAGGTATTCTTCATCTCCAATGTTCAGGTACGATCTGCCTCATTGTTACTGTCCTCCCCACCTCACACAATCCTCACACAAAGGACTGCAACAGACAGTAGTCCTATAATCCAGAACTTCAGTGAGCCATACTCTCTTATTAGAAGTGAAGACAAGAACATTTGCTATGTGAGCACTGTTTTTTTCTCCCGCTCTGTGTGCACAGACCTGATGTCATTGCTGGGGAGCCCTGGGCTGGGTGTGTACTCAGGTGACTCATGAGGAAGAAACTTTCCTCTGGGGAGCATCACCTTTCTCACAAAGCATAAAGTAGTCACCAGTATTAGACTTACAGGACACTTACCAGGCCTTCTTTGAATAAACTGTGTCACTGAACGAGTGAGTCCACATTAGTGGAACAAGTTAGAGTTCTCCAGAAGTATTTGTGGTAACTGTTTAGAAGTGTGATGGACCTCCATGCTAAGTAGTGAAGAATCTCACTGTGCCAGTTCACTGGGCCACATCTCTGAGGGGCCCAGCACAGATGGGACCTCTGAGGGGTATTCCATGAGGTACTACAAAGGCATATGAGTTCCTTGAAGTGCCATGAAGGTGAAGGCCTCATCTGTCTTGTTCATCATGGTGTCCTCGGTGCCTGTAGTGGTTGCTCAATAAACCCATGTTGGATGAATGAACTGATTGTCTTTGATGGACCAAGTATGGTGCTAGTAGTGTGAGTTGGCTAAGATATGGGTGCTGTCCTTGAAGAGTTCTCAGGCTACTATGTATGGCAAATAGTAGGAGAAAAAACCAATACATAATGTAGTAATTGATGTATATAAAGGTCCCAAGGGAGTCCAAGGAGGGAGTTGTGTTAGGGGGCATGCAGGTGGATCAGGGCTTTATGCAAGAGGCAGACTTGACAGGGACATGTGAAAAAGGTTGAGAAACATTAAACAGTCAGAAAGACTTCATGCTTCACCAAAGGAATGGGAGATGAGATGGATCTTGAAGGATGTGTCGGGGAGAAAAGAACAACGCAAGCATGATTTCTATTGCTGAGGAACTCTCTGTAAAAGGGAGGGGCAAATCTCTGTGAAGGGACATTAGAAAGCATGTGTTACAGGATGTTACAATGGGACCATTCTTGCCTCTGTTTTGACTGAGGTACCAACTTGATAATTATCAGCTGCCAAAGGGAGTAAGAAACAAAATCTGCCACCTGCACACCCTCTGTAGATTTATGGAAGAAATAACTCTGAGGATGTGTTTCATGTCTCCCAACCCCCTCAGCCAGATCAAGGACTTTTCAGGGCAAGGCTGCCGTAAATGTCGCCCCATGTCCTGTGGACTAGATGAAGGCCACTTGGGAGAGGGATGAGATGGAGCCATCTTGGTTCCTGTCCAAAAGAGGTACTGTCTTGAGAGGAGAGGAGAAACTCCATCAAAAGGGGCCAGAGATGCATTGCCCAATGCCCAGGGGATGAGGAAGGAGCTGTAAGAGGCTACCAAGAATACAGATGTATTCACCAGGTCAAAGGGGCTGCGGGGGAGATGAGCCTAGCAGGAGGCCCATGAAGAGCTACAAAAACACTTTATGAGAGAGAGAGTTCACCTGCCCAGGGACACCAACACTAGCAAGTGCCAGGCCCAGAGAGCACAGCTATCCAGACAAGGAAGTACTGTCCAATGCCCACCACTCTCCCCACTCCTCCTCTCTTTTAGGTATGATGGTGAGGGAGTGAGGAAGATCATGAAGTGGAAGGCTGAAGTGTCAACCCTCCTCCCCCACTGTGGGCTCCCAGCCTGAGACAGACCTGAGGAGAGGGGATTCAATACTAAGTTGAGTTCAGCCTCTTGATTATTACACAGGACTGGACATTATCATGACCAAAGTGAGAATGTCTTTGTGGCTTAAAGTGGCTCTAATACTATTCTATTACCTAGGAGTGAGCAAAAATGTCACAATACTTGCCAAGGTTTTTAACTAGGGGCAGGAAAAGTTAACCCCCTGAAAGATCGTTACGGGACAATGGGAAACACCTACACTGTCGGTGGGAATGTAAATTGGTGCAGTCACTATGGAGAACAGTATGAAGATTCCTTAAAAAACTAAAAATAGAACTATCATATGATCCAGCAATCCCACTCCTAGGCATATATCTGAGCAAAACTCTTAATTCGAAAAGATACGTACACCACAATGTTCATAGCAGCACAATTTACAAGAGCCAAGACATGGAAGCAACCTAAATGTCCATCAACAGATGAATGGATAAAGAAGATGTGGTATATATACACAATGGAATATTACACAGCCATAAAAAAGAACGAAAAAAATGCCATTTGCAGCAACATGGATGGACCTAGAGATTATCATGCTAAGTGAAGTAAGTCAGATAAAGACAAATATCATGTGATTATCACTTATATGTGGAATCTAAAAAAATGATACAAATGAACTTACTTACAAAACAGAAACAGACTCACAGACATAGAAAACAAACTTATGGTTACCAAAGGGGAAAGGAGGTGGAAGGGATAAATTAGGAGTCTGGGATAAGTAGACACAAACTACTGTATATAAAATAGATAAACAACAAGGTCCTACTGTATAGCACAGGGAACTATATTCAATATCTTATAATAACCTATAATGGAAAAGAATCTGCAAAATTATGTATCTATATCTGTACATATCTGAATCACTTTGCTCTACACCAGAAACTAACACAATGTTCTAAATCAACTATACTTCAACAACAACAACAACAAAAAAAGAGAGAGAGAGAGACAATGGGAGACAAAACCAATTCCGAATACATTATGAGTCATACTTATTCAACATGCCAATTACATATGCAAATGGTGCTTGGCACGCAGCAAGTGTTCAATAAATACCTTTTTACTGAGTAATGTCCGCAAGGTTTAATGATTGCACCAGAACTCTCTACATGGGGACATAGAAGTCACAAGAGCACCGAAAGTCAAACCTAGACGTTGTATTTCGGGTTGCTATGAACTCTTTAAGGGTTGTTAACTACCTGACCTCACACAAAAAGTCATGATTACAGAGGGACATCAGTGACCTCATGGCACTCTGAATGGAGTATCCAGGGAGCCAAAGTCCATAGATGATGTCCCTTTGTAGAAGACAACTAAAGACCAATGACTCCTGCTTTTCTTTGTCCATAGAAAACACACAAAAGTTGTTTTAAATCTCTTCACAAGTGAGGATGCAATGCTACCTTAGGATTGGCTTGAACATGCTTACTTTGCAATTGATAGAAGATAAGAGGATAAGATCTTCTCCGAGGTTTCAGCAAAGGAGAATATGGCGACATGGCTCATCAATTCGTTCTGCCCTCCTCCCACATTGCCTTCTTCTATCCTGCAGAGGCTGGAAGTCTAAAAACTACATTTTCTCAACTCCCTGCAAGCTAGGCTTCCTGAAGTGATTCAAATTTGACCAATTAGTGGCACTCATGTAGATCTGGAGGACAGACATGGGTCATGAGCCATGCTTCTGCTGCTTCTGAGGGCCAAAAAGCATGTGGAGGCAATTGGCCTTTCCAGAGTCTATTACTTACATGGGTGATGAGAGGCAGAGTATGGGGCATTCATCCATACTGTAGCAGGTGTGTTGTGATCTGGAGCTGGCAGCAGTGGAGGATTCCAGGTCTTGGCACCTTCCTGGTTGCTGTGGCAGTGATGTAGTTCTGGTGGAGGTAGCTTCCTTTTTGTAGAAGAGGCAGCAGCTCCCTTGATGGGCCGGTTCTGCAGTGTGCTTCAGGAATCTTTCCTGGCAGCTCAACCTAGAGTCTGTTCCTTCCCGTCCCAGTGATTCTATAAGGCATTTAATAAATCCCTTCCTACTTAAACTAGTTAAAAAGGATTATGTTCTCTACCACTGAACCCCAATGGATGCAGCATGGCATGTAAAGAAAAATATAGAAAACAAAATCAAAATATGTCTGAGAAGCTAAACACAGGGAGGAATAAGTGTAAGAAAGAACTGTTTTATCTAGAGGTGGTGGGTAACATTTATCTCTTCATCCATTTATTCATTCATTCCATATTTTTTGAGGGCTTCCATATCCCAGACACTGGGAGCAGCAAGCTATTCACTGGGGGGAAAAAATGGGATCCTGTATTCATGGTGCTCAAGGTCTCATGGATTATTCTTCTTTTTCTCCCCTATTCTCTCTCTCTATCTAGCTGAGAACATTGACTTATACTTCTTTTCATTTAGTGATCAGATAGTTGAGTGACTTGCTTAACCAAAGAATTTGGTCCCTAGAGAGCTAAGAGCTCCAGGAGCAAAGCTTTACCCTCAACTGTCCAGCCATAAACCGTAGCGATTGAGTTTTTCCTATCAGGTACACCAGTAATTAACCAACAAATAGAACCTACAATTAATCTGTTATATTTAGATCAGGGTTTACTCCCCACACATGGAGAACAAGTTTCTACCATCTATCAGGACAGTAGATTCTCCTCTAAGTTCTTTTACGTCAAGATGATGCGAGTGTTTGGCAGCTGTGGAGATGTGTTGCTCAGATCTCCCTTTAAGAGAGAACCTGCCATGAGGCATGCTTTTAGGGCAGGTTCCTTTGGGATCTGCCTCAGCTTTGGAACCCATTAAGCACTGCCCAGGCGGCCCCGGCCATGACTGAGCTCAGGGGGACAAGGGCCAGTCATTTCTTCTCTGTCAGCAATCTTTGCCCCCAAACATTCTACCCAATCCTCTCTTCTGTTCCTTTCCTGTCGGGTGTCAGACCTACATCATTGTCTGAAGACTTTCCCTACCTACTCCTGCCCTCTTTCCTCTTTCTCTTTCACAGGTCTTAACCTCCAGTAAATCTCCTGGACTCTTAACTCTGTCTAGGCATCTGCTTCCTGGAGTACACAACCAGCCCACTGTGCAAAAATACCTTTTCTTTTCGGAGGTTTACCCATCTACTTCTCACTGAAGGGCTTTCCCACTTGCTTTTGTCTCTCTTTTTCTCTGAATGAAGGCTTCCATATCTGAGGCTCTGGTTATTCTAATGTAGGCCCACCTCAATCCCAGCAGTAAAGGAGGTGATAAGGGACCTTTGGAAGTAATCAGAGTAAAACAAATAAATTAGAGGAAATATTGGGTAACTGGCATTTGGCTCAAAAACATCCCTGACCCTGGTACAGCTTGGGAGAGTCCTGGGCTGCCTGTCATGGAGCCGGATCTTCTGTTGTGACGAGAACAGTCCCCAGTGGGCACGGGTGTACAGCCTCCCCTCCAGCATGTGCTACTGGACTTGTTTGCACAGTGAAAGTAAATGACTGAGTGGGAACGCCCTGCCCAACATCAGTACCCTTAGCGAGCTGCTTATTCTTCAAGGTCCAACTCATCTGTCTCCTTTGTGAAGATTTTTCTGCTCTCCCAGGGAGCACGGCCCAGTCCTTAGGTGCTCCTACTGCCAGGTGGACGCAGTTCCCGGAGTGCATGGGGATTAATCGAACACGTGACTCCTCTCTGGCTAGGCTGGGAATCTTAAGGGAGGGATGGTGTCTGTCTCAGGCATCTTAATATCCCCCTCACAGGTGTGGACCCAGCACTTTGTAGGCGTCCAATAAGTGCTGGGTGAGTGGAAGGTGCCTGCCTGTCTGGAATAAGGCAATGGGCTAGACACTTGCTAGGAAGTTCTTTGGCCTGTGATTTCAGTCCCAGGCTCAGCCCCAGGGCGTTCCTGTACATCTGGCTGGTTCAGGAGTATTGGCCCTTGTTCACAGCATGGGGAAGAGTAAAGAGAAAAGGTAGGAGGCCAGGCTCGGCTCCTCGCTGGGCTTCAGTTTCCTTATTTATAAATCAGGAGATCTGGTTATATAGCCAGTAAAGACTTTCTAGCACCATGGCTCCAGGTTTGTGTGTCTGAGGGCACATAGCTATGTCATCTGCCAGCCTGTTTGCTTCCAAGGAGGATGTGTCTGAGCTGGAGATGACACCTCCCTCACTGTGACGTGAATATCCTGCATAACTGCCTGCTCAGGCCAGGGAGGGAGAGGGTCTTCTGCCTATAGCAAGGAGCTGTCACTTGTGTTCAGAAATGAAGGGTCATAAAGAGGAAGAACAAACATGTGTTGGGCACCTACTACGCCTGCTGCTTTCATGAATATTATCTAGTTTTAGCTCAGTTTATAACAACTCTGCGAAGTTAATAAGATCCCTCATTTTTTTTTTTAAAGATTGCTTTTATTAATTAATTAATTAATTTTTTATTTAATGGCTGAGTCATTGGGTCTTTGTTTCTGTGCGAGGGCTTTCTCCAGTTGTGGCAAGTGGGGGCCACTTCATCGCGGTGCGCGGGCCTCTCACTATCGCGGCCTCTCTTGTTGCGGAGCACAGGCTCCAGACGCACAGGCTCAGTAATTGTGGCTCACGGGCCCAGCCGCTCCGCGGCATGTGGGATCCTCCCAGACCAGGGCTCGAACCCGTGTCCCCTGCATTGGCAGGCAGACTCTCAACCACTGCGCCACCAGGGAAGCCCAAGATCCCTCATTTTAAAGATGGAGAAATGAGACTCAGTGGTTTAAACAACATTGCCTTAGATCACACAGCTAGTGAACTAGTAGAGGTGGGATTCCAAGCCAGGTGTCCAGACCTCTAGTCTGCTCCTCCTCCTGCTGGGGCTCCAGGCAGATGGCAGATGCGAAGAAAGGTCCCACACTGGAAAGGCATGGAGAGTGTTGGGGAATTAGGGACTGGTGCAGGTGGAGGGTGGAGAGCAGAGGGTTTAGAGGGGAATGGGGTGAGACAAGGCTGGCATGCTAGAGTGGGCATGCACATCAGCCAGGGACAGTGAACTTGCTGTAACTGTGTGCACCAGGGAACCATGGACAGTTCTGAGGACAGATATGGCATACACAGAATTGTGTATTATGAAGGTTAACCTGGCTTTGGAGTAAAGTACGGATTGAATGGGGAAAGATGAGAGGCTTCTTAGAGAGCCTATGGAAACAGCCTTCCTCCATGATCAGTCATTCAACAGACAGAGCGCCTCTATGTACAAACCCCTGAGCTCCACACTGAAAGGTACAGAGATGAAATAGATGTGAGGCCTGCCCTCAAGGAACTTATTATCTCATAGAAGTGATATATTACCAAGAGGACTATGTGGTCTTAACAGATGTTAGTACTAAGGGCTGGCTTTGCAGAGTTTCCCATGAGATGAACCCCCTCATTTTAAAGGGGTCAGAAGTGAGTTTTTGGATAGCTCTGTGTACCAAAAAAGTGGGTTTCCTTTCCTCCTGTTTGCTTGGATGTCTGAGTGTCCACCTCTCAGTATAAAAACAAATTGTGACTCACTGACTTTTCTTCTTCTCCTTTAAGCCTCCACTCTCCTTCTTGTGTGGGTCAAGGTGTCAGAGACTGCGCTCTGCTCAGTGTTTGGACTGCGGTGCAGAGCCCCCTTCCCTCCCATCTCCACCTGGAATTAAGGATCCTCCTTACTGGTTTCTCCTCCCCTTCTCCACCGAGGCCAGCACTTCTTAAATGTCCAGGTGCCCTTAGCTCACTACTGGCCTTGAATCCCTTGATCTCAGGAGATGTGGAGTGGCTCTTACTTGTGTTTTGCCTTTGGCTTAACTCATCTAATGTCTGCTACTTCGCAGGTGGCCCCCGCATTACAGCTGGACCTCACCTTCAGTCACCCTCTGGGCGCTTAACTAACAGTTCTTGGATGTTTAAATAACAGTTTTAGGAGGGACACTCCTAACTTTCAAATAGATCTCCTTTGAGTGGGACATAAAGGCAATAGAGGAAGTGACACGTTATTCTTTTATTTTTCACTTTTTCTTCTTCTCCTTTTGTATGTTTAAACCTTTCCTCTGTGCCCAAGAGAGCTGAGAGATGGAGCAGGAGTCAGGGGTGTTTATTTGCTCATCAAAATTTTATAGAACGCCCTATGCCAGACATTTTCCTCTTTGGGATTCCAGCTCCTCAGCAAGGAGCTGCCACTGGTTAGACTGGTGCCCATGCCATTAGCCCTGAGCGGCTGAAAATCATTCTTTCTTTTTCTTTAGAAGTCTCCCTCTTTTTCCAACAGCCAACTGCATCTCACACAGCAGCTACTAGGGAGGAAACCCCATGGAAAATGAACTCTGAAGCAGAGAGGAATTCCAAACTAAAAATAAACAACAGATCTTTACCCAGCTCTATACCCTGGTTGTTGCCCTTGTCGTTGACTTTTCCTTACTGAAAACTACTCAGGGACCTGAGGAAACATTTGTGCTAATACTGATATGATTGCACTTATCACTACCTAGCTCAGCGTCATTAAATATTTACAGAGTTCCACAGAGTGCGAGGTGCTCTGTTGCACTTAGTTCTATGTGGAGACTTTCACAAAATCCTGAAAATCACAATGTGGAGGAGGAAGCGCTCTGAGAATCAGAAGAGCTGGGCTCTGGTCCCACTTGTGCCACTTTGCCTCAGTCTCCTATGTTTTCAGAAAGGGTCGGAAAACTGAGTTTGTACTTCTGGTTTGAGATTCGGTGACCCTGACCTCACCACTTTCTTTTCACATTCTATTATCACTGTTTTTTCCTTCTTTATTTAACCATCTTTTCTCCTTGTCTCCCTTCTCTCTCCCTCCCCCCTCCCCTTATCAGCCCAGCTTACCATCAACCCTGTTGCCTTAGCTTATAAGGAATAGCTTCTGGAATACAGTCTTACAAAAACACAACTGTTATTCCAAGCTTTGGAGCTGAGTCCCTTTTCTCTTACCAATACCTGAGCAAGTGGGCATTAGCGCTGAGCCCCCAATCTACTTGTTTTCCTCTTAGCTGTGAACTTTGAAAAAGGATTTGGGGGAAATAAATGAAGGCAGAAATGAGCTATGTTTTGCTAGATCCTTCTGTTCTCCAGGCCTCTCTCCTTGTCATGTAGTTTACCTGGGCTGTTCGTTACAACTTCTACCCAATAGAGTAGAAAGATAAGCTTGTGATGACCAAAGGTCATTTATTAAGTTTTTAATTGATTTCTAATCAATTGGACCAATTGGGGTTTAGGGTCAGGACCCTGGAAGATTAAGGAAGGAAATGGAATGTCTCACAATACCTATTTCTAGGTATAAAAGAACCTCCAGGAAAATTTTATTCTCAAAAGACAGACATCCAGGGCAATAGTCTACTCTGTGAAGGCTTCAATTAAGATGTCTTTGTTTGGAGTGGAACCACAGGGGCTGGGAGGATGTCGGCTGTACTTCCCTGATGCTAGGAGGATAGGGAGGACAGGGCCACTCCACAGGGCCCTGCAGCACTGAGAGCCCACCGAGTGCTAACTGCCATTTCCTCTCGCCCAGATTGCCGCATTAGCCTCCTAAACCTGTCTCCCTGCTTCTGCTCTTCTCTCCAATCTGTTTCTCACACAGCAGCCAGAGCCTTCCTGTAAAAATGCAAATCAAGTTGTGTCACCTCCGGCATGAAACTGTCCAGTGGCTTTCCACTGCATTTAGGGTATAATGTGAGCACATCACATTCTTACTCTGGTCTGGTTCTTATATTCCTACTCTGCGTACAGAGCCCTTTGAAGCCTTGGTCTTCACCCACCTCTCCAGCCTATCTCGGGCTCCCGTTCCCTTATGGAATGTGCTCCAGGCACAACGGTCTTTCTTCTGTCCCTTGAGCATGTAGGGCATGTCCCTGCCTCAGGGCCTTTGTACTTGCATCCTTTGCCACTCTGACCTCATTTCTTTGAATGGCTGCTTCCTTCCCAACCTTCCGGTCTCAGCTTAATGACACACCCACTCTGAGACCTTCTCTGACCTCCTATCTAAATGAACTTAGGAAGTCTCTCACAATTATATTGCCCTATTTTATCTTCTTTATAGTCCTTATCGCTTCCTAAAATTATTGTGTTTATTTAATGATTCACTAATTTATCAACTGTTTCCTAACACTAGACTGGAAGCTTCAGAGAGTAGGCTTGTAGCTGCATGGTACACTGATATATATGCAGATATAAGTTCCTGGAACATAGTAGGTCCAGAATAAATAGTTTTGGTTGATGTTGATAAATAATGAGACTTAACCCATTCTCCCACCCCTCCTCTTGTATTGACATGCTCTGTGGATGGGACATACCTTTCCTTTGTAAAGTGGGTTGAAGTGTCTGTTGACCTTGGAGGAAGGGCCAGTCCAGGACACACATTAGCGCACTTTTCAAGCACTTAGTTTTAGGCAGGGCTCATGCACAGCATCTAATATCATCCAAGAGGGGCAGTATGATGGCCTCCAAAGATGGCCACCACCAATTCCTTCTCTCCTTGTATATACATGCCACTTCACTCATCAAGAGGTGGAAACCATTTCCCCACTCCTTGAATCTAATCAGTCTCATGATTTGTTTTGACTAATAAATAGAATGCAGCAGAAGTGATATTCTGGGACTTTTAAGCCCAGGCCCTAATAGAATTGGCAGCATCTTTTTCTTCCTTTTTGGAAGCCAGCTTCCATGTAAGAAGGCCAATACCCTGAGAATTCAATGCTTTGAGAAAGCCTGATCTATCCATGTAGAGAAGCCCCAGGGAAGAGCACTGAGGCACCAGATATATGAGTGAAAACTTGGACCTTGCAGTCCAGTCCGTGAATGCAGCCCACGCCACTTGAGGCAGAATCTACCAACTAAGCCAAGTCAACCTATGGAATCATGAGAAATAAATCATTAGTGTCTCAAGACACAGTAAATTTGGGGGAGGTTTTTTTATGCCGCAGACAGCTAATGTTAGCTAAATCCTGAGACTTGAAGAAATTTTGAGCTTCTCAAGCTTTAACCTGCAAATAAATCATGAGGGCACATTGTTAAAAGGCCGGTTCTGATTCTGTAGGTCTGGGGTGGGGTGAAGATTCCACATTTCTCACTAGCTCCTAAATGATGCCCATACCAATGACAGAGTGCATGGACTATACTTTGAGTGGCAAGGCCAGTTCCCAGCCTCCAGGAAGTTCCATACTTAAATCATCTTAGAAAACCCCAGGTTTTCTCCATGCATATTTGAGCAAAGGCCATTATGAAAAGGGTTCTGGTCAAATAAGTTCAGGGAACACCACCTACTCCATTCTGCCACTAGAGACTCACAACATATATTAGCTGTTCAAAGCTCTTAGAGCTCCACCAGTAGAGAAATCTGTTCAAATCCATTTAGCACAATATTTTCTGAGTATTGATGATACCTGTTAATGTCTTAGAGAACTAGTGTCCTGTGGGATATACTTGGAGAAGCACAACACCACCCTATGTTTTTGTTTTTGTTTTTTTAAATTAACTCAGCCGGTTTCTCATTGTCCCTCAATAATGAATACTTATGTTACATAGCTTTGCAATCTGGAATCTTTTTTCCTTAGATCTAACCTAATTCCTTACCCCTTGCTGCAGTGCAAGACGTCTCTATTCATTTCTCATAGAACAAGTGGACAACGCATGTCCCTGTTATCTAGCCCTTTCTGTCCTTGAAGGTCTCTCCTCCTTGTCAAAGCCCCTGATCTTCCAGTTCTTTCAGTTTTTCTTTCCATTTCCCAGCACTTTTTCCAAGTTCTACCTCTTCACCAGTGGAGTGACCTTAGATTAGTTTCTTGGTATCTCAAAGTATAAATATGCCCATTTGTAAAATGAAGCTACATCTAGTTCGGGGGTGAGTATCAAATGAATCAATCTCTGGGAAGCACTTAGCATAAGGCCTGCAAGTCTTAATCACTCAATAAATGTCAGCTCTTGTCGTCACTGTTCCGGGTCTGAGCCTCATCTCTTATAGCCCTAACTCTCCAGTGCTATGGGTATTCATGTCCCACTGAGGCTGGGAGGAGGTAAGAGACTGGGGGGACATGTGATTGATTGAAACTCATCTAATTCCATAGTCTGATTTGAGCTGCTATTCTTAGCTGCCTTCACACTAAATCTTTCCCCCGGTACTGCTGAGCAGCTTTGGAAAGTTCAGGCTAAAGTTAGATTTTGAATCTGTGTCTCTGGAAGTCCACCCACTCCTCATCTCTGGAAGCTGTTCTTTGAGGCTGACACTGGCATTTCAAGGGTTATCTGCTATTTTTACATTTTAATCATCTCTTTGCTGAAACAAGTCACAAATCGCCCTCCAGAAGCCAGTCTCAATACTGGTAGGTTTTGCACTGAAACATGGTTCTGAACAACATCACCTCTCCCGTTTACCCGTTTATTCCAGAGATTCCCTGTAAATAGGGTTGAATTCCTTGCTTCTCTTGTTCCTCACTTGCTTAGGAGAGAGCAGGCAGCTTTTCATCCATATTAAAAACCTATGGCGGGCTTCCCTGGTGGCGCAGTGGTTGAGAATCTGCCTGCTAATGCAGGGGACACGGGTTCGAGCCCTGGTCTGGGAAGATCCCACATGCCACGGAGCAGCTGGGCCCGTGAGCCACAACTACTGAGTCTGCGCGTCTGGAGCCTGTGCTCCGCAACAAGAGAGGCCGCGATAGTGAAAGGCCCGCGCACTGCGATGAAGAGCGGTCCCCGCACCGCGATGAAGAGTGGCCCCCACTTGCCGTAACTGGAGAAAGCCCTCGCACGAACCGAAGACCCAACACAGCCAAAAATAAATAAATAAATAAATAAAAAAAAAGGAAAAAAAAAAAAAAAAAAAAAACCTATGGCACTTTTCTTTTCATTGGCTACTCTCTCCTGACATTTGCAGACCCCACTAAGAGCATCACACTGTAAGTCTCTGCTCCTGCAAAAGATGCACAGGGTAACTCAAGCTGTCCTTAGTTCTCTCTTCCTTGGCCTTAAAAGGAAGTAGCTCTGGTCACAAGACAAACTTCCTTTTCCATGAAGTAGGAGAAAAACCTGTTGGATTTTGTTTGCGTTCAAGCCTGATATGATTTCTTAGTACGTGCAGATATGATGTAGCTATTACTGTATTTCTTTGCGGCCACCAGTTGCTGTCCTTCACATAGGCTAGAACCCAAGCCAGGACAGAGGACAGCATGTGCTGTACTTGAATGCAGTGATTCAGCTTTTCTCTGTAAGGGACATCAAGGCCAGTGTTTCCATTTGACTTAGAGATGGAGGAGAACCCGACACAATAACAGCTAGGGTTTAATGTTACTCATGTGCCATGCACCGTGCTAACCAAACACTCTGCCTGTAATCTCTTCTGTTTCCTTTTTTACAGACGATATCTAGGAATCTAAGGCTTAAAGCAAGTGACATGACTTGTCCTAGGTCACAGAGCCGCTCAGTGAAAGAGCAGAGATTCAAACCAGAGCCTGGGGAGCCCCAGAGCCTCACTTCCGTCCACTGCAAATGGGAAGTTCCCTTGGAAAGCCAGTTGGGGCTGTTCCAGGGGGGCAGTGCAGAGTTACGGACTTGGGCCGTAGGGCTGCAGGGCCCTCTTGAGGCCACTTAGCCCATTTACATGACTCCAACGAGCGTATCACGTGGCCAGTCCACTAAGACATGGTGGCTCCTTTTTGTAAATAGCTGTGAGTTAAAAGTCATTCCACAGCCGAGCCTGACAGATCTGCTGGGTTTCATGACCCTTAGAAAGGAAACGTCAGCCTGAGGTTTCAGACTATTGGCATCGGAAAAAAAAAATCTGTGTGCTGAAACTTGAACCACTGTTATTTTCTCTTTAGCTTCCCACGGATAGGAAATGAATCCAAAGAAGTTGCAACTTGAAACTGAGTGCACATATGGTGCTAGTCTTAGGACTACTGTGGATCCAAAGAAACTTTTTATTACCAGTCTCATTAGAAATTTTGCTTATTACATGGATTATAAAGTAAAAAGTAGCAATGACTTTGATTTGAAGGCGGTTTAGTCCTGTTGCTGCTGTTATTATTACTATTAATGGCCTTGCTCCTTAAAGTATGTCTCAAGGACCAGCAGCAGCACCTGGGAGCTTGTTATCAATGCAGACTCTCAGCGCCCCTGCCCGCCCAGAACTATGGAATCAGAATCTGCATTTTGTTTTTAACATCTTTTTTGGAGTATAATTGCTTTTCAATGGTGTGCCGGTTTCTGCTTTATAACGAAGTGAATCAGCTATACATATACACACATCTCCATATCTCCTCCCTCTTGCGTCTCCCCCCCATCCTCCCTATCCCATCCCTCTAGGTGGACACAAAGCACTGAGCTGATCTCCCTGTGCTATGTGGCTGCTTCCCACTAAGCTATCTATTTTACATTTGGTAGTGTATATATGTCCATGCCACTCTCTCACTTCAGATGCCAGCTTACCCTTCCCACTCCCCGTGTCCTCAAGTCCATTCCCTACGTCTGCATCTTTATTCCTGCCCTGCCCCTAGGTTCTTCAGAACCATTTTTTTTTTTTTTTTAGAGACCATATATATGTGTTAGCATACGGTATTTGTTTTTCTCTTTCTTACTTCACTCTGTATGACAGACTCTAGGTCCATCCACCTCACTGCAAATAACTCAATTTCATTTCTTTTTATGGCTGAGTAATATTCCATTGTATATATGTGCCACATCTTCTTTATGCATTCATCTGTCAATGGACACTTAGGTTGCTTCCATGTCCTGGCTATTGTAAATAGTGCTGCAATGAACATTGTGGTACATGACTCTTTTTGAATTATGGTTTTCTCAGGGTATATGCCCAGTAGTGGGATTGCTGAGTCATATGGTAGTTCTATACTTAGTTTTTTAAGGAATCTCCATACTGTTCTCCACAGTGGCTGTATCAGTTTTTACATTCCCACCAACAGTGCAAGAGGGTTCCCTTTTCTCCACACCCTCGCCAGCATTTATTGTTTGTAGATTTTTTGATGATGGCCATTCTGACTGGTGTGAGGTGATACCTCATTGTAGTTTTGATTTGCATTTCTCTAATGATTAGTGATGTTGAGCATCCTTTCATGTGTTTGTTGGCAATCTGTATATCTTCTTTGGAGAAATGTCTATTTAGGTCTTCTGCCCATTTTTGGATTGGGTTGTTTGTTTTTTTGATATTGAGTTGCATGAGCTGCTCGTAAATTTTGGAGATTAATCCTTTGTCAGTTGCTTCATTTGCATATATTTTCTCCCATTCTGAGGGTTGTCTTTTCTTCTTGTTTATGGTTTCCTTTGCTGTGCGAAAGCTTTTAAGTTTCATTAGCTTCGGCTGCTGCCGCCCCCATCTCAGCGTCACCCCCTCCCGAAAAAGCCAGGATCTGCATTTTAACAGCATCCCGAGCTTATCCATCTGCATAGAAAGTTCGAGAGGCACTACTTTATGGGACTTAAAGCTTGAAGATGGGGTACAGATGGCTTAGGTGTTACGGCAATTGTTCACAGCGTTGGCTGCACCTTAGAGTTACCTGGGGAACTTTAGAACGTGTTAAAGACTGGGTCTCACTGCTCGAGATTCTGCGATCACTTTATCTGGGGTGGGTCTGGGCATGGGCATATTGTAAAGTTTTCTGGGTGATTCTAGTGTGTCATCAGGGCTCAGCACCACTGCCCGCGGAAAAGCAGAGTCCTGGCTCTGTGTCCACCATCATGAAGGCGTGGATTGGTATGAGGACAGGGGGTCTCTCTTCTGGACTCTGTAACTAAGGCAGAGTGGTTGTAGACGAGGCTCAAGGAAGGACAACAGAATAAATATTGAAGCACACAATCAAGCCCTATCACGTGTAGGTATTTTTTTGAGAAGGCCATGAAAGGGGAGCCACGGGGACTATGTTCAGACAGAATCAGGGTTTGGAAAAATTCACGTCTAACTCAGTGGAAAGATGTTCATGGGGAAGATTTAATGCCCTTCATCCAAGATTTTAGCATCTTTCATTCAGCACGTGTGCCTGTTTTAAAGTGGCAGATTTAGCAAATATAAGATATAGGATACTCAGTTAAATTTGAATCTCAGCTGAGCAAAGAGTTATTGTTTAGTATAATTTTCTAGTATGCAATATTTGGGACATACTTACATTAAAAAATTATTCACTGTTTATCTGCAACTCAAACTTAACTGGGGTCCTGTATTTTATCTGGCAACACTAGCCTGTTTAGAACAGGGAATCTCAACGCTTCAGGACATGATGCATATCAAAAAAGATGTCCTTGGTGATTTTGAGGGTGAGCATCTGTGTGTGTGTGTGTGTGTGTGTGTGTGCACGTGTGTGTAAAGGGTACTGAAGGGCTGGGGTTGCTTGCTGTTGGGAGTGAGGAGAGAAAGACAAAAGTTTCAATAACAGTAAGGAGAACAAGAAGAATTCTCCCAGCATGTCAGGAAAAAATTCACCCAGAAGTTACAGACTAAAAAAAAACTGAAGAAGGCTTCATAAAGGAAACTTTTTCCCATGAGAAATAGAGTTTTTGGTGTGTAAAATTATCGAAGGGATACATGCTTGTTGAATTTTCCAATGGTTTAGACAGGTGTGGAAAGGAAAACAAAAGTATCGCAGCCCCTCGATATCACCCCTAGAAGTTACCGCTCTTAACTTTGACTTCTGTGCCTCCCAGAAATTTCTCGGGCATGGATTAACATCTGTGTACATGAATTATTTAATTTCAAAGAAAATTTAAAATTTTACACACTTCTGCAAGTTGCTCTTATTTTCACTTAACAGTACATCTTAGATATCTTTTCATCTCTGCATATATACACTTACCTCATTTTTTTAAAGAACTATACTATAATTTATTTAATATTAGAAATATTTAAATTTATTATTTATTTAAAGGACACTTAAAAGTACTTTCTCTCTGCAGAGCTTGGCATAAGTGGTTGCTGCCCCTCACTCAACTATTTAATTCATCATCATTACTTGGTAGCAGTTCAAATATCATCCGCCCAGACAGGGGCCTCCCCTGCTGCCCTGTAGCAAAAATAGCTTTGTGCCTACCCACACCCTCAGTTTTCCTAACAAATTACCCTGGGTTGTTTTTTTTTTAAGTGGTGTTTTTCTCAATCGGAAATGACCTTATATTTTGGTTTGTTGGTTTGCCTACTTCGATCTGTCTTTCCTCACTATCCTATAAGCCTGAGAGCAGATATTGTCTAGTTTGTGGCTGTCTCCCCACCACTGACAGCGTCGCAAAATATACAGCAGGTGCACAAAACGCATCTGTTAGTGGATAAACGATTGAATGATTGAGTTGAGCATACTGTGGCCTATGTAGAGCTAAAAAAGGGATAGCCAAGAAGCATATGATTTATGGAATAGGGAGCAACAGATGGCAAGAGCTGTAACTCAAGGATGCTGTTTTTAAGAGAGAGATAAAATCAACTCTCTGGGAGCCCACTGAAGGGAGCAAATCATATGCAGTAGGCAAACAGGAAAGGTGCCTTTGGGAAGGTGAGTCTGAAGTGACAGTTTAAGGATGAGAATGACCGGCAGGCAGGGACTGTGGGCCTGATCCTGCAGGGCAGAGAACACGTGTAGACAAAGTTTGGAGGCAATAACTGCCTGGCATGTTTGGGGACGGGCACCTTGGCACCATGGTGGGAGCTCAGGATGCCTGTGGGAAGGCAGAGTGGATTGTGGAGGGTTTGAAGGCTGTATGGAGGAATTTGTATTTTTTGCTCTAAGCATTGGGGAGCTATTAGAGGGTTTTTTTTTTAAATTTTATTTATTTACTTATTTATTTTTGGCTGTGTTGGGTCTTCGTTTCTGTGCTAGGTCTTTCCCTAGTTGCGGCAAGCGGGGGCCACTCCTCATCGCGGTGTGCGGGCCTCTCACTATCGTGGCCTCTCTTGTTGCGGAGCACAGGCTCCAGACGCGCAGGCTCAGTAACTGTGGCTCATGGGCCCAGCTGCTCTACGGCATGTGGGATCCTCCCAGACCAGGGCTCGAACCTGTGTCCCCTGCATTGGCAGGCAGACCCTCAACCACTGCGCCACCAGGTAAGCCCTATTAGAGGGTTTTGAGGCAGGAGTGATGGGTTCACGATACAGTCAGTCCTTGAACAACACAGGTTTGAACTCTGCGGGCCCACTTACAAGCAGATTTTTTTCAATAGTAAATACTATAGTACTATTGGACCAGCGGTGGGCTGGATCCAGGGATATGCAGGGGGTTAGCATTCTTAAACCCCGTGTTGTTCAAGGGTTGATTGTGTATTCTAAGAGGATAATATTGTCAGCAATGGAAAATATATGTTGGAGAAGGGAAAGACTGGGTTCAGAAGAGGCGTTAACAGAGAAGATGAGGACCTGAACTAGGGCAGGGGTCAGACAGATTTGAGGGAGCGGCCTTTTTCAGATGGGGAGAATTAGCTGTGTTTGATGTTTTCCATCAAGATCAGGAGTCACCAAACTGCGGCCTGTGGGCCAATTCCTGCACACTAACCAATTTTTGTGAGTAAAGTTTTATTTGGAGACAGATACACCGTTCTTTTATGTATTGTCTAGGGCTGCTTTGGTGCTCCCTTATGGCATGAAAAGCCTGAAATATTTACTAGCTTACTCTTCACAGAAAAAGTTAGCTGATTCTTGGTCAAGATTGACAGTATCTATATATCTTAGATATAGGTCTTACATGCTCAGTCAGAGCCATCTTAAAAGAGAGCAGGGTCTGTCCCCATGGTCTGGGAACCAAGGGTCACAGTCTTCCCATCAACCAGCTGCTGCTCTTTGCCTTGAGCTTTGTCCTAAGTTCTAGTGAAGCTGGCAGCCATAGAGCCAGCACCATGAGATACAGCTCTGAAAGGCTGACTGGGAAGGAGACTGTTGTCTCTGACCAATGACCAAGCAGCTCAACCTCCTCAAGAACCAACCTTTGCCTTTGCAGAGCCCACCGGCTTGCCCCTTTCAGGACACTGCCCCCTTCAACCTCAGAGCTGCTTGCAACCCAGTCTCTTGCCCCAGACTGTACTTCCTCCCAAGGACACTGCACAGTTTTCTGATTTTCCTTAGCAAAAAGGAGGGCAGCAGTGACATGACAGCCTTTCGCAATGCTGATGGTCTCTGTATCCACAGGCACGTGGAAACCTATCTCCAACAGAGTGAAGAGCCCCACGTTCACAGCAGACAGCCTTTTACCAGCATCCCTGTTGCTAGGATACATGTCATCTGATTGATGTTTTCAAGATCCTGTATGAAATCCCTTTGTTTCCTTTGTCTTAAGGATGTGTCTTCAGGTTTTGTGTTTTAAATGGAGCCTGTGGTTGAGTCAAACAAAGTGGGTTGACGCTTTCAACAAGCTGAAAACTCACCGAAACATCACTCCTCCATTAGTAACAGTGATGCAGACTTTCCATTTTGGCGAATGGCGCTACAGTTCCTTACTTCAAGGTACTGGGTGAATGGGAGTTTCCTTGCTGACTTTTTTCAGCTTGTTTTTCCCTTTGACCTACCCACTTGAAAATCATCTCTTGCCTATAAATAGCTCACACTTACTTCTAGAGTCAAGAGTTTGTTTGTAGGTTGTCTACTGGGATGTCATCCACCAAACTGCAGTGTCAGGCCACTCAGGGGAAAGCTAATTTCCTTTTGAAAATTGCAATTCTGAAAGGTGCACATATTTTATCTCCATCATCAATAGGAACAAAAGTACACATACTTCATGCTGAGTGATATGCCAGCAGGCTAAATATCAATAAAAATAATCCTACTCTTGCAACTAAAAATAGATAACATTGGTGTGAACTGACCCCACTGTGGCACACATAAAATTAACTTTCGGGATCTCTGAGCCATCATCCTTCAACAAGAGGCCAGGGTGCCTGCCAATCAAGAGAAGCAAGCCGTAAGCAGTATGACTCTGAAGAGAGGAAAGAAGCAGTAGTTTCAAATAAGCTCCAAATTGAAAGTGACAAGGACAGATGCTTCAATTTACGGGCAATGATTTGCAAATAAGCTATTTCACACACAGGCAACTCTAGGTAGTATGCTTCAGGGCACATAGCCTAGGGCAGTGCTTTTCTCAACTGTGATGGTTTTGCGCCCTCCTGCCCTCACCCCACCCCCACCAGGGAACATTTGATAATGTTTGGAGCTGTTTTCAGTTGTCACTATTGGAAATGGGGATGCTACTGGCATTTAAAGAGGCCAGGGATTCTGCTAAACATCCTACATTGCACGGGACAGCCTTCTACAACAAAGAATTATCCAACTGTCAATTGTCAAATTAAACCTAGGGATTTAATTCTTTAATGGTGATTAGATATCCTCCTGCGCAGCGCCTAGGTGGCCAGATATTACATGTGTATTTGTAGTAAAGTGTCTGTTACAGCAGAAACTTCTCATTGATGGGTAGTACATAGTGAGACCTGTGAAACCCACGCCAGTGGGTCCCACTTGGAGGAAGAGGTGGAACTTCAGGAGTCCTGAGGGTGATGGAAGGGAAAGCCTGTGGAGAGCCAGAGGAGGGGCTGGGTTTTCCATGCCCAGGTTTGTGGAATGAGAAGTTTGGTTTGGGATGAACTGAAGAAGAGTTTGCTAGAAAGTAAGTGATCCTGTAAAGAAGGGAAGGGGAGCAGCTGGTGACTTGGTGACAGGCGGAGAGTTCCCTACTAGAGCACAGATGGCTTCATTTTCACGGAGGCCAGAGTCTCTGCTCTCACTCCTGCTTACAGTGTGACACTCCTTAAAGGAATCCCTTCTCTTATGGAGGGAGGAGGACTTCCACCACTCCTGGTGGTCCCTCTGCTTGCCGTTTGAGTCTCCCTTCTATACGAACCTACAGGGAAGCAGGAACATGCTGTTCCCTGGGAAATTCCTGGGCAGCTCTCAGCAAATGAAGATGACTTGGGAAATGAGGTCCTAGACGGTGAAAAAATCCTTTTCCAAAATGATACAAGCTTGCTAAAACCTTTCCAGTTAGAATCAGAAACAAGTGGGATTGCCTTCCATCAATATTATTATTAAGTATTGGCTTAGAATTCTAGTGAGTGCAATGGTATTTTTAAAAATGAAATGATTTGTAAAAACTTTGGGAAAAGAAGAAAAAAATAATCTCTTCTGATGGATATGCAATTGTATACTTGGAAAATTAGAAGATCAAGTAAAAAAAATACTAGAATTAATAAAAGAATTAAGTAGGTGGTTATCTATACGATAAATGCATATAAATCATTAACTTTTCTCCATATTACCATAAGCACTTAAAATGAACATAGAGAAAATATTTCATTTCCAATAGCAATAATGATTATAAAAGATATGTAAAGACATACTTTGTTCTTATAAAAAAGCTTAGAATTGTAAATAAATCTTCCTCAAACTAATGTAAAAATCTGATTAAACTTCAATGAGAATCTCAATAGACTTTCCCCTTGGAATTGGATAAAACAATCTTAAATATCACATAGGAGAATAAATGTCCAAGAATAGCTAGAAAAAGGGGAATAAAAAGAAGGGGGGATTTTCTTGAGTTGGTTTTGCTTTACCAGATATCAGAACATTTTATAATCATAGAAGAATAATGTTGTTTTAGGAATAGAGAAATAGATTAGCATAACAGAATAAAGAAACTAGAAAACAATTGAAGCATATGAAGGATTTAATATACTTCTAAGGTGATTCAGTGAGGAAATGATGGATTTTTAAATAAATGGTGCTGGCACAACTGTTTCTTCATCTTCATCTGGATAAAGATAAAATTAGCTCTAACTTACAGAAAGTCAAATAAATTTCAGATGACTAAAGATGTACATGCAAAAAAATTAATGCAACAAAATACAATAAAATCTAGGAAACTTCATGAATAATCTCGGATAGAGAACATTTTCTTAACTAAGACAGGAAAACCAGAGACTGTAAAAGAACAGATAAAAGAGTATAAGAATATATATACATACATACACACATACAAACACACATACACACACACACACACAGAAATGACAAGAAGTCGAAGGAGACCATGAACAACATCAAGAAACAAATGATAAATGTGGAAAAATATCATTCCAATGTAGAAGATTTTCTCTATAATATGTGAAGAGCTCTCATAAATTAATAAAAGACAAATTATCTAACAAAAATAAGGCAAAGGATATAGAAAAAACAATTCATTAGGGAAAAACCAACATGGTAACAAATACCTGAAGAAAAGCTTACAATCACTAGTAGCAAGAGAAATGCACCGTAAGTAACAATACAATGCACCGTAAGTAACAATCTCTTTAGTCCCATCAGACTGGAAACAATTTCTAAGAGCCAGCAATCGCTTTTCTGAGCATACAGCCCACAGAAATAAAACACCAAAATGTGGAGCTCTACATTCAGCCTTGTTTGTAAAAAAAAAAAAAAAAAAAAAATCTGGAGACAAGTAAGTGCTCATTAAGATGGGAGTGGATTAAAAAAAAATTGTGGGCCAAGGTCATATCATAAGATATCATGTAACTTTAAAAAGAAGAATTTGGAACTGTACCATTTGACTTGGGGGAATTTCTATGACATATTCTTGACTGAAAAATGCATGATGCTGAAAAGCTTGTATAATTTGGTTCCCATTATTGTTAAATAAGTAATGACCCATTATTGAATATGTGTGAGTGTGTGCATGGAGAAAAAGATACAGAAGGATATCTACTAGGTTTTTAGCACTCTGGAGGCAGGAGGTGTGGTGGAGGAGGAGGCCAGCAAAAAAGAAAAAAGAAAGAAAAGACTGCAATACACTCCCCTCTCATATCTATGACTTAATTCAATTTATAATTTAAAAAAATTAGGGGTTTCCCTGGTGGCGCAGTGGTTGAGAGTCTGCCTGCCAATGCAGGGGACGCGGGTTCGAGCCCTGGTCTGGGAAGATCCCACATGCCGAGGAGCAACTGGGCCCGTGAGCCACAGCTACTGAGCCTGCGCATCTGGAGCTTGTGCTCCGCAACAAGAGAGGCCGCGGTGGTGAGAGGCCCGCGCACCGCGATGAAGAGTGGCCCCCGCTTGCCGCAACTGGAGAAAGCCCTCGCACAGAAACGAAGACCCAACACAGCCAAAAATAAATAAATAAATAATAATAAAAAAAATTTTAAAAAAAATTAGTATTATATTTATTTATGTATTATGTGTGTGTTTATTTAAAAACTTTTATATGTGTGTATCCATATGTGCCCAAGTTAACTGGCTGGGAAAAAAAGAAATTAACGTAAATAATGGTTTTCAAAAATATGCTAATGCTATTTTGAATTTATGCCACAGTTTTCTCTCAAAGAATTCTTAATACTTTCATGTATGCCATTCATTTCATCCTCTCAACTTCCTAGAAGATGTGACCTTTAAATGTCAGAGTCTGCAGGGCTCTCTAGAGCCTGGCTCCAGGGATGGACATGTGCAGTGAGATGCCTGGGGCAGCTCGCTTCCTCTGTGTGAGCGGATCCAGGGAGCTGGAGTTGGCTGCTGGGCGCTTCCTGCCTGCAGGGCTCTGGGTTTCTCCAGGCTCCTCTGTAATGTGTCTACTCCTCCAGACACAACTCATCCTCTTAGGTGAAAGGGAGAGCTCCCAGGCTTTATGCAGCTGGGGGTTCTGGAACCCGAATCAAAGCACAGGTGAAGAGTGAAGGAATATCCTCAGAAATGACTTTTAGCGACTGATGTGGGAGGATCACTGAGCGAGAGAACTCGTTCTAGGAAGTAGTAGGTACACTGTTCAGTATAGTAAAAGCAAGGGGCCTCTTCCCTACAGAGGCTGAAAGGGGTGGTGTGAAGAATGTGAGCTTAGAATGCAAGAATCAAGGATGAAATCCTGGTTTTACCACTTCCTTGGAAAATTATTTAACTTTTCTGAGCTTGATAGGCAAACCCTCCCCAAATCATTCTTATTTATTAGATTATTGCAAGAATTTCATGAGATGACGACTATGAAAGCATCTAATACTGCCTGACACATCGGAGAAGCTTAACTAGTAGATGGTAGGAAACCAGTGTAATGAAATCCTGTTAAGATTAGGCCCTATCTTCTATTTCTCCTGTCTTCCTTCTCATGCTTTCTTCAAACATTTATTGAGTTGCTATTATGCCAAATATTGGGCCCTGGAAGCCTCACAGTCTAATGAAGGAGACCGAGAAGAATATAAATACTCTGTGATTGGTTAAGGGTTTTTCACTGAGGTACGTCCAAAAAGCTGTGGAGACATAGGAGGATACCGTCCGAGGTGAGCAGTAGTCAGGAAAGGCTTCACAGAAAGAGTGATATTTGAGAACTCATCTGTGCGACTGGTGAATGGAGAATAAGTGGTAATGTGTATGTGCTGGTTGGAAGAAAATGTATGCACAGGCAGACAGATATGTTAAAAAAAAAAAAAAAAAGCCCAAAGGTGAAAAACTATTGATATTTATAGTAGTATTTTTGGTATAAAAATTAACAAGATTTGACAAAAAAATCTGTACAAATACTATTGCCCTGGGTTAGCTGTAATGGTTTGAACCCAGTAATACTACAGTGTGGAAACAGTTCAGCGGATTATGGGGATAACTAAATAAGGTATTTTAAATCACAACTGTGATAGCCAACCTATCACAGGCTCTTACAACCTATCACAGCCAAGATGGCCCCCAATGATCCCTGCCTTCTGGTTTCCAAACCCTTGTATAGTCTCCTTTCACACAGCAGAGTTGGTGTGTGGGACCAATAGAATATGAAAGATGTGATGTATGTCACTTCTGAGATGAAGTGACAAAACTTAGTGGCTGTCTTGGGTTCTCTTTTTTTTTCCTCTCTCTCTTGGATCACTCACTCAGCGGGGAGCTGGCTACCAAGTCATGGGGTACTCAGGCAGCCTTTGGAGACGTCCATATGGAGAAGAACAGGTCTGCCAACAACCATGGCAGTGAGCTTGGAAACAGAGCCTTCAGCCATCAAGCCTCAGATAGCTGCAGCTCTGACTGACAACTTGATTGAAACTTCATGACAGACACTGAGCCAGAATCACTCAACTAAGCTGCTCTTGGATTCCTGACCCATGGAAGCCGTGAGATAATAAATATCTGCTGTTTTAAAGATAATGTATTATGCAGCAATAGATATTTGTTCTCAACTTTTTACCTTTCTCTGCATCAACGCCCTTTGCTATATGATATTGCAGTTTCTCCTACTAGAGGTAGAATATATTTCTCTGCCCCACTGATGTTGAGCTTGGTCATGTAATGTGCTTTGGCCAATGAAATGTGGGCAATTGTAAAAGTATGTTCATTCGTAGTTATCTACCCTTAAGATGTATCATGTATTTCTGCCCATCTTTCATTGGTTGAAAGGGTTGAACTAACTTGATTAAATTTCCAGGCAGATCTCATTATTCACTCCTCTTGGATCTAGGGAATAAGTACAAGTTAGTCCATAGGAGGTTAGGCAAATCCACTCCCCAAATGCCTGCTGGGGTACATCTGAACCTATGGTGGGTATTCAAGGGTCCACCCTGCTCAAGAGAACATTCCCTTTGTATACATGTAGGTCATGTCCCTCCTCTCTTTGACCCAACTCCACTCATTTCCTCCAAAGTTAGAGGAGTATAGATTAGCTGTGGGTTTCTTTGGTAAATGTACTCTCAGATGAAGTTCAGAGGTTGCCCAAGAGAAAGTTGGTTGGAGTAGGGCCAAAGGCTTCCTGAGAAACTTTTCTAGTTTCTACCACTGAATATGAATTAAAATGAGTATTCCAAATAGGACAGCTTTGGGAGACTTTCCTCTTCACTCTTAAGTCACGAGTTGGGCTAGCAAAGTTTGGATCCATCTGATATCTTCTACACATTAACCTACTAGCTGGGAGGAGTCTTATGTTACCGCCTAAGGGTGGGAGATCCCATAGGCTGATTGTGATGATCATTCCTATGTGTTGGAACAAAGATGTACGTTTCTCATAAGTGGGATTATGCTAAACAAAGCCCAATAAATATTGTTAATATGAAATGTTCATAGAATCAGCTTGGCTTAGTCCATATCTGTCTGACAGAATCACAAAACTTATATTCTTAACAGTGAAGATGGAGTTTGGGAAATTTGTAAATGGATCAGGGATTTCCAAATGTGAGAGACTTAGAGCCACGGGAGAGAGTATCATGTCACTTTGGTGTCTTGTGACCTAGTCTCAGGCCAACTTGTAGTAAAGGGCAGTTCATAGGCTCCCTGTCTCAGTTTTGTCATATGGAAAACTGTTTCCTACAGAAATTTCCCTACTGGTCTGTTGAGAGAATTAATCAGCATTGGCAAAGAATTTACAAAGACCCTTGACAACTGGACAGCAGCTAAAGGGTGCACTGTAGCAGCCATTTCCTCCAAGTTAGGGGGGAATGGGTTACCTCTGGACCTCTTTGGTAAATGAACTCTGGAGCCAGAGATGGAAGAGATTAGGAACAACAATAATTTTTGGTGTGGTGTGAAGTAGCAGGTCTTAGAACTGTTGGAAAGATTCAGGGCTTTTCTCGTCCAGGAGACTGCTATGACTTGAAGACAAGTTTGAGTAAGGAAGAGGTGAAGTACAAAGACCCACTCTGAAACCACAAACACCTGTTACCTTGAACATCACAGCAACCATGGCTTAGCAGTAATCTTCTTTGGAAACAGTGCCGTTAAATCAACAAGGGCTGCCAATGCCAGTGATGGCAAAGACCTCTCGAGTCATGTGCACATTAGCCTCAGTGATAAGACTGGATGTGGTTGTTCTAAGGGTTAAACACCACACCTCTACTCACATGCCACTTGCTGGGATTAAAAACAGAATTTCTGTTGTACTTCTTATCTAGATCAGAGGCTCTGCCAGGGGACAACGCACAGTATTGAAAAGCAGGAAAGGTGCTCTGAGGAGTCTCATTTGGGGGATGAAGAGTGAGGACAAGGGGTGAAGTTACTGCCCAAAGTCATACAGCTTATCTGTGGTCAAGCTGGAGCCCAGCACCAGGTCTTCAAATTTCTAATCTATCATTTTTACTGTTTTACCACTTCTGTTCTTGACTTCTTGAAATTGATCATATCCCACTCTGACTCCTAGAAAGAGGCCACCTGCCTCCTTCAAATGAAGTAGATAAACCTGCCCCCAGCTTCCTTTCTCCTTCCCGAGAAGCTGCTTGGATGTCTCCCTGACTCATCTACCTGGGCTTCTCTTCCATCAACCTCATTGGACCTGACCTTTCTCCTCCACACACTTTCCCTTCCCTCCAAACTCCCCCCGCCCCCAGTAACCGCAAATCTTTTACACTTGTATTTGATGTTACCCTTGTCAAGGAATATTTGAATTTTACCAGCTCTTTTTAATATAAGAACCCAAGGGGTGATTAATGGGAGAGAGCAGGTACTTAGAGAATCCAATAAGGGAATTAAGACAAGTTGATTTTCTTGCACTCCTGAAAATCACACCTTATAGCTGGCCCCTTAGCACACAGCTAAACTTGAACTCTACTACTTTGTCTTAAAGGAAAAGGTGACTCATAGTTTGGGGTATGCTTTGATAAAAAGTAAATTAGTAGTAGTATAGTGATAACCCATTCTGTGAGATACTAAGCCGAAAAGTAGAAATAGAGACAGGCAACCATGAACATGCTGGCTAAGTTGTAGTTAGCCTATAGCAAAATGTAAATAAAGTTAGAACATAATTTTTAACATCCTACCACCTACTTGCAAATGTCTGTTAGTTAAATGGGTCATGACACCCTGTCTGAAATATAATCACATTCTTTACATGTCATCACACAGAGAATAATAACTGGGCACTTTCTAATACAGTAAGTTCCCTACAAACGAACCTTCAAGTTACGAACGTGCATTCACATGTCCAATCACATAAGTTAGTTCACGTGTCTGGCGTACATTGTCACATGCATGCATCCTCTACAAATGGTTGTGCTTTTGTGTACTTTACTGTACAGTACTGTATAGAGTACAGTAGTACAGTATCTTTATTTCAAGCCCAGGATGTTTGGAAGTGAGTGTAAAAGCAGTGGTGATGTAGCTGGTACTACTGTACTTTTCAAGGTACTGTACTGTAAGATTAAAAATATTTTCTTTATTTTTTGTGTTTGTTTTTTATGTATTATTTGTGTGAAAAGTATTATAAACCTATTACAGTACAGTACTATGTAGTCAATTGTGTTAGTTGGGCACGTAGGCTAACTTTGTTGGACTTACGAACAAATTGGACGTACAAATGCACTGTCAGAATGGAGCTCGTTCGTATGCAGGGGACTTACTATGTTATCCTTTGTGACTTTGGACAAGTAAATTGTCTTTCCCTTATCCTTCAGTATCAGTATCTGTAAATAAGGCTAATGCCTTATTGCATTTAAAAATCAGTCCCTTTGAATTTAATCTCCCCTAAACTTTCTTAGATCAATTATATCAGTAATCTGTTGCCACACTAATGTTAAATAACAAACAACCACAAAAATCTCCGTGGCGTACAATGATGATCTTGTCCGAGGTTAGGTATCCACTGTGACTACCATGAACCAGACTTGAGTCAAAACTCCCTTCGTCACCCAACCTCCATTAGGACTACTACTACTACCGACTAGTTGACACAGTGGTGCTTTGGATCTCCAGGAATTAGTGAACGTCCAATAATCCCTGAAAAGTCTGATTATTTTTCCTTCTCCAATGCACAGTCACTTTGATAAATGGCCATAGGTGCCTTTGGGGAAAGTTAGGAGGATTTGCAATACAATTTTTTAGTCTGTGCAGCAGGGTCCTTACTCAAGGGGGTCCTTGTTCTTAATTCAAGGGGTTCTGTGAACTAGCTCAAGTCTGGGAACTGGTTGTTACTGAGATTTCTTTTGATGTAAAGTGGCAAAATAATCCAACTTTTTTGGTGTTTATTGTACCTCCTCATGAGTCACACTTTGTACCTTGCCTTCTTGGATTTTCTGGGACTCAAGTCTAGGTATAGGAGCAGTAAAGGCTGGTGGGAAGGAAGGAAGATCACCAATTCCTTGCAATGCAAAATATCTCAGGGAAGGTGATTACAGGTTCTTCAGGCAAAAGGACACTAACCTCCTTGGACAGGGAAGGAAGAACTGCTTCTACTGGCAAAGTAGGCTTAGTAGAGTTTCGGAGTTCAAGTTGCCCAGCTTCATTGGAATTTACCCATAAAGCCCCATCCCAATATTCAAGGCCCCACTCTTTGACAATTATTACTCTAACTTTAACTTGGGAAACTATAAGGTAGGGAAGTCAATTTGCATTGTAATTCAGCCACCTGCAAGAGTAGATTTTGGGTGTAATTTTGGAAATCTTGACCCTAAGGCTGTAGGAGATAAAGGTTTCTATTAGGGAAGTTGTGTATTTTAGGCCTCTTCTACAGATTTTGAGTTGGGAATTTAAAGCTCTGAGCTCATTATTTCTTTTTCCAACCCCTCCAGTGCATTTAGAAGCAATCGACCAAATCACTCCCAGTATCAAATTTTGTATTAGTCAAGGTTCAATCAGAGAAGCAGAAACCACTATGAGCAATTCTATATCATTATATTATAACAAGGTATTTCTTATAGAAATTTGGCCTTAAGCAATTGTGGGAGTTTATGTGCAATTGTTGCAGTTATGTATAAATACTTTATATATAAATACATATATATATGTATATATAAATATGTAGACTACATAGAAAATAGAGAAGATTAGAGTATATAGAAAACATATACAAACACATATATGTATATATAAATATATGCATATACACACACACTACATAGAAAATCTATGGCTCTGGCAAAAGAGTAGACTAAGAGAACCTGAAACTCTCCCACTACAAATTCTGAGAAAAGCTAAATAAAATGTTGAAAAATTCTTTGAAATTTATAGTTGAGTTTACAATGGAAAAAAAGGGAAATCCCTAGATCCCAGAAATGAAAAAGGAACTGAAAACAAGATCAGTAAGCTTGTAAACGGACCCTGGCTGCCCTTGGTATGGGGGTTATGGGTTCCTGCAACAAGGGCCGTGGGCTTTGAGGACCATAGTATGTGAAATAAGGAGCTAGAATTTGCATGATGTGGGGAGTGAACCTGAGGTGTCTGCCAAAGTCAGGACATTCAGGACAGCTGAGGCTGTACTCTCAGTGAAAGGACAAAAGAGAAAAAAATCTACACCATGGCCCAAGACTCAAAAACGAAACTTTTCTGTTTCTGTATGGCTCTTGGTGAAAAATAAAGAGTCTGATCTGAGAAAATGCAATCACAGACCTATGCCTTGCATGGGCTTGCTATCCAAAATTATATTGCCTACAAGGTCTGGGAATTCAAAGTGCATAATATTTGATATGAAACAGTGAGAAATTGATAAGGAGTGATATAGACAATAACAATAATAGCACCAACAAAATGAAGAGTATCGTGGGGATGTAATTTCAAAGTGAAATTAAAGTAGAAGAAAACAATAACATGTAGGATAGGAGAGAGCTTACCGAATTTTAAAAGTTCTAGTGTTTTTCTATTATGTGTGAGGAAGTTGGGAATATTGATTAAATTTAGATTTTGTTGATTAATCTGGTATGTAGAATTTAAGAGTTATCCTCAAAATATAGAAATAAAAAATATAACTTCAAAACCAGCAGAAAGCAAAAGAGAAAGTAGGAGATGTGATAAATCCAACAGAATTTAAGAAAAAGCAGCAATGAGAAAGAAGGGGAAATAGAAAGCATAAAATAAAACTATGGAATTAGATCCAGCCAAATAGATCAGTAATCATGATAAATGTAATTGGGCTAAATTCACTGGTTCAAATACAGTGGTTCAGGTTTCCTTCTTTTTTTTTTAAACTCACAATCTTATAGTCTAGATATATGATGGCTTCAAAATACATAAAGTATAATTCACAAAAAGCTGAAAATAAAATGCTGATAAAAGAGATACCATGAAAACACTTAACAAAGAAAGCTGGGATAACTACCTTAATATAAAATGAAACTGACTTTAAAATAAAAAACTACATTATTATAATGTATAATAATATATCACATTATGTAGGGATTACATATTACAGTAGAACTGTTTAAACAATGGTTTTGTTTAACAGCACAGTCTCTGATAATACCTCATAATTGGCTTGACCTTAGCAATGTGATGGGCAATTCTCAAAGTCCATTTGTGACGTTTCTCTCTCCTCTGGGCAGAGCTGGATGAACAGAGTCTGTATTTGACTTTGTGAAAATCACTTTTTAGGCTTTCAAGGCTGAACAAAACCTCTCTTCCCTCCATCCCCAAATATCTTTAGATTAGTTAATAGATGTTCCAGTTGGCTAGGGCTTGAGACATTCTGCTCTTTATGGAAACTTTCCATTTCTCAGCTTTGATCTAATTTGGGTTGATTTCACAATTTTTCTCTAAGTACCATCTTCTTCTCTTATTTCCGAAGAAGTTAAGAAGGAACAATGGACTGTATGCCCCAAGAGAGGACACACTGACCATAGTACTTTCCTGCTTTAAACACTCCAATACTTCCCTTTCTCCTGGGCTAAGGTTCAAGCTCCCTGCAATGGCACGATCTGGCTTCTGCCTACATCTACAGTCTGCCTCTTGTCCCTTCTGGCCTAGCACTTAACACTCAGCTATGTTGCAATGATACTCTGCTTCTCGTTCTACATACATTGTACTATCTCTTGCCTCTGCCTTGGTTCCAGCTGCTGGAGGGTAAACCTATCATTCACTATTCACTCAGCTATTCCTTTCATTGGACAGCCTTTGCTACCCTCCACACCTCCCATCTTGAACTCACCACCCTCCCTCTGTGCTCCCATAGCCACCTTTGCAGACTTCAGTCTGCACTTACCATACAATTTTTGAAATTTTCTGTTTATGTATCTGTCTCCCCAACTGGATTGATTGCTCCAGCAAAGACAAGAAGCATGTCATTTAAATTGTCTATCCTGTAATGTCCTTGATACTGGTCACTGACTATTTCTAACTCTCTGCTTCTGGGCATGTGGTAGGATTGTACTTCTTGACCCCCCTAAAGCCATATGACTAGTTCTGACCAATGAGTTATGTTGAAAGTGATTTGTGTCCACCCTGGGCCACTGAAATTATTTGCCAGTGGCAGACCCTTTATACTCTGGCTGTTCCTTTGCCTGACTGGCCAGGTAGTTATTGGTCTGTCAACCTAGGACCCAGAGTGAGAATGATGAAGATGGTGAGCCGATCCCTATCCGACCCATGGTGCACATTTAATGTGAGTACCAAATAAACTTTCTTTGTTTTAAATCACTATGATGTGGGGTTGTTTGTTACTACAGCATAAGAAAGTCCAACCTGACTGATACACATCCCCAGTACTTGGCCTGGTACTAAAAAAACCAAAAAACAAAAAACAAAAAAAAACACTACTCCAGAAGAAAATGAAATAAAGTAGTGTTTGTGAAAAGTACCAGACATCTAGAAGGCACTCATTAAATATTAATTGAATCTAAGAAGACATTTGTATTTTAGGTTTCCTTTTAAATACTTTCTTCAATTGTGTGTGAGAATAAGTGTCTGCTGGAATGAAAATTAAATTACTAAGTTAAAAATAGTCATCCAGAAGAAGAGAAATGTCACGTATAGCCAAAGATAAAAAGTGATTAGGGAACATGTTTCTCAAGCAGAATATTTAGTCTCCCAAATTAAACAGGCATTCTATGAAGAAAAAGCTAGCATTTGAAATTTTGTCCTAGGTCTCTTATGCTCCTGGCAGGTTGTATTAATTCATTTGAGAATTATTCATTTAGCTCTTCACTGCCCTTTCCAGATTTTACAGATTTTCCTAAGGTAGGGAAAGACTCATTTACTATCAGCAGTGGGGGGCATGAGGGGTGGGGCTGATAAAGCATGAAAAATGTTTAGTTTGAATAGTTTTCTTGGCTTCTCTAATTGTTGTTACCACCTGCAATAGTGGCATGGCAGCTGAAATAGGATTTCGTAATAGTGGAACTCCAAGGAAAGTTAATTAATAAACAAGCCGCCATTAATGTTTATTAAGTATGTGATAACGTTCCAAGAATTTACAGAGCGTGCAAAAGATAAATACAACTCTCACAAGAAACTTATAAAGTACCTGGACAAGAAGTACTTTGCACAAGAAGGCGCTTGCAAATGTATGAGGGATTATTATCCATCCGTGTTGGGCAAAGACCAGGTACGTGTGTTAGCATGTGTGAACATGTATTTCCTTTATGTGTAGAAAATGAATTGCCTCTTATGTGACTGTGCTAAATGCAGTGGTTGTGTGTGTTAACAGGTCACATTCACACTGCTTTTCTCCTCCAGGAAGAAGAGCTGTCAGGTCCCAGGAAAATAAGAACAGTGCTCCCAATCTCAGAGGCCAAGGTAGAGAATGGGCAGTGAATGGTAGGAGAGAGCCACTGCTAATGTTGTAAGGTGAGAAAGATAGAGTGAAAATAATTAATGCAATGGGGGGAAACAAATAAACCAGCAAAAAATAGAACTGAGCCACAGGCAAGAGTGGAAGCCAGTTGAAACCCAAGCTCCTAACCTTAACCTCGGAAAGCCTATGTAACCTGGCCCCTGCTGTCAACCTCACCCACCACACTTGTCCCTTCACTCATGGTTCTCCACCTATACTCGTGTTCCTTAAACATTTCAAACTTTTTCTCTTTGAATGACTTAGCATTTGATGTTCCCTTTGCCTGGAAATCCATTCCCTAGATCTTCATTCACAATGGCTGGCCTCTCTTTTTAGGTCTTAGTTCAGATATCACCACCTCAGTGAGACCTTGCCTGACTGGTACACTCTAACTGGAAGGTGTCCAGAAGTGTTTGTTGAATAAATGAACTTGACATAAATGGAAACAGTGTGCTCTGCTAGGTGTTTTGCAGAAATGGAAACCAAAGGCACCAAGTGTTGAGGTGATGTATTGTGGATTATCCAGGCAGATCTGCAATCTGGCGTCTGACTCTAAATGTGCTGTCATCCAAAGTCTGACATGGAGAACCAGAGTCCAGAGATATACCTCTTGTGATTAACTACTGTTAACCTATGTTTTGTTATCCATGAAATGTGCAGTCTTTTTTTCCTGGCCTTTAGGAGCTTCTTTTTTTTTATTTATAAATTATTTGTTTTATTTATTTATTTTTGGCCGCTTTGGTTCTCCTTTGCTGTGTGTGGCTTTCTCTAGTTGCGGCAAGCGGGGGCTACTCTTCATTGCGGTGCGCGGGCTTCTCATTGCGGTGGCTTCTCCTGTTGCGGAGCATGGGCTCTAGGCATGTGGGCTTCAGTAGTTGTGGCATACGGGCCTCAGTAGTTGTGGCTTGCGGGCTCTAGAGCACAGGCTCAGTAGCTGTGGCGCATGGGCTTAGTTGCTCCGCGGCATGTGGGATCTTCCCGGACCAGGGCTCGAACCCGTGTCCCCTGCATTGGCAGATGGATTCTTAACCACTGTGCCACCAGGGAAGCCCTAGGAGCTTCTTTAACTCTTTTCTGTTTTAGTGTTTTTATATGAGGGTATCAAAATATATGTTTAAAAAGGGTTATTAGATCTAGAAAGAAATATTTGCAACTTAGATAGCAAGGAGCTAATACTGCAATGTAAAAGAGCTTCCAAAAACATAGAAAATAATACACCAATACACCTATGAAAAACGGGCTGGAAATATGAGCAGAAAGTTCACAGAAAAACAAAGGAAGATGGTTCTTAAACATATGAAAAGATGCTTGACCTCACAATAACAGAAATACACATGAAAACTTCACTGAGATATAATTTTGTCACCTGTCAGATCAGCAAAAATCTGAAATATTGATAACATATTATGTTGGTGAGGCTGTGGAGAAATAGACAATCTCATACATTGCTAGTTTGGACAGCAAAATGTTACAGGCACAAGGGACGGTTGACACATCTAGTAAAATTATATACGCACTTCTCCTTTGGGAAGGAGATATGTTGTAAAAGAACAACAACAACAAAAAGACTTTTATATATGACTATACATTACAGAATTGTTTTTATAGCAAAAAATTGGAAATTAGTTGAATAAACTATGGAACATCCTTTCAGTAGAATACTATGCAGCTATAAACAGGAAGAAGGCTAGTTTTTTTGTTTGTTTGTTTTTGTTTTTTATAAGCACTCAGTGATTGTTAACTAATATTAACCAGGCTTTGGTTAAATTTGTTCTTTTTTTCCTAAGTGTGCTTTGCTTTCTTTCTTTCTTTCTTTTTTTTAAAGGAATTCCTTTATTTTTATTATTTCCTTCTTTCTTTCTTTCTTTTTGGCTGTGTTGGGTCTTCATTTCTGTGCAAGGGCTTTCTCTAGTTGTGGCAAGCGGGGGCCACTCTTCATCGCGGTGCGCGGGCCTCTCACTATCACGGTCTCTCTTATTGCGGAGCACAGGCTCCAGACGCGCAGGCTCAGTAGTTGCGGCTCACGGGCCCAGTTGCTCCGCGGCATGTGGGATCTTCCCAGACCAGGGCTCGAACCCGTGTCCCCTGCATTGGCAGGCAGATTCTCAACCACTGCGCCACCAGGGAAGCCCCAAGAAGGCTATTTTTATACATGGCCATGGAGTGATCAGCTCAATAAGATGTTTTAGTGGAAAAAGTGAAGACAAAAAAGTGTATATATCAATAGTATTTTAAGATTTATCTCAGGAAGGGTGATATGAGTGTATGGATGACATTTAAAGAACCATAAAATAAATAAAACAATTACTTAAGGGAATAAGAAGAGGGAAGGTAAAGAGAATAGAGATGGAAGCTAGACTTTTCTGAATGTACCTTGTTTTGTAGATATAACATTGATACAAATGTAAATGTCTTATATAATTATTTAAGAATTAAATCGAAGTTAAAGAAGCAATTCCTAAAAATAAAAAACAAGATTTAAGACAGTCATGTGACCGTACAATCCTAATGTGGTAAACTGTGACGATAAAAAGAACTGCAAAAGAAACCAAACAATAACAATAGCAATAACAACAAACATACAAAAAACCTTGCTGATGGTATTGTTTGTATCATTACCTGCAATGGTTACATATATTGTAGTATAAAATAAAAGATGATGTTAAAGAGATTAGAAACTTTGATCTTTCATGTAAGACAAAAAAGGATACAAAATCACCAAAGCAAAACCCTGTAATCCTATTAAATTAAAATATCAGTATGAGTCTATGATGTATTTTTTTTTAATACTTCTTTTCTGGTTCCCTCCATAAAAGAGGTCAACCCATTAGCAATAAGCACCCCTAGTGGCTAGATTGTAGCATCTAAATAACATTTTCCAGTAAAAGGAACCAGGGATTTTTGGAGAAATGGATGTTCCAGGTCTGAAGGCAGACAACAGACAAGAGGAGTTTGGATATCCTGTCATACCAGTTTGCAAGGAAGTTATCAAAGACTATTGGGCTTGTGTCGAATTTCCCAAGAACCAACTTGAACTTCACACTGGCCGAAGATAGAGCCATTTGAGCATCAGAAAAGCTAAAAATCACAATGAGTTAAAATATATCAGGTATGTTAAAACCCATGAATTCATAAAGATACTAAAAAAATGCTAACTGGTCATCTTTGGAGGATGTTGGAGGACCAACTCATTATCCTGAATTATTCGTAAGTAGAGGGAAAAGGTCAAGCATTTATCTTTCTTTTCATGTGAGAATTCCATCTCAGGATAACCAAATAGTTAAAAATTTTCTCTCTATGGGAGTATTCCAGTAAACAAGCAAGAGTGACAGAACTGGGATGACACTATTTTGCAACTCCTAATTGAAATAACGGATCTAGGTAATGACCATCAATGGCTGCTAGTATCACCAAAAGACAGACAGACATCATATGCCTCCTGATGGATGCACACACCACCACCTATGAAGTATTCTTCTAAAAAAGATTAAATCTGAGTCAAACTAGGCTTCTAGATCGAACATCAATTTGCATAGGAAGTTGAATAGACAAAACCGAAACAAAACTGTGAGGATGCAATCAGCCAAATCCAGAAGGTGAGAATCTCTGCAAGTCAAGCAACCCAGTTTATTCAACAAATAAATCTCAAAAAACCCCATAACGATTAAAATAGACAAGGTCAATCACAGCCAAATGCCAATGTACCCTGTTTAGGTCCTGATTTGAACAAATCAACTCTAAAATTAAAAATTATATGCAAAGGCAGTTAGTGTTCAAATTTTCCTGGTCATCTCATGATAGTGAACATGGTCTGGACGTTTGATGATTTTAAAGAATTACTGTTAATTTGGGGAGGTGTAATGCTGTTAATTGTGGTTACGTTTAAAAACTTAGTCATTATGTTTTATACATTTATATTGAAGTTTCTACGGATAAAATGATACGATGTCTGTGATTTCCTTCAGAATAATCCCAAGAATGTGTATGTTCAGGCGTGGAGGTGGCAGAGTTTGACAGTGGTCGGGGTTAGAGATGAAATAAGGGCCAATGAGTTAACCACTGCGGTAGCTGAGTGTTTACGGGGTTATTCTTCGTAGTGTTGAGTATATCTGGATCTTATTTGTTTGAGACAGTGCCTGGCATATAGTAAGCACTCGACAGATGGGTCCCTCAGGGAATCTGGGGCTTGAACATTCTGGAAGCTCTGGGAAACAATATAGAATACATCCTCTTTTGTGGATCTCCGAAAATCTATGTGTGTAAAAACGGAAGATTATTTTATACTAGTAGCAGACTATCATCGTTCTGTACCTTACTTTTTTATCACTTAATAGTATCTCTTGGTAATTGTTCCATATCAGTGCCCAGAGAGCTTCCTCATTCTTTTTTTTTTTTTTCAACTGTTCAGTTTCCCACTTATGGTTACACCCTATTATATTTAACCTAGGCTTTATTGATGTCTGTTCCCATTTGTTTTTTCATTTTGAGAGCGGTAATTAAGAACTCGTTCTTATAGAACACAGAAAGGATTTTGTGTCCTGCGAAGAGCCCCATGCCTCCATAACTTGTCAGAGGCAGATCAAGACGCTCTCCTGACACTGGAAACCCACGTTAAAGGGGTGCCCTCCACAACTCTCTCACAACAACAATTAAATCAACTGATCTTTGAGTGAGCACCTCCCGGGACACACCCCTCCAGTGTGGGTTTAGGTTGGTCGGATTGGGGTGGGTGTCAGGTGGGTGGAGCAGGATGAATACTTCATTATTGTTTGTCATGGTTGAATGCAGATCTTCTTCCCTAGCTGGGGCCAGAGTCTTCAAGCTTCTAACAGGCATTTCTAGAGCCCCTGAAACCTTCAGAGAGAACTGATATCAAAACTCTCAGCAGGTATAAGAGAGTCAGAGGAAGTACCTTTATGCAGGGCTGCTTGGAAATGGGGTAAGCTGCTAGATAAAAAAGTGCAAAAGCAGAAAAGGGCCCCGGGGTATTTTTAAACCTCTTACAAATAGGTGCAAGTCCAAATTTAACACGGGCTGGTTGTTTAATGTGGCTTTCTCTTTCACCCACCTTCCCTTCAAAGGGATAGTTTTTTCCCCCCTCTCCGTCTAAATACATGGGCTCGGGGAGCAAATACTCGGCTCTCAGAAGCAGAGCAAGTTAACACTTGTGAGAGCTGCACCCAAGTAGCAAAGGAAGCTGAAGTTAAAATAAAACCACACCTCCTTCCCCTCCAGGTGACAAAGATAACCCTCCCTGGTCTGGCCTTGACGCTCCAGCACAGAGAAAGCTGAAGTGAAGGCCCGTTGGACAAGAAAGAGGAAGCAGAACCAGGTCATCCCCATGCCCAGTCCTTACTCCCCACTCCCTGCCTCTCCCATCCCCATCCCCGTACAGATCTGGCCCCGTGCAGAGATGTGAGGGAGGGAAACTTTTCTTTTTTCTAAAATACTTTCTCAGGCAACCTTAAACTTCTCTCAAAACATGATGGCATAGAAGATACTATAGAATCATCTATAATGTAGATGACTAATGAGCTTTGATGTATCATCCCTTCTGAGGATATTCTTACCCTTAAGCCAAATTATTTAGTGGGACATTTCAGGAATTAGTGGCTCATGAATGGGAGATAGTGTGGGTAGAGGGTAAGCTCTGGATTCTAAGATCAGAGAATATGAATGGCAAAAACACCAAACACACTTAAATACATGTGTAAAACACTCATGTGTTACTTGACCTGTGTTCCTACACTCCTCTGCAGAAAAGCAAAGGCCCTTTGATATGAGTGAAACTTGCACTTCTGAGCAGTGATCAAGGCCCAGGCAGGCCAGCCCCTCAATCCACAGCATGCTGGGTAGCTCTGGCCTCTAAGCCTTGAGGTTTAAGTAGTATGAAGTCAGCTCAGCGAGCTGAGGTCAGAAGCTTGGTGTGACCGCTTAACATAAACTCTTCATCCACTTCTTTATTCACATTCAACGTTTTATTTGGTCTAAAGCCCAGTGTAACCGGTTTGGATTTGAATCTCTACCCTGTGTCAGCCTCTGTATTCTGGGACTCCCAGTTTGGGACAGAGATGATGCAAGGTGCATGCAGGTCTTTCCTCTGACTACTTCATAAAATAGATGACTCCCTGACTTTAATCTCTGAAACGAATTAACTTCAAGGTTTGGAATGAGAAGGAAATCAAACTGAAAACCTATGCAAAGCAGGATGCAGATTAGAAGAACCATCAGATTAAAAGTGAGGAGACTTGCAGGGCCCCTCGTGCATTCTCCTTTACCCTTGTCTGGAAGCCACTTTCTTGCAACCCAGCTTTGTGTAGCTGTCAAAACCCCAAACTTAAAGCTATTGGCTCAGTGATTAGACTCTGGGTTTTGGGGTCAGGAAGTTAGGTTGGGGAGGGGGTGGAGTTTTCCTGTGGCTGTCTGAGCAACTACAGAAGAATTGTTTGATCTTTGCAGGCTCCAAAAATGATAACCAGCTTCAGTAAGACTTTGGGTGATAGGTCACGATGGGGGGACCTTTTACCTGTCTTTGAAGAATGTGAGACTGGGTCAGCTATTTGACGTTCAGAGGGGCGGTTTTGAAAGGGAACCAAGCACCAAAGGCCAGATAAATAGCTGATGCAAAGGAGGGTAAGGAAAGGAGTCCAGGCCTCATCATGCTAGCGCTTCCCCAGGCTCTGGCAGATTCTGTAAGCTTGTCCTAATGACCTGGCTTTAAACCATCCAAAATGCTTTAAACTTTCACCAAGAAGAGCAAGAGACTGTAAGAGCCTCAGGAGAAATCTGTGGACAGGTGCTGAATGATGTCACTGATAAGCAAGGTTGTCCAACAGAAGTCTTGTGCTCTCTAACTGGCCATTCTGACAGGGGCAATGTATCCAGGAGAAACCTCTTCTCTCAGACCTCATTCAAGGAAAACAATAGATTAAGTCAAACCTCTTCATAAGAAGGTGAGAATAAATGTTCTCCTTTCCTAAAACCCTATGGTAAACTGATAGGCACTCTTCCTCTTCCCACCCTCCATTACACAAGAAGCTCGGGATTAAAACATAAATACAGCTGGTCTTCAGTAATTTCCTTAAGGAGATTAGGAAGATGTCTCAGATGAGTCAGCATGCGGGTGCAAATAACGTCTAAGAAGGATAATCTGTGCGGTAGTTGTGAAAAAAGGACACACAGGGAAACAGGAAACCATAATGTAGCGCTCCAAGGAGGATGAGCTGGAGAAGGAGCCGTCAGCAGGGCTGGGAGCTGGCCTCAGAGACGAGAATCACACAGTAGGATTCCTAGGGAAGAGTTCTGCAGGGCTTAGCAAAGCAGCGGAAACACTCCTTTCAACCTTAGCCAATTAGGGACTTCTAGGGCTGTGGAGGGAAAACTTACTCCTTAGAAACTAAATGGAGTTGACAGCATTGTTCTGTTTGGGACTGGAAGACAGAAGCAGGATCCGAATAAAGAATCGCAACCCTGAGCAATTTAGGTTCTAGACTAGCTCTGTTCCACAGAAATATAATGTGAGCCACATATATAAATTTAAATTTTCTAGTAGCTACATTTTAAAAGGTAAGAAGAAATAGGTAAAAATATTTTTATTAATCTATAATCTATTGAGCTAAGTAGCTCAATACATCCAAAATATTACCACTTCAACAGATAATCAATATAAGTAGTATCTGAGATATTTTACGTTAACTTAAATATTGAATGAATTAAAATTAGATTAAACTTAAAAATTTGGTTCCTCAGTTGCACTAACTACATACATTCTGAGTGCGCAATAGCACATGTGACTCGTGGCTACCGTGTCAGACAGTGCAAGTCTAGAACAAGAGCTCTCAAATTATGGAACATTTCAGCATTCTAAATTTGGATCCAGAAAACTGAGTTATATGAACATATGTGTTTTACGTGAACTCAAGAGTCTATAGTCTCTCTTGTAAAATTTAGCTGTGTACGCTTGAACAACCATGTGTGTGGGATTGTGATGTCCAAGGTGGACAGACTGTATCCTTCAGGAGATTGTAAGAATGTGTGTGGGAGAGGGTCAGAAATGATAGTAGCTGTCTTTATCAGTCAGGATAGACTAGGTTTTGCTTCAGGAACAAAGAATCCCAAAATGTTGGTGCTTTACCCAGTGAAAGTTTATTTCTCACATGTGCTACATAACTGACCTGGGTTGGTGAATGGGGGATTTGGGGAGATGGGGAGATTCTCTCTGCATCCTTCCTCCTGATCCAATCTGACAAAGCAGTTACTACCTGGAATATTGCTGGCCACCAAGGTAGAGCAGAAGAGCACTCTGGACAGTCTCATAACTAAATAAATGATGGACCCAGAAGTGACATGAGTCACTTCCCTTCATTGGCTAGAACCAGTTTCATGGCTACACCAAATCCGAAAGGGACCAGGAAGTACAATTCTACAATGTACCCAAAAGGCACACAGAGAGGTGGAAAACTAGTGAATGGGACTTCTGACTGTCTCACTGTCTTTCTGACCTTGGCTAGTTGTTGTGTAGTTGACTCAAATTTATATACAGGGACCAGAATGGAGTACCATGCTGAGCTTCATTAAAGAGGCTGGGCCATGCCTGTTTTGTTAAAAAAAAAAAAAAAAAAATGCTGCCTGTGCATTTGTGCTTTTGTGGAGGGGAGGGCCCAGAAAGAGAAATTTTCAGGTAGATGAGGTTCAATTAGGAGAGAAGACACAGTAGAGTGGTTTTTTTTTTTTCTCCTTGCTCTGCCAAGAAATCAGAAATGCAGCTTCTCAATTGCTCTGGGACAAGAACAAGAATTCCTACTCAGATACCAAGCCTTGCAAAGGAGAGAAAGTAACACAAAGGACTGCCTATGTTTGAGGAGCAAATTCATCCCAAGCACTATACAATGTAAAAATAACCAAGACCAAATATGGTTTTGAAGGCAGTGATTGTGAAGAGGTTAATAAGGGGAAAGGAGATAGTTTTAAAAATGGAAAATATTGCCTTGTTTATCTTTTTTATTTTTTGGCTGCATTGGGTCTCGTTGCTGCACGCAGGCTTTCTCTAGTTGTGGCGAGTGGGGACTACTCTTCGTTGTGGTGCACGGGCTTCTCATTGCGGTGGCTTCTCTTGCTGCAGAGCACGAGCTCTAGGCACGTGGGCTCAGTAGTTGCAGCACGTGGGCTCTAGAGCGCAGGCTCAGTAGTTGTGGCGCATGGGCATGTGGGATCTTCCCCGACCAGGGAACGAACCTGTGTCCCCTGCATTGGCAGGCGGGTTCTTAACCACTGCGCCACCAGGGAAGTCCCTGCCTTGTTTATTTATGAATTACAAAATCATTTTTTTTATTTTTTGGCAGCAGGATGTCTTAATCTCATTTTATAGAATGGAAAATTAAGTAAGAGAGGTTAGATGCATTGCTTGAGATTGGCATTTAGTTTTGGACTCCTAATTCCCTGATGAATGCATTACCTATCCTGTTGACATAATTTACACACTGGTAGAATCAGGGGCTCCTCATTATTTCCTGCCTTTCTCTTCATTTCTAACTCTGTTTTCAATCTTGATAGATGGAGATGTGAATTTCATTAGATCAGGGACCATGACTCTCCCTCTTTCTTTAATTAGCATTTCTGTTTGTAGACAAAAATAAAGCTAGGGATCTGTTATGGACTGAACTGTGTGTCCCCTTTCCCTCCCCCCAATTCATATGTTGAAGCCCAAACCCCTATGTGGCTGTAACTGGAGACAAGGCTTTTAAGGGGATAATTTAGGTCAAATGAGGTCATAAGGGTGGGGCCCTAATCCCAGCCGACTGGTGTCCTTATAAGAGGAAGACAGCTCTCTGCATGCACAGAGGAAAGGCCATGTTTAGGTCTCTGGTACTTTGTTATGATGGCCCAAGCTGGCTCATACAGAACCTATCCCATAATTCGCTCCACTAGTCATATAGAATGACTTGCTAGGACACAATGAACAAGATATTTCACTGATGTGTTCAGTTGCTACCTGAATTCAACGAGGCCTGTATTTGTGGTTGGCACCAAATTGGATGCCGAAGGGGACAGGAAGCACGACACGACACTGCCTTCAATGAATGCAGAGACAGAGATACAGAAATAGCCACAGTAAAAATCACTGTGGTCTATAAACAATAGAGTGGGCCCAAGAAAAACAAATTCTGACAGGGACATTGAGAAGCTCCCGTAGAGGAGGCAGCAGTGGTTGGGTAGGGATTTTCCCCTCAGCTCCCTCATCCCGAATTATCCTTTCAGTTTGACTTATTTGTATGTCATCGGCACACACATATCATTTCTCAGCGAAGCCAACATGGGCATATTTATAGAAAAGAAAGAAACTAACATTTATTGAGCACCAACTATGTGTAAAGCACTTAACAGATTTCATTTCTTAGAAACGTACAACATTTCAATTTTGTATTTTTATGCCCACTTTGCAGATAAGGAAATAGACTTCAGGTAACTTGCTTAAGAAGACAAGCTTGTTAGTGACGGAGATGAGATTTGAACCCAGGTCGGACTGACTCCCAAAACCCCAGCATATTGCCCCTGTAAAGTGATAGATGTTGCTGCTAAAGATCTCAGATAAATTTTTCTCAAAGATCAGTCATTGGTAGCCTTGGCATTTCATTTTATCTGTAGGTTTATTTATTGATTTTCTTAAATTTAGATGTCCTTGCTCCTCTATGTCAGGGATCATTGTGTGTTTTTTCCACTGATGTTCCCTGATCAGTGCCTGGCACATGGCAGGTGCTTAATAAATATCTGCTGAATGGATAACTGCTCTTAGTTCTCTAAAAAGATATAAAATGTAGCTCTTAGAACAATAAAGCGATACTAGGTGAAGAGCTCTCTCTACTTGGTTGAAATGCAAAGAGGTACGGATGCTTGAAGATGGAGATGGGTGAACAGGTTCTTTCAGATTGATGACATGTATGGACTTGTGGAATCTGAGGAGTCGTGGGGATTTGAGGAGATATCAAACAGGTACCTGGAAAAGTCAGCCTACAGGTGAAGATATGTTTGTGGTGCCACCTTCAGAGGATGTAGCTGAGGTTACAGAAAGGTGGAGTTGAGGGAGAGAGGGCAGGATGAGAGTGGAAGAAGTAAAAGTCAGGGAAACTTGCTGACTCCCTATTACTAGTAAGCACATGTGTCTCAAATTGAGCTGTTAAGCCTTTATTCCTCCCCACTGCCAAGCCCTCAGAAGTCAGGTCTGTTCTCTAGCATCCTTTTTTTATGCCATTCTTGACACCTTTTTCTTTCATCTGGACTCACCTTCTCTGTGCACCCCATCCTTCAAATCCAGTTCTGTGAAATTCTCCCTGACCTCACCTTTTACTGATTTATCTCCCTCTGAATTTCCACTGTTCACTCTTAAACCAGTGATCTTTGCTTTTCTGATTGCATATCCCTACCAGCAGAGCATTTTTGAGCTATTTCCCAATATACGTATTTACTGATTCTTTAAAGTGTATACATACAACTGCTCTTAAACATTATGTAGAAAAAAGGGAAATTTTAAAAGCTGAGATAAAAAGGAAATAAACAATATTTTAAAATATCATGCTAATTGTGATGTCTTCATGATATTATTAGTTTATATCTCAAGGAAAAAATACTCATTTAGCGACATGGTTCATTGTTAATAACAGTGGATGTAAGTCTATGTTTCAAATGCTTTTTCTTCTTTGATAATTTCAAAACTCTGTTGACACCCTGACATATTTGAAAAGATCATCCTTGTGTTTACCTTATATTGAAGGTGATGAGGAGCTTGTTCCAGGAGAGGTAGAAATGTCAGCCCGGCCACTTTCTTGTAGTTATTTTGTACTAAAGTCATTAATATTATTTTCAACCCATGGATAATTTACCAAAAAAATTCATGGCATTTGTCCATTTTGTGGGAGCTATATTATCTAGTCTTTGCTAACTAATTGATAAATTCATTCAAGCAGGGACAGACAAATCCATTTGTCACAATTATTGGAAATTGAGCAGCCACTGTCAACTCTTCCTCCTTGTAAATACTCTATACTTCCCTCAGGACATGTGACTATCTGACATACAGTCCAGGTGAAGATTCCAGTGTCTCCTTTTGGGGTATATGCACCCTCTGTTGGAGAACTGTGGTCCCACCCATAGTCCAAAGCACTTGATTACTTATTGGCTTGAGTTGTTCTGTTTCATATGTGCTTCTCTTTACCTTCTCAAGTTGTTAATAACACTTTAAAAGTCGAGATGACCATGTCGTTGGTCTCTGCTGATGGACTGGTAACATATTTTAGCTCCTTCCTCCTCCTTTATTCATGTCACTTTTTCATGAACTTTGAGTTAAGGGGAAGCTAAGGTCCAAAGATGAATTGCGTGGCCAGCATTTCCAGTGTGATGTATACAAACAAACCACAAGAATGGAGTCCAGTTCCTATACCAATATCTATGGTTGTTTCTCTGTGGATTTCCCAATTTACGTCTCTTTTCAAGGAAGGGTACTCTCCCTTAAAAGCACTGCATAGTTCTCACTTTATAGCTGTTAATTAGAATGTTCTATTCTTGTACTCTGTCACCCTCCCCTCCTCCCTTCTCTCCCTCTACTCCTGGCTCCTTCTGCAGCACAGAATATCTCAGCTGATGAAGTGTACAAAAAAAAAAAAAAAAAAAAAACCAACAAGAAGACCCCAAACCCACAAAACAACTTGGGACATTACATTTTGTTTAGCTTCCCTCCCTGGGATAGCGATTCAGAAACAGCACTTTCTGTGCAGTCTATTTGTAAGCAGCATTTCTTGGCCTGAGTCTCAGCATCAGCACCTCACTAAGCACTTTCATGTCTTGTGTGAGACTGAGGCAGACTCACCTGAGCCCTTTACTGTGTACAGTAAAGTCATTGATAATGACTGACATGGATGGAAAGACCCCTCACTGTGGTGACATGGGGTCTTGTCCGGGTTCCTTCTATTCATAGTGGTGGATAAGTCCCTTCATTGGTCTGTATATTTCAATGTAGATAAAAATCGTACCCACTTCATAAGCTTGTTTTCAGGATTACTGAGGATTAGTACAGTAAACATACTTTGAAAAACATACATCTGTGAACAGGATCCATTTGTCCAAACCCATAAAACGTATTAACACTAAGAGTGAACCCTAATTGAAACCGTGGTCTTTGGGTGATAATGTTTTGTCACCATAGGTTCATCAGTTATAATGAATGTACCACTCAGGTGGGGGATGCTAATAATGAGGGAGACTATGCTTGTGTGGGGAAAGGGGGAATGTGGGAATTTCTGTACCTTCCTCTCAATTGTGCTGTGAACCTAAAACTGCTCTAAAAAATAAAGTCTGTTGAAAAAAAGTATACGGTGTTATACAAATGTAAGATGTCGTAACAAATTTCCTCTCTTCTGCAAATATTCTCCATTCTTCTGCTCTTGTAACCCTGGGCAATAGGCCAATACCCAGGGAGAATGAGATGCATAGGGAAATTATTTCTTTTTAATCAGTGCTTAGAGAGTGGGTTACAGCACAGGAATATCAGTGGTTGCTTAGAGTGGCATTTTAGACTGGATTGAGGATGGTAGGGGTAGGGGTGGGGATGGGAGCTCCCTAAATTTTTGTTTTCTTATTTATCCTTCATCTATTAGCCCATTCTTTAACAGTTTCCATGTGCTCACTTACACAGCATATTGGCATTCAGGCTAAGGAAATGGTATTATACCATACCGTAGATATCCACCTGATTAATTCTTTATTCATTAGTTAATTCAGCAGCATGTATTAAATACTAATCTGTGCTAGAAATTATTTAAGGTGCTGGGGAGAAAAATACCCATAAAAATACCCATATATAAGAAATATTCTCTGTCCTCCAGAAGCCCGAATTCATGACTTTTGCTGTCCTTCAATACTGAATATGCACACTAAATCATTTTCCCCTAAATAAATGCTGGACTTCTGCAGAAGTCAAGTTATCAGGCTGAATGTCTTGTTGAGGTCTGGGTTGTAGTGTGTGTGATGGAGTTAAATTTATTCAGATACCCTGGGAAATAAACCCTCTTGTAAACTGTCTCAGTTCTTACTTCTTCTTCTCCTTTCATGGTGTCCACATCAACCTAGCTAAGAACCTTCCCCAAGAAATCCCCATTGCATCACTAAGTTAGGAAGCAATCCGCATGTAGACTAACCTAAAACAAGCAATGTTTTTCTAGATTGGGACTAGCAAGCGGGGTGCGGGTGTTGCTTGAGGGCCTCTGATTTGTGCTTTTTAGAAGGAAATTATTTGCACCCCATAGAGTTCTATCTTATAAAATATGGCGCTTCTATTTTCAAAGCATTTATTCTAGTCTTGAAATCATCCTATGACAGGGGCAGGACAATTATTATTCTTATTTTTACCATGGAGAAATCGAGGCCAGGTTGAAGTAAATGACAATCCATTGTCTGAGATTCCTAAGTGGTAGAGTTAAGACTAAAATTCTTCCATAGAAATTATCCTGTGATAACATTTTGCTTCTCATCATTTGTTGCCTGCATTTCATGCTATGTTATTCCATGTCATCTCATGTCATGGCATGTCATGCTGATTAATTTCCTTTCATTTTTAAAATTTACAAGTATATATAGAGTACCATTTTGTGCAAGGCAATGTTTTAACGGAGAGATGAATGTGGTATGTTCCTTTGGTTCAAAGAACTTGCAGTCTATTGCTTATGTTTCTACTGATGCTTCCAACTTTTACTTGCATTCAGCAAAGGCACCTACTCCTGATGGCACAGTTGGGGTTATTCACATGTTGGAGAATCCAGGGTCCAGCAGCAATTTTAATGGTGAGTGTCCAGCGACACTAGATCCAGGTGGCATCAGCAAAGCAGCGTAGATAGCATGACTTACTTATATTTTCTGAGTCTGGTTCTCATCTTTTCTGTCAATTCACTGATGTACCCAGTATCCTTCCAAAAATTTATTTTTCTTTTTTTTTTTTTTAATCAGTCTTCAATTTTATACACATCACTGTATACATGTCAATCTCAACTGCCCAATTCAGCACACCACAATCCCCACCCCACCGCAGTTTTCCCCCCTTGGTGTCCATACGTTTGTTCTCTACATCTGTGTCTCAACTTCTGCCCTGCAAACCGGTTCTATTTTTCTTTTTAAATTAATATTAGTTTCTGTGGAATTTGACCAAGCACCCTGATATATTTTCCCCAGTTTATACATACATGTGTGTATATGTATATATGTATATGTACATATATACAACTTTTATTTATATAACATATAAATATACAAAATCTATATAAATTTATATATTATATATAGGGTAAAAATATAAATCAATTTATATATATATTTCATATGTGTGTGCATGTAGAAAGAAATATTTATGTAAAGAAATTATATTCCAAAGAAAGATTCTAGTACAAGATTTAAAGTCTAGCTTTCCATGGTCACTCATACATAGAATGCCCCCCATGGGTCACCATTCCATGCTGCTGCCCCTCGTCCTCAGCACTGTCCTCCTTGCCCTCTGTGCCCACCTGATCTCAGAGTCTCCCATCCTGCACTCAGTGCAGACTCAGTTGCAGAATCAAGGTAGAGAAGGAAGTGCTACTGAAAGCAGCAACTGTTATCACATGAGCTTATGCCCTTCTTGAAGCAAAAGGTTGCCTATCTAGTTATAAAACCTAGGTTTTGGGAAGGGATGCATTACATCCATTACCAATACATCCGGCTAGCACATGCCTATTTTGCAAAAGGAGTTCCAGGGCCATTGTGAATGGGAAGAGCTTGTGGTCAATCTGGGAAAAGATTTTGACAAGAGACTGTCTTAGAAAACCACAGAATGAAGTAGAAAGGTAGCACTTGCTACAGACAAACCAGAGTGCATTGTCCGTATAAGAAAATGGTCCCAGATTTGAAGTAACTAAATTCTGGAATTTTCTATGGACCTTAGAGTCATCTACTGCCATCTACAGGTCTTGGTATAGACACCTTTGGTTTTATGTCCCACATGGGGCCTATTTACACATTCAGAACTTTGGACCAAATTAATAGGCAAAACGGATTTTAACTGAAGTTTCTACAGAATGATCTTGTTATACTATCTATAACAAGGATTCTCACTCATGGCTGCACATCAGAAACACTGAGGGAGCTTTCCTAAAAACTGATGCCCAGACTTAGAAATTCTGATATAATTGGTCTTTTTTTTGCTGTTGTTGTTGTTTTTAAGATTCCCCAGGGGATTCTAATATGAGGCCAGGTTGGGACTCATTGATATATAAGAACAAAAACATTAACAACAAAAACTGTTGATTCAGTCAAAGTTTAAGGCAAGGAAGAGAAAAATGGGATCACCTAAGGTAGGAATTTGAAACTCAGAACAACACTTAAAAATAATACCTTTGTAAATCACGACTCTCTTATTACAGGCATGGCAAGAGCCAGTAGCTAAAATCATTGACCTTCTTAATTCTACAGATAAGAAAAGTCTTCGCTTTCTTGTACTTCCCAAAATGTCCAGCATAGTGCTGTGCTCAGACAGCTATACAGATAACAGCAATACATTGTACTTTCTCATATTTTGATCCCTTTGCTTCCAGCATTCTTTTCTGTTCACTCTAGGAACACACTCAATCTCTTGTTCCTCATCTAGTTTCATCTGGGGGTGGGCAGACAGCTTAGGACACATAAACTCAAACCACACATCTTCAGGAAGCCTGGAGTGTCTTTAGATGTGTTGAACTGAAAGCTCCAGTTCTTTTCCCTCAAGGATTCGTCCATAGGGGCAATGCTTGCATGTACATTTAGATAGTTTTTTTTCCTTTTTCTTCTTCTTCTTCTTTTTTTTTTTTATTGTGGGGGAAAGGATACCAGAGCTCTGCATGAACGCTTACAGCCCCGTGGTTTGCCTCAATATGTATGCGCACACATGAACACCTCAAATGTTCGTGAATCTCCATCAGAACAGTACTATTTAAAAATTGTAATGCTCTCCATTGACACCTCCAGCTGAAAAGCAATTTTAGAGCATAATTATAATGTATTGCATAATTTGCAAAAGCTTTTGTTCTCATTGCGATTATCCTCAGAGAGCTCCTTTTTCACCTCCCCCTTCCCACATTGACTGACTTAAGAATATCCGACCCTTAAAGGCTGTTTTGCCTTCATAGAATAAAAACGAAGCTTTAAGATGAAGTGCATAAAGTGATGGGTGGGAGAGAAATTTTGGTACATGATTCACTGCTTTATTGTGGTGAAGGTAATTTACTGTTCTTAAGAACTTTCTTCCCAGGATTTCACTAGGGAAAAAGGACCCATGGAAAGAATTGTAGGCATCAAAAGCCCCCTGAAAGAGGGGCTCCTAGTTTGTTCATGGCCTTGGGCAAGTCTCAGGGCCCCTTGAGGCCCCAGTTTGCTCATCTTCAAAATAAGGGAACTAGACCAGATGACCCTGAAAATAAATTCTTAAATACTAGAATTCTATCATTTGGGAATACTATATGGGAGGGAGCGAAGAAAATGATTAGAAATCAAACATCGGATCAACTTTTTGTAGACCCTGAAAATGAAAAATCCTGGTTCCCTTTGGGATTAATGTTTTAACGGTCAGGACAAAGCATTTCAGAATGGTATTATTTCCAAGTCCCCTGGAAATGCTGATTTTTCTGTAAATGAAAGTGCCGACTTTTACTATTTGACCACAACCCATAGCCCTTAAAAAGGGAAAAAAGAGTGAAGGCTTCAAAATATACTATCAGTCATGAGGCACCCTATACTGGAACTTGTTTAGCGTGAATGAGATGTAAAGAACACCTGAATCTCCTCTTTTTCTTACTAAGTCCTGAATTTTGAAGGAGTTATTGTTCTCCCCCAGCCATACCGAGCACGGATCGTTTAAATGTTCTTCCTCCATCAAATGTTCTGGCCAGGCTTTGCACAGGGTTTCCTTGCTTACCCCTCCGCTGTTGATGCCCATTCACCACTCCCTCCAAGACACTAGTTTAAATGTCCTCATCATTGAACAGCTTAACTCACATTTAAAAGGCGGCCATCCTTTAGTCATTCTTACTCCATACATTCACAATGCTAATGTAATATTACTTTTTATGGGCTTACCTATACCCTTTATAATGGTGTCTGTGCTGGTCCTAACTTCTTCACCCGATAAACTAATTGAGGGCAGACATGATGTTATTTCCAATCTTCCATAAAAGCTTATGCAGATGGAACTCTGCAGTGGAAGTGTGCTCACTACATGCTGCTGATTAAAATAACTAAAAACACATATTCCCGTCCCCCAAATTACTGTTGACAGTTTTGAACTGTCAGTGCCAAGTCACAGTTCTGAAAAAAAAAAAAAAAAAAAAAAAAGAGATTCTTTCCAGCCTGGAAGAGCACTTCTGTTCACCTTGAGAGAGTGTTAATTAACTGCTGTCTAGTGCGTCTGCAGCATCCCTTGAGAGTTACCACCTTTCTTGGCAATAAACCAAATGGGTTGGCATTAAGCCTTGCAAGGAGTAGATAAAGGCTAGGTGTACTCCATACATTTTTTTGGATGTGGACTTGGTTTCTGTGTTGTCTGGTATAAGGTCTGATGATTCTTGGTTTCGTTTCTTTTTTTAAATAAATTTATTTATTTATTTATTTATTTTTGGCTGTGTTGGGTCTTCGTTGCGGTGCGCGGGCTTCTCATTGCAGTGGATTTTCTTGTTGTGGATGGAGCACGGGCTCTAGGTGTGCGGGCTTCAGTAGTTGTGGCGCATGGGCTTAGCTGCTCTGCGGCATGTGGGGTCTTCCCAGCCCAGGGCTCGAACCCGTGTCCCCTGCGTTGGCAGGCGGATTCTAAACCACTGTGCCACCAGGAAAGCCCTGATGGTTCTTGGCTTCTGATTGATCTTTTGATCTGGGTGGATGAAAGTGAGGAGCACACATTGGAGGTGTTCTTGAGAGAGAAGGAAAAGGACTGTGCAACCTTGACGTGGTTCTATCTTCACCATGGTAACATGGTAGGGGGGAAACTAAAGATACTGAACTATTGGAAGGTTAGGAATCTTCATCTGGGATGCAGGATAGGCATAACACATTCAAACCAGCTTGGTAAAACTGGCTTTCCAATCTTTTGATTGTTTTATTCATTAGCTCTTATTCACTTTTTGATGAGGCTTGTTATGAAGAACTGAAAGCACTATGAAGTCTCCAATGCCTCTTAAAAATCATCAAATAAAAATTCAATTCAATTCAACATCGTCCTAAGTTTTTGAACAGTGGCAACCTATTTGGCTAACGGAAAGCATCCCATTTCCTGACTAGGGCAGGTCATACATTTTATTTACAAACTCAGAAAGGAAGTTGTTCCTCCTCCACTCTCTACATTTAATCTGCTGTTTGTGGGTCAGCCAAGTGATGAAGATTTCCAGCGGCTCTGTGGTGACCCCAGATCAGCACGCCTTTAACTGTGGCTTCACTCTGGCCCACCATTAGAACAGGTTCTCAGTTCAAAGGGGGGGGGGTAGAAGTGGGCTGGGTGCTCTGTATTCATGGTGATAGGGGAGCCCCTGGCCACCACTGCTCCACCATGACTGAAAGCAATGCCCATGCACTGAATGGAATTCTATGGGGCAAATAAATATTGGCTCTATATACTATTTTAGTATTTTTGGGGAGGGGGCAGGGGGAGTGGTGGTAAAAGCAGGGGCTTGCCTAGGGTTTAGCCAGTGTAACTATAACTACCAGCCACATAAAAGGGATGTGGTTATCTCCAGCAAAGGGGCTCCTGAAAATCCACACAGTATTTTTCCGGAGTCCACGACTGCCTATTCAAGAACATTTTCCAGTAAGTGTTCTGTGGGAGGTGGCCACGGTATAGGCTTACAACTGCCTCGGGAAAGCTGAGCACATCTCCTTTAACAGTGAAGAGCTGGTCTTCAGCTCGGATGGAGGAAGAAGAGTTCCTAATATGGACTTGCAGAGGTGGAAATTGGTATTTATTGGCTTCTAATTTGCTGTCTGTCTACCTTAACACTTATCTGAAATACAAACATGACAGAGGAAGAACTGGTCTCTGCAAAGGCTATTTGGCTTTCGCTCTCAAACCCTGAGACAGCATGACAATGGGGAGGCCATTTCCCTCTCAGCTGGCCATCGGGTCCTCTGTCTAGGCGGCTGCGAAAGGCTTCACCCTGAGGTTGTCAAATGATCAATGCCTTCGGCTGTACGCCTGCTCTGTTCCCACATTGATTGCCCAGATGCCTTAAAAATAATCCTTTCTTTTCACGTGGAGTGCACTTGCAGGTCTGGAGTCTGCAAAGCCAATTTTCATTTTTAATCCGGTTTGAGCCGATCTCATTAGTCAGTCAAGGCCTCCTTTTCATGCTTGCCTTGAGACACAAAGGGAAGCCAGTTATGAGCTGTTAATTAGCTATTAGGGGACTGGGAAACTTCCAATGGGTCATTATTCACACTGTCTGAGGCTAATACTTATTTAATTAGAACTATTCCTTTCCCGTCATAAATCCCTAGTTAAAATGAATTTAGCTCAAAATTTCAGTTCGGCTTAAAAAGAAACTGGTGGCTATTTCCAATTCTACTGACTTTTTATGGGACAAATGCTTGAATAACTGCTGTCCTGCCAAGCATACAGACTAGAAACTGGCCAGAACTCACACTTAGTGGATGTACATGTGTGCATGTAGATGGAGAACGCTCACGAGACCAAGGAAGTGGGCTCCCCTTGGGTGCATATCATTCTCCCACACATTTTCTTTAGCCTTTTGAAAACTCTGATGAGAACCCAAGATCTGATGACGGTAGAGGCGAGCAGGAGTAGAACAACATCATCCTTACACTCACCTGCTATGTGTCCCCATCTTACTATGTGGTCATACATTCTTAAATCCAGGATTAGCTGAGGCACTGGGGGAATGGAGTGTGCTGACTAATGAAGTTTCTAGACAGACAAGGGTTCAGCAGAAAGCTTTTTGTTTCTGTTACTGAAACTTGCAAAAAAAGAGTTTCTATATTTTCTTCTCGTTTCAGTTATCTATGGCTGTACAATAAACCACCACAAAACTCTGTGGCTTAAAATAACAATCTTCATTTATTTTTATTTGTGAGTCATGAATTTGGATAGGGCTCAGCTGAGTGTTTCTTAGCTCTCTACGGAGTCTGCTGGGGTTCACTTGGCTGCATTCAAGAAGGTTTTATCATGTCTGGCACCTCAGTGCTACTCCACAGGGTCTGTCTGCCTGTCTGTCTCTTTCTCTCTTATGGTTAGCTTGGGCTTCTTCATGGCAAGATGGTCACAGGATAGGTGGATGTTTTACAGGGTCACTGTGTTCTAAGAGGGAGTGTTCCAAGTGGCATGATGAAAGTTGCAAGTCTCTTAAGGCCTCAGAAGTTATCCAATGTCACTTTCACTGCACTGTGTTAGTCAGAAGAGGCCATATGGCCAGCCCAGACTCAAGGGAAGGGAAAACTGACTTCATCTTTCAGCGGCTGCCCAATGACAAAAAATTTGTTCCATCTTTAAGGTACCACACAAAACTTGCCACATCCAAAACCTGGCTTTTGTTTGTTGATTGAGGGTTGTATGGGGTCTCTCAACCATCATTCAAAATGTGAATGATGAGTACACAGTCACGTGGATGCTGGAGATGTGACAGATCCCAGCAACAGTTAAAGATGCTTTCAGCTGTGAAGAACAAACAACCTAAATCAAATCTGTTAACATCATGTAAAAATGTATTTGCTTATTAGGCATAAAATCCAGAGGTGGGGGCTTCCCTGGTGGCGCAGTGGTTGAGAATCTGCCTGCTAATGCAGGGGACACGGGTTCGAGCCCTGGTCTGGGAAGATCCCACATGCCGCGGAGCAACTGGGCCTGTGAGCCACAACTACTGAGCCTGCGCATCTGGAGCCTGTGCTCTGCAGCAAGAGAGGCCGCGATAGTGAGAGGCCTGTGCATGGCGATGAAGAGTGGCCCCCACTTGCTGCAACTAGAGGAAGCCCTCGTGCAGAAACGAAGACCCAACACAGCCAAAAATATATATAAAAAATAAATAAATTAATTAATTAAAAAAAAAAATCCAGAGGTGGAAGGTTGCCTTCAGGGTTGGTTTATCCAGTACTTTAGTGATATCAGTGAGTGATGTCATATTATTCTCATCTCTCTTCTGTGACATTCCCCATACTGGCTTCATCCTAAGCTCCTCTTCTTATGACTGGGTGGCTGCCAGTAGTGATTGCGGCTGTTTGCTTCCTTGTTCACATACAGTGGGAAAGAGAGAGACACTATTTCTGTTTTTATCTTAAGAGCAAAAAAGAAACTTTCAGAAGACCCCATCAAACTTCTCCTCATGTCTTATTGGTCAGAATTGGGTCACATGCTCATTTCTAAGACAATTAGAAATTGTTTTAGACAAGAGGTATGGGATTATTCTTATACCAGTCTGTCCCATCCTGAACCTGAAGTGGAGTTAGTTTCCCTAAGAGATATTGGCTATGTAGAATAAAAAACAGAGTTGTGGTTATATTAAGAAGAAGGAAGATGGCAATTGTTGGATAGGCAGCCAAGAATGTTATTGCCTTGCTTCAAAGATAAATCCATGGCATCAATTTATTTTCTTAAGATAGAAAATAAAAATTCCTCTTGAGCCACAAGACCCCAAACAGCTAAAGCAATCTTGAGAAAGAAAAACGGAGCTGGAAGAATCAGGCTCCCTGACTTCAGACTATGCTACAAAGCTACAGTCATCAAAACAGTATGGTACTGGCACAAAAACAGAAATATAGATCAATGGAACAGTATAGAAAGCCCAGAAATAAACCCATGTACCTATGGTCAATTAATCTACAACAAAGGAGGCAAGACTATACAATGGACAAAAGATAATCTCTTCAATAAATGGTGCTGGGAAAACTGGACAGCTATATGTAAAGGAATGAAATTAGAACATTCTTTAACACCATACACAAAAATAAACTCAGAATGGATTAAAGACCTAAATGTAAGACCAGATACTATAAAACTCTTAGAGGAAAACATAGGCAGAACACTCTTTGACATACATCGCAGCAAGATGTTTTCTGAGCCGTCTCCTAGAGTAATGGAAATAAAAACAAAAATAAAGAAATGGGACCTAATTAAACTCAAAAGCTTTTGCACAACAAAGGAAACCATAAACAAAACAAAAAGACGAACCACAGAATGGGAGAAAATATTCGCAAAAACGATGTAACCGACAGGGATTAATCTCGAAAATTTACAAACAGCTCATGAAGCTCAATATCAAAAGACAAAACAAAACCAGTCAAAAAATGGGGAGAAGACCTAAATAGACATTTCTCCAAATAAGACATACAGATGGCCAAGAGGCATATGAAAAGATGCTCACCATCACTAATTGTTAGAGAAATGCAAGTCAAAATTACAATGAGATACCACCTCACACCAGTCAAAATGGCCATCATCAAAAAGTCTACAAACAATAAATGCTGGAGAGGGTGTGGAGAAAAGGGAACCCTTCTACACTGTTGGTGGGAATGTAAATTGGTACAGCTACTATGGAGAACAGTATGGAGGTTCCTTAAAAAATTAAAAATAGAGTTACCATATGATCTAGTAATCCCACTCCTGGGCATATATCCAGAGAAAACCATGGTTCAAAAGGAAACATGCACCCCAGTGTTCACTGCAGCACTGTTTACAACAGCCAAGACATGGAAGCAACCTAAATGTCCATTGACAGATGAATGGATAAAGAAGATGTGGTACATATAAACAGTGGAATATTACTCAGCCATAAAAAAAGAATGAAATAATGCCATCTGTAGCAACATGCATGGACATAGAGACTATCATACTAGGTGAAGTAAGCCAGACAGAGAAAGGCAAATATTATATGATATCACTTATACATGGAATCTAAAACAAAAAGGATACAAATGAACTTATTTACAAAACAGAAGCAGACTCACAGACTTAGAAAACAAACTTATGGTTACCAAAGGGGAAAGGTGGGGGGAAGGATAAATTGGTAGTTTGGGATTGACATATACATACTACTACATTTAAAATTGATAACCAACAAGGACCTACTGTATAGCACAGGGAACTCTGCTAGATATTCTGTAATAACCTAAATGGGAAAAGAATTTGAAAAAGAATAGATACATGTATATGTATAACTGAATCACTTTGCTGTACAACTAAAACTTACACAACATTGTTAATCAACTATACTCCAATATAAAATAAAATTTTCTAAAATTTCCTTTTAATTGAGGATTAAGTTTAGGGAGAAATTATTATAGAATGGGTAACATTATGGAGACAAACCTGTTGAGAATCCTGTTTCTGTACCGAGAGAGTAATCTTCTCTCCAAAGATTCTCTTTTCCTTCTCTAAAATTAGGATAACACTACATGCTTCTTAGGGTCAGGATTAAAAACTGACAATGTATGTAGGATGCTGAGACAAAGTAAACAGCCCTATGACTGAGACCACAAAAATAGGGGTCCCCTTGAGCAGACAGCAGGGTATTTCTAAAGGACCTGGAAGAGAGGGGGTGTGGGCACAGTAGCTTTTCAAGGCAGAATATAAACATATTTGAAAGCCCAGAAGGTAAACTTTCACAATGAGAACCATCTGGAGTGGGGAGGGATGGTGATACAGAGCTGGGGCAGATTCCTCTGGGTGTTTCCTCCTCCACAACATGTTTTTTAGAAGTGAAATCAGGTTATGAAGAGCATCAAGGAAGCTCTAAAGAGGAAGTCATAAAAGGACAGGCTACAGCTTGGGGACATGAGTGTGTGCTGTGTGCTCCTTGGGGAAGGAGGTGGGGGAGAGCAGGCCCAACTCCTTGACCTTCCCTGATGGCATATTAGGTCATTAAGGACGGCCTCCCCTTCTCCACACCTCCTGCCTCTCTGACTCACCACTTAGTCTGGGAACCAGTGGGATCATCCCAAACCCAGCCTAGGCTCCAGGCCCATTCTCCCCACCCGAATGATGACTTCTATCCCTCTGACTCCCACTATTTCCTGCCTCCTATCAACAAAGCACAGTTCTCTCTCTCTCTCTAATTCTCCACCCCTCCCCCCTCTTTTCTCCCCACCTTCCTCTCTCAATACTGGCAGGACCTTTATGCTCTATAAGAGTATTTGGAAATTGAAGAAAGAGATTCTCAGGGAGAAGTTTCCATCCAGGTATCATTCAGTCAGAATTGGTTTCTCATGTGCACTACCTCTAGCCAACATGTCAATGTGTCTGATGTCCCATAAGATGTAAAATTATGAGGCAATATCTTCTTCAAAGGTGAAAAATAAGCCCCAGATGTTTTCAACAGCAGTTAAGAGCCACAAAACACTTTAGAAAATTTCCTCTAACTTTGACTCTAGCCCAGATGATCTAGATGAATAACTTAAAAAAAATTCACCTTAAACAGTAGTATTTTGATGTTGCATGTAGAGTTAGCTAAAGCTTCATATTTTAAATATTTGAGGCAATTTTGAGTATGTTTTGGGGTGACATTAAACCTGAAATGAATGCCAGAGTCTGGCTAAATGACAGCAAAAGAGACAGAAATCTTTACATGGTGAATGTCAAGAAGCACAGGCCATGTGCATGTCCTTTTCCTCCTGTACAGAAGCTGTAAGGGAGGTATTACCGTCCCATTTCACAGATGAGAAAACAGGTTCACAGAGTCAAGGTCAGACATGTAATTTACCAAGTCAATTCCAGTTCTTCGTGTGTTACACCAGCTTCCCGCTGACACAATAACCTATCTTATCCATGTTTTAGCTCCTTGCATAAGGTAAGTCATGCCCAAACTGAGAAATGTGGGTTCATGCCCTAGCCCCGCCTAGTTCTGTTTTTTGTTTTGTTTTGTTTTGTTTTGAATTTCAGCATTAGTTTATTTTCCACCTCATGTGAGGAGCTCCCCTTCCCTCTCCTGCTCTAGTCTTAGGAAGGACATTGGGGTCACAGAAGGAACAGTGCTGGCGGCAGAGAAGGGAGGGAGGTGAAAGAGCCCATGGGCTGCTGATGGTGGGGGAGGGATGGCGGGGCAGGGGGATGGCGGGTGGAGGAGATGCTGAGCTGGCAAATCCCTCTGGCTTCCTCGAACTGCCCAAATTAGATTTATTTTCCTTCTTAGAGGTCAGAAACCAGGAGACGTTCCTTTCAATGTCTCCACTGCCGAGATTGTGCCTCTTACCCCCAAAGCACGTAGAAGTTGGCTCCCTGCCCCGCCTGGATCACCACTATGGCCATTCTATGGCCCTGAGGACTGGCCTTGGCTCTGACTCTGGTTGACCAGGTCGCGAGTGTGTCAGAGGTTACCTGGGCCCTCGCTGACATACTCTTCAAGTCTAGGACTTTACTGTGTTGGTTTGGTATTTTAAAAAAAAAAAGGGAGAGAGCATGAGAGAGCTAGCAGAGAAGAGAAAAAAAATCTCCTGGAGATGGGGGGCCATTTGCAGGCTGCATCTTAAATACTCGCACTGCCCCGAGAATTCTGGCTGCGCTCTGGGGCCAACAGGTTTTCCTTGGCTGCTCTCAAGGCAGCTTTGTGTTTCTGAGGGTGCCCCCAGCTCCTGCCTGGGAGGATAACTGTCCAGCCCTCTGTGGCTCACTCTTTTCTTGCCCATGTGCTGCCTGCCTGACAGGGTCTGCTGGGTGGCTTGGCCCCGGGCCCTGGGCCAACATTTCCCCAACAACTACAGTTTGTCTCTCTTTCTTCCTCTCTCTCGTGTGTTGGGTGGTTTCATCCTATCCTGGGCTTTGCTTCTTCATTAACAGGGAGGAGTTGGAGAAGCCACTTCCCCTCTCTGAGTGAGTGGGCCGGCTAGATGGTCTCTGAAAGCAGAATCAGCTTGGAAGGGCTGAGCTTGCTTTAGCCATTCTGTGTGCCCACCTGAATGCTTAGTTAGCCTAATCCTGCCCATTAGTTCTCCTCAAGGCATGTGACCAGGGCAGAGCCTCACACAAATGTCTTGGGAGGAAGGAGCAGCTATAAAAATCAGATCTTTCTTTGTCCAGAGAGCCACCACCGGGCACGCCTTCTCCGCAGACGGCATTGGAAGTGTGCTCTTAGTGAACAACTTGGGCTGCAATGTGCTTTCACCCCAACATCGCATTGTCAAGTGTCTGCAGATTGAAAAGTCAAGGAGGTGTTCCTTGAGTCATTATTAGGAAACCTTATGTGTATCTCTAAAAATGACTTGCCTGTGCCCTAAGGCAATACATGAATGAGGTCACACGGGCATGCCGGGCTGTTTACAAGCTGTGAGAGGTGGAGTCAGGGAGTGAAGCAGGTGGGTGAGATTCATGGCAGGCTGCTCAGAGATGGGCGGTTTTGAGAAAAAAGGGAGGGGCAGATCCAGGCACGTACAGAAGTGGTTTCCTGATGGATGGGAACTTGAAAAGTAGCTGGGGGAGGCAAAAGGGAAAAGACAAGCTACGAGGACAAAGAAGATGCTTGTTAGAACTGGTATCTGTAGAAGGTGATAAGAGGTCAATCTGGGATCTGCTGGATGATGATCAACTGATTTCCTCTGCTTTCTTCTCTTCTAGGACAGTTGCTTGGGGTGGAGCCAGCATTCAGTTATTCACAGCAGGCAGCTGCCCCTGGGCTTACTGGCAGCGGGCTGGGAGACTGGGGAGGAAGGGTGTGTGCAGATGTTGAAGGCAGATTAAGGAGACCTTTCAGCTCCCTGGAGGACAGCCGCCTTCTCTTATAAATATTTCCTCTCTTTTCATCACCCCTTTTCTGTATTTATCCAGCTCACTGATGGCAGCTCATAAAAGATTTGCAGAGCCCTAAGTTTTCATTTTAGTTGCAAGCTGGACCTTGAAGGAGGATAAGGCAGACTCTTGGGTAGCATTTGCCTTTGTGGATGCTGTATTCTTGTTTATCAGGGATGAAGACCTCATACTGCCTGTGGCTATCCAGTAGGGTGCTTGGAGAACAAGGCTGAGAAGGACCCTTTCTGGTAAAGAACGCTTTGAAAGTAAGAACACAAAATCCACTCTGGGCCCTGAATACTCAGCCTTAGAAAGTTTTCATGTCAGCAGCTGGTTCTGAGATGCTTGGAGTGAAAACCACATGACCTTGTTGCCAACGTGAAATATACGAGGTCAAAAACCACACTAACCAACTAGTATAAAGTGGAGGTAAAGCCCAGCTTTGTCTAAATTGAAAACCACAGAGTCATAGGAAGAAGTCCTCTCCCACCTAATGGGATGTCCTTTAACAGCATCCAAGATAAACAGCTATGAGCCTCTTCTTCAACATCCTCTGTGATGAGAAACTCAACTGCTATTCAAGGTACCCCAATGACCTGTTGTTGAAAGATGTTCCTCTTTATATAGAGCTGAAAAACTGCCTCCCAGTAATTTCCACCCACAGGTTCTAATTCTGGAACTACATACACAAAATCTATTTCCTCTTTCAGATGACAGCCCTTCTAATATTGTGCGACCATTATCTTGTCCCCCTTTTCCTTCTCTATTCTTCCTCATAAAAGTCTGTTTTCTATGTCTGAATTCTCTCAACTGTTCCTTGGTCTTAACTGACTTCCAGACCCTTCTTCTGGAGATGGCCTAGATTGTCAGTGTCTCAACTAAAGAGAATTATCCGAGAGGAATAAATATTACAGATGGGGCTGCCCTGCATAGAGCCTAGCAGGGCTATGATTTCCCTTGATCTGGGCTGAATTGCTATTATGGCTAATCTCAAAATATGTTAAATGAAAGAAGCTAAACATAAAAAATTACATACAGTATGATTGCATTTATTTGAAGTCTAAGCAAAACAAACCCCTGATGGAAATCAGAAAGTGGTCCCTCTGTCAAGGGGGACGGGTGAATCCACTGGAAAGAAGCACAAGGGAACTTTCTGGGGTGATGGAAAAGCTCCTTGCTTTGTCTGGGGTAGTGGAAAATAGTTGTCAAAACTCATCAAATCGATCACTGATCTGTGTACTTTACTATATATAAGTTATACCTCAATACAAAGAAAACTCAAATTTTTCATATAGTAAACCACCTTTTTTTTCCCCTCAAATTTTCCGTCTATTTGTTCAGTTTGAGGTATTTATAAGACAGCAAAATGTCACAAATGTACATCAAGAAGAGCAGCTGCCAGCTTTTCTATTGTTAGTCAATTAAACATGCACAAATTTGCTTTCTTCATCATGTGATTGCACTTTTATGTATTGAAAGAAAAAAAAAAACTAAATCTCAAGCACAAGTAATATTTCAATGCCAATTACCTTCATAAAAACTAATTGCTTCTTGGTATTTTATTAAAATACAAGGATTATAAAGCGATTAGAAAAACATCTTTATTGAGCTGAAATAAGACTTTGGCACCCTTGTGATGGGGGAGGTGGTACCACTCAAACAAATGCTAATTAAATAAAAGCTAATGGTAATTACTAGGTTTCTTTATAGGCTTGGCAGTGCGAAGAGTATATCTTTTTTGAAAGCAAATATTCCAATACTTTTGCTTCTACTATTTCTGACTCCACTCAGAATTTGAATATTAGCTCAACCCACTAAAGCAGCAAGAAGCTGAGGTTTTCCGGAGATCAGAAAGAACTCTCTTCAGCCAGTAATTGGGATCATTTACAAAGTTATCCAAAACAGGATAAAAAAGCCAAGGAAGTCCCATAACCTCAGTCTTACCACGAGGAAACTATCAGACAAATTCTAGTACACAGGGGCATCCTACGATATACCTGACCACCACTCCTCAAAACTGTCAAGGTCATCGAGAACAAGGAAAGTCTAAAACTACCACAGTCAAGAAGAGCCTAAGGAGACATGACAGCCAAGTGTAATGGGGTGTCCTAGATGGGATCCTGGAACAGAAAAAAGGACATTAGGGAAAAACTAAGGAGACTGAATAAAACATGAACTTTAGTTAATAATAATGTATAAATGTTGGTTCATTAATGATAACAAATGTGGCCTACTAATGTAAGATGTTAATAATAGGGAAAATGGGTGAGGGGTATATGGGAACTCTCTATACTATCTTCTTGATTTTTCTGTAAATCTAAAATTAAGTCTACTTAATTTTATACAGCTTAATTACAGCTTGCAGAGCATGGAAAAAATCCAGAAAAGTTACACATTGAAAAGTTTTCAGAGGTTATATATTTTCACAGTGGAATTAAAGGTTTAAAAATTTTTTAAAAAAGCCATGAAAGAAAGGATTCACAACCTGAACCCTTTACATCCTTCTTTGGGTCTGGGGGAGGGACGCGTTAGCTTCTGATCATGCGCTTTGACTACACTAGGTCTACTACCTGATGATTATGAGATTCAGTTTGGATCCCCAAATCAAATACTCCTCATTTTGTTCAACATTTGGTAATGCCAGTCTTTCATGCCAGGTAATAGCCATTTTAATGGGTGTGAAATGGTGTCTCATCTTGGTTTTAATTTGCATGTTTCTGAAGACAACTGGTATCAGCAGGTTTCCATGAATTGTTATTGGCCATTTGTAGATTTTCTTCTGCAAAGTCCTTCCTTCTGGGAACCCTGCCTTTCCTTCCACCATTGGCTCTAATCTAAAACCTGAGTTAAGTCCAATAACTGGGCAAGTGATCTCGGATTTTTATTGCGGCAATTGCCCTCAGCTTCTTGATCATCCGTTTTTGGTTTATTCTGATGGTAAGTCAGAGAGTAGCTCTGTTGAATCCCATCTATTTTGCCCCGAGGGATGCTGTGTTCTATTAACTATTTCTATAACTGTCTTGGCCAAACCCTCTTGGCTATTACTGCAACCTTGCCACTCACGATAATTAGATTCATTCTGAGAGTTAAGCATCACTATCTGGCCTCTATTTTTAAGATGTGGGGTGGGGTTCCTGTTATCTCTATTACTATCAGGTAGCTTAGTTCTGTAATCGCTTTCTTACCATCACCAGCAGTCTACAAAGGAGAGCCACCACTGAACTTCTTAGTGATGCTGGTGTGCCTTGCACCAGTGTACTTAATGTCTTCCTGTGAAATACAATTCTGGCATTTTTCTCTCATTTACCAGGAGCCATTGCTTTTTCGTGTATCTAGAATACAGCCTAGTAGCAAGTATGTACCATTTCTTGGGGTCCTTACCAGGATGTTAAAATCTGTATTTCAGAAAAATACTTCCAACTCAATAAACTTCCTCTTATTCAGTGCTATGTTCCAGCCTCCTTGATCAAGTGCCCTCAGAATCCAATCTCACGTGTGTACCTGCTAGGTAGGGCCTGGTGCTCTGTTGGGGGTGCAGTCCCTTTTTTCCTTCCCAGGCCCAGCATGTCTACAGCTGGGTGAGCAGCAGCTTAATCCTATTTGTAAGCAAAGTGGCCAGTAGCTGGGGCGAGTAGAGGCCTCTGCATTGTCTTTAAGTGAGAGAGTGGATCATTTCTTCAGGTTCAGAGGTTTCAGAGGAGTTTGGGAATTAACTCAAGTGTTTGGGAGAAATCAACCCAGATATTCCATCCCGTGGGTCAGGATTCATTTTCCCCAACCAACTTCCTGACTTTGGTATAACAAACCTGCCTTGACTGGGAGTTTTAACCTTCACTGGAGTTTGGGCTATACTTCCTATTAAGGTCTGGGCCTCAACTTTCCTTGTCCTCCATCTTCAGGTGAGGAAACCCTCTTCATTTGCTTTTATGGAGAGCCTCTGGCTTTGTCACTTGGTTTTCAACTGACTGTTAAATGCTCTCAGCCATACTCTGAGCTATATTCTTTTTGTGGAACTTCAACACGGTGTAGCAACAGGCATCCTCTTTCACTGCCCTCAAGGTTACTCTTTCCCCAGTACTTTTCTAACACCAAATACATAACACGAGCTCTTGCATTCCCATCCATCTATGCACTAGCGTATTTCACCACAGGACAGTTTTAGTGATTGCATCAGGGGCCATCTGTAGTCCAGCCACCCCAGCTGGATGGTGAGTGACCCAGCTCCTACACATAACTCCATTGCCTGCTTCCTTGGGCCACTCTTGGCACCAATTCTTCCAGGCTGGGTTCTCTGGGAAGCTGACACTAAGATGGAGTTTAGTGTGCAGGATGTTTATTAGGGAGTGCCCCTGGGACCGATATCCACAGAACGAAAGAGAAGAAGGCAGGATTGGGTAGTGGAAGAAGTCATTTAAAATTTTATACGACGAGAATTACACTATCATTGTAGAAAACAGAAAATAAAGAGAAGAAAAATGAAGCAAAAATCTACCACAATCCTAACATTGCTAATCTTTTGTTAGAGAAATATGTTTCATACATCCTTAGCTAAATGCATACATAATTCCTTATTTAAAGTGGTTTTCACACTGTACATAATATCTCATAATCTGTTTTTTCTCCATCATCTATTATGAACACTTTTCCGTGACAGTGAATATAAATATATTGTCATCTTACTGGCGGCAGAGAGAGGCTTACACACCCTGTGTGAGGTTGGACGATGCATGTCTTAAGAGGGCAGATTCGGGCCAGCCTGCCAGGGTGCCAAGGTTAGCTTCACATTCAGCAGCTTTATGACCCGGGATAAGTTAGTGAGCCTCTCTGCACTTGAATTTCATCATCTGTAAAATGCTGACAGTAACTGTAGTGCCTATTCGTTGGGAGGATTAGATGAGTTAATATATGCAAAGTGTTGAGAACAGAGTCTGGCATTCGGTAAGTACAGTGTAGGTGGTGTTAGTGCTTTGTACGAAACACCATTGTTTATTTCACCAAAGTCCCTACTTTTTGACATTTACTCGGATAAAAATGATGTCATGATGAATACCTTTCCGCTCACGGGAGGGTCAGGGGCACCTAGTTGCCTATTTCCCTCAGATAAATTCCTAGAATTAAAATTGCTACATTAAAAGACAAGTGCATTTAAAAAAATTGATTTTTGTTGCCAGATAAGCCAATCAGAAAGTTGCAGTAATTTCCAGAACCAGCACTAGTGTATGAGAGTGTCCATTTCCTCAGACTGTCTCCATTACAAATATTACCACCCATGGAAAGCTTGGTCAGTCTGTTCGGTGGAAAATGAGGTTTCAATTTATATTTAATTACTAGAGAGGTTGAATTTTTTTCATAGTTCTTTCTATTTGCCAATTGTACTTCTCTTGTAACTGTCTACTTATAGCCTTTGCCTATTTTTCCAAAGAGTTTTACTTTTTCTTTATGAGTTTGAAAGAACTCTTTACCTCTTAAGGATACTCTGCAAATTTTATAAGTCTTAAATATAAAACTGGTTTATGAAACTAGAATGTTAACACTGAAGTTTGAGTTAGGCATTAAAGATATGTTTGGTATGAAAGAGATCAGTTGGTTTCTAGAAACCCTTCTGAGGTGGACTAGTGAATCTGGGCAAAAGGGCAAATGAGTGTTCTTTCCACTCTTTTTAGATTTTTTTTTTCTGTAAGTATGAAATTATATCAGAATAAGAAGTTCCCCCCGGGGCTTCTCTGGTGGCACAGTGGTTAAGAATCCGCCTGCCAATGCAGGGGACATGGGTTCGAGCCCTGGTCCGAGAAGATCCCACATGCTGCAGAGCAACTAAACCCGTGCGCCACAGCTACTGAGCCTGCGCTCTAGAGCCCGCGAGCCACAACTACTGAGCCCACGTGCCACAACTACTAAAGCCCATGCGCCTAGAGCCCGTGCTCCGCAACAAGAGAAGCCACCGCAATGAGAAGCCCACGCACCGCAACAAAGAGTAGCCCGTGCTCGCTGCAACTAGAGAAAGCCCGTGTGCAGCAACGAAAAACCTAACGCAGCCAAAAAAAAAAACCCAAAACAATAAATAAATAAATAAATTAATTAATTAAAAAAAAAAAAAGAAGTTCCCCCAAAATACATAACTGAAAAGAAAGCTGGCTGGGGGGTCACTGGTGCCTGGTTTAGCCCAACCACGAAATACCTGACTGCTCTCCTTCATTATGTGTGTGGCAGCTATAAAAAGACCGCACGGTCATCTCTGCGGCCAGCCTGAGACAATAGAATGTGAGTTGGTCCTGCTGAGATCAGCTGCCTGCAGCTCTGCCCTTCCCTGGCCTGACCTGGGTCTGCTGGAAAAATCATACCCTCTGCTCTGTTGTCATGTGCTCAGTACCTGGCTTGGAATGGTAAGAAAAGCTAACCTCCCCTAGCCTCTTGGGTTAGGGAGTCTCTCTTTCTCCCCACTGGTCTCAGGAGGATTGGAGATGGCAATGCAGCTTGCTTGTGCTTTCTCTATCCTCACAAGTCTGTGCTTCTCATGCAAGACCCACTTACTTAGAGGAAAAGGATCTCACTTACTTCCATCCCTGCAACTAGAAAGCATGGTATGGTCCTCAGTCAGATGTACATATGTTCTAGGTTATACAGCAGAAACAAATTATTGCGCCCCCCCCCCATCTCTATGGCTTAATTCAATAAAGATTCATGCTACCTACCCACCGTGAGCAGTGAAGGTTTGGGGTGAAGCATGGGGATTAGTGAGGGCTCTGCTCCACAGAGTCACTCAGGGAGTTCAGGTTAACAAAGGCTCGAGCATCTGTCATGTCACCAGCTACCACAGCAAAGGGAGAGAGAAGCATGGAAAAATTACACTCGCTTTTCTCTGCTTTGGCTGTAAAGCGTCACATATGGTTTCCACTCACATCCCATTGCCCTGCACCAGTCACAAGGCCCCATCAACCTGCAAATTGGCCGGAGCATGTGCAAAAGCCCATAGAACATGGAGTGAGCTTTCTGTCTCCGTCCACTCCCAGCATTAGCCTCTTGACGCTTCCTCCCAGCATTGCAATTTAACTATTTATAATATTTTGTTCAATGTCCGTCTTGCTAGACTTGGAGTTTTTTGGGGGGGGTTGGCACTCTGTCTTTTTTGTTCACCGCTGCATTCTTCATGCCCAGCCAGGTAGCCCGCACGAAGAACAGCAATAGAACTGGGACCTTTGATGCCATCTAGTGGCAGCACACATATATTACAGGAGTTGTTACTTCGCTGTACAGACAAGAACTCTGCCTTCAATTCTTTTTTGGGGGGCCGGGTGCGGTGCAAGCGGCAGTGTGGGGAGGTGGAACAAGAGTGTTAGAAAAGGAGAGATGTGTCAAGATTTCAGTAGACAAATGCTCTAGAATGAGAATCTCCAGACGTCATCTGGTAGTTACCCTATCAGCTCTGACCCCATCCCAGTTTTACCCCTTCCCCAGTTTGGCTGGTAAAAGAGCTTTTGGGTTTCAGAGTTGGAAGGAGACAAAATGAGTTAAAATTCCATAAAATACATAATTCTTTTTACAAATAAAAAAGTTAAAACCTACCTATAGCTGCTAAATCAGTTGCAAAATAAACTGGTTTACTGGTCTATCTCAATGCTGGCCTGACCATCTTCAGCACCTGGGACGGAAAACAGACAAAGCTAGTGACCTTTTCCCCGCCCTCTGGTACATCACTTCTTCAGGGTCCATGTTCCAGTGGCTTCTGTCAAAGTTGAAAACGTTCAAGGTAAAGAGCCACGTTAAGGTTTCTAAAAAATTATCTGGCTCCAATTATCTGGCTTCTCGAGGTTTCTGAGAAGTGTCAGGGCTAGCTCTGGCTGCCAACTGCTGCGCCGGATGAAAGCTAATGATCCCGGGGAGGGGGCAGACAAAGGGTTTAAAAAGCAAAGCTTAATTGAAGTTAATCATGGAAGACAGGAAAACTTGGAGGACAGTGATGGAAGGAGCGCATTCGTGTGGTTTCTGTGCTGTCACCCTTTATCCAGAGACTCCGGGCTCTTCTGTGTAAGTGGCCCCTTGCTCTCTGGAATCCATTATCTCCCTAGGATGCTCCATTATATGCTTGGTGAGATGGAAACCATGGTGCCCTGCTGCTGGCTCTGGGGAGGAGGAACCGGGGGCCGACAGCATTTCCCAGAAAATAAGAAACAAAACTAAACTTAGTTAACAATGAAGCAAGAAAGAGGAGGCAGGGTGTCCTTTTTTTTTTGATTGCACTGGGTCTTAGTTGAGGCTCACGGGCTCCTGAGTTGTGGCATGCGAACACTCAGTTGCGGCATGCATGTGGGAATCTAGTTCCCTGACCAGGGATCGAACCTGGGCCCCCTGCACTGGGAGCGCGAAGTCTTAGCCACTGTACCACCAGGGAAGTCCCCAGGGTGTCCTTTTGACCATAGAGCAGGCGGGGAGGTTTGATTTGTTTATAAGAAACTGATTAACTGAACGTGGATAAGGTGATGAAGGAAGAATTAAAATATATATACTTAACAAATACCATTTGTAGACATAATAAAGAAAAAACAATGAGAGAAAGTTCACAAAAGTGACAGACTTTCTTTATGAAGGACGATCTTGAATTTTTAATTAATAATAACATATTTATTGGGCACTTGGTAGGTGCCAGGTACCAGGCGAAGTGCTTCTATGTGGTTTATCCCTCAATTCTCACGGGTACTCTGTGAGGTAGATGTTGCTATGATCTCCGTCTTACAGAGGAGAAATGGGCTCAACAAGGTTCCATAACTTGCCCCAAATCACACAGTTAGACCAGCATTCCACTCTCTCTCCAGAGCCCTGGTTTTTGGAGCAGGTTTATACAGCTGCCACTCTGTCCTTTTCTGTCCCCTGAATCCTAGCTCCTAGTATCACTAGTATTCCTACTGACTCATTTTGTCCCTCAATGCTGCCTTTCCTGCATGACCTCCTTTCTTCCTTGCCTAAGGAAGAGCCATAATCAACATCATCAAAATACATTTATTCTGCTGTGCTGGGGGCAGGGGATGCAGCCATGTGTTAAGGAGGGGCCCTCTGTCCCCAGAAGTGATATATTTGTCAAACCAAGGTTTTGCACGGCTGGTTCTTCTGTCCCTTGATTGCCCCCCTCCCCCCTCCCTTCCCCCCAACCATCTTTTCTTGGTCCCACCCAGACTTCAAAACTCTGAGCTCAGAGGAACCCAGAGAGAACAGCCAGAGGCCCCAGAGCCGCTCTTTCCTGTGAGAGGGTTCTTAGAATTCTTCAAAGGGTTTACCCAGGGTTACAGGGTTACAAGTATCACTGAGGAGCTAAACACCACATTGAAGTGTATCTTCTTCAATGAAATGCTTTAAACTGGTTGAAACTCAGTTTTCTGAAGATTAATTATTCTTTTTTGATCTGACGTGGACAGGGGAAGTATCAAAAGCAGAGTGAAAAAGGTCAGCTGGGCTCTGAATTTTCTTTCTTGCTGTTTGAATAAATGTTTGCACCTACAAATATAAGACCGACCAAAGGTGGCAGGAACTTCTCTGCAAAACTGTGGGAGAGTGTGCAGCATGAGGCAGTGCAGCGTGAGGGGGCCCTGAGCAGGGCCATGGTGGGTGGGGGCGGCTCAGAGGTCTCTGTATTTTTTAGTACAGGTAAGTGTGCCTGGCTGGCTGTCTTCTTGGACTCAAACATTGGGTCACTGTTAGGGACAGAGTTCAGGACCAGGAGCTGGAAGATTAGGGCACAGGTTTTGCTTTGTCACTGATGACCTAAGATCCTAAGCATGCCATTTAACTTCTCTGCTTGAGTTTCCTTACCACTACAATGGGGGTGATAGTGCTATTATCCTGTCTCATGGGTTTTGTTAATTAACTAAAATCAACCAAAAGTAGTAAATTATTTTGAAATACTCTGGTTAAAGGTCTAAGTAATAAGTAGATCTGATCACATGGAAACTCTGTTTAAAAATCTACTGTGTTCTTGGATTGGAAGAATTCATATTGTTAAAATGACCATACTACCCAAGGTAGTCTATAGATTCAATGCAATCCCTATCAAATTACCAATGGCAGTTTCCACAGAACTAGAACAAATAGTTTTAAAATTTCCATGGAAACACAAAAGCCTTGAATAGCCAAAACAATTTTGAGAAAGGAGACTGGAGCTGGAAGAATCAGGGTCCCTGACTTCCAACTATACTACAAAGCTACAGTCATCAAAACAGTACGGTATGGTCACAAAAACAGACACATAGATCAATGGAACAGAATTTAAAGCCCAGACATAAACCCATGCACTTACTATCAATTAATCTATGACAAAGGAGGCAAGAATATACAATGGAGAAAAGACAGTCTCTTCAATAAGTGGTGCTGGGAAAACTGGACAGCTACATGTAAAAGAATAATGTTAGAACATTCTCTAACACCATATACAAAAATAAACTCAAAATGGATTACAGATCTAAATGTAAGACCTGATACTATAAAACTCTTAAAGGAAAACATAGGCAGAACACTCTTTGACATAAATCGCAGCAATATTTTTTTGGATCTGTCTTCTAGAGTAATGGAAACAAAAGCAAAAATAAATGGGACCTAATTAAACTTAAAAGCTTTAAAAGCACAGAAAAGGAAACTATAAACAAAGTGAAAAGACAACCTATGGACTGGGAGAAAATATCTGCAAATGATGTGGCCGACAAAGGATTAATTTCCATAATATACAAACAACTCATACAACTCAATATCAAAAAACAAACAACCCAATCACAAAATGGGCAGAAGACCTAAATAGACATTTCTCTAAGGAAGATATACAGATGGCCAAAAAGCACATGAAAAGATGTTCAATATTGCTAATTATTAGAGAAATGTGAATTAAAACTACAATGAGATATCACCTCACACCATTCAGAATGGCCATCATCAAAAAGTCTACAAATAATAAATGCTGGAGAGGGTGTGGAGAAAAGGGACCCCTCCTACATGGTTGGTGGGAATGTAAATTGGTGCAGCCACTATGGAGAACAGTACGGAGGTTGCTTAAAAAACTAAAAATAGAGTTACCATATGATCCAGCAATCCCACTCCTGAGCATATATCTTGAAAAAGTGAAAACCCTAATTTGAAAAGATACATGCACCCCAGTGTTCAATGCAGCACTAATAATAGTCAAGACATGGAAACAACCTACAGGTCCATCGACAGATGAATGGATAAAGATGTGGTATATATACACACATATATATATACACATATATATATAGAGAGAGATGAAGATGAGGGGGGGAGAGAGAGAGAGAGAGAGAGAGAGAGAGAGAGAGAGAGGGAATGGAATGTTACTCAGCCATAAAAAAGAATGAAATAATGCCATTTGCAGCAACATGGTTGGACCTAGAAATTATCATACTAAGTAAGTCAGACATATACCATATGTCTGACAAATACAAATATTTGTATTTGTATACAAAGACAAATATCATATGATATCACTTACATGTGGAATCTAAAAAGTAATACAAATGAACTTATTTACAAAACAGAAATAGACTCACAGACATTGAAAAAAAAAACTTATGGTCACCAAAGGGGAAAGAGGAGGAGGGATTAATTTGGAATTAACATATACATCCTACTATACGTAAAACAGATAAACAACAAGGATGTACTGTATAGCACAGGGAACTATATTCAATATCTTGTAATAACCTATAATCGAAAAGAATCTAAAAAACAATATATATAACCTGAATCACTGTGCTGTACACCTGAAACTAATACAACATTTTACAATCAACTATAATTCAATTAAAAAAAAAAACTAGGGCTTCCCTGGTGGCGCAGTGGTTAAGAATCCACCTCCCAATGCAGGGGACAAGGGTTCAAGCCCTGGTCCGGGAAGTTCCCACACGCCGTGGAGCAACGAAGCCTGTGCGCCACAACTACTGAGCCTGCGCTCTAGAGCCTGCGAGCCACAGCTACGGATGCCCGCGTGCCTAGAGCCTGTGCTCCGCAACAAGAGAAGCCACCGCAATGAGAAGCCCACGCACTGCAACTAAGAGTAGCCCCTGCTCGCCACAACTGGAGAAAGCATGCACACAGCAAGGAAGAGCCAACGCAGCCAAAAATAAATAAATTAAAAAAATCTGTGGCTGACAGGAGAGTGCCATCTTTCAGCTTGGCAGACCAGTCCCTCCACTCCCTATATGGCTGTCCCTCGGTATCCATGGGGGATTGCTCCCAGGAGCCCCATGGATACCAAAATCTGTGGATGCTCAAGTCTCTTATAAAAATGGTGTAGTATTTGCATATAAACCTAAGCACACCCTCCCGTGTACTTTAAATCATCTCTAGATTGCTTATCATACTTAATACAATGTAAATGCCATGTAAATAGTGCCAGTGCAGTGCAAACTCAAGTTTGGTTTTTGGAAGTTTCTGGAATTGTTTTTTCAAATATCTTCAATTCTAGTTGGTTGAATACACGCATGCAAAATTTGTGGATATGGAGGCCCAACTGTACTCCCACTACACACACCTGTCTGGAGATCTTAATCAAACATGCTTCTTTGTACTTCTGTCCAGGCCATTTCCTTTGCCTATGATGCCCTAACTTTTCTTGTTTGCTCTGGAGCTTGACATTAACCAATGTCCACGCATACCTCCCTCCCCAGACACCAGAATTCTTCCTTTATAAGCTGAATGAACTTGCACAAATTACTTAGCTTATCTGAGCTTCAGTTTCCTCATCTCCGAATTGGGACTAATAATAATTCCTAGTGGTGTAGCTAGAGGTCCTGGGGGGAAGTGAGAGGAAGCACCATTGTTACCCCAGATATGACTGTCGTTGAGACTCGGATGAGAGGCCGTTAGAGGAAGCTGTGGGAAAGCTGGGTCTGTTCAAGTGCATTTGAAACATCTGTGGTCAGAACAAGAGACAAAAAGAGCAGATGGTCCAAAGACAGGGCCTTTTAAAAAACATGTTCTCTCTCCTGGATGGTAGCACCTGCCCGTGCTTCTGATGTAATTTCCAGACCAGCTGGTGGGAGGGCTAAGGAAAGTTCATGCAGCATTTGGCACAGGGCTGGACATACAGAGCTCCAGAAACATTCGTTATGACTATTATTTAATTGTTTCATCAATGCTCCCATGGTGCTTTACGCATAAATTACATCGTTTATTTGGGGGGAACTGCTGACCTGCTTTGCACCTCAGCGTCCTCACATGTAAGATGGGAATGGGAATAGTGCTCGCCTTTGGTGGTGAGAAGACAACCTGAGATAATATGTGAAAGCTCTCTGAACATTAAGCACCCAAAAGATACAGCTGTTATAGTCATTTGTTGTTAGGAAGTCAAGCAACACGTAAGAGTCGCTGGGCCTCATAAACATCAGGTAAATTCAGGTGCGTTTCGGAAGAACAAATATGTTAGGTCTCCCTCTAGTGAGGATCTGGAGAAGTGCAGCCAGCGCCCCGCCCTGGCCTGTGATTTGTGGGCTTCCACTGGATTGCTGATTTAGGGCACAGCTGCAAGGGGCCTTTGAGTTGGGAGTCTCCCAGGCTTTGCTTACCTCCTGGGTTGGACTAGATTTATGGAGAGACAGGAGGATTTCAAATGTAAAGGTCGTGAAAAACTTTATACATCATATGCCCTGGGACTGGCCAGGGGTTGTGCTAGCTTCCCCTCTTATTGTGAAACTGCTTGTGGATGGGAGACTCTGGGAAAGATTCCTTTCCCAAAGACCATCCCAAGTAAGAGTGAAGGTGTGGACCACTGTATTTAGTCAAACCCCTTCAATGACCCAGAGTTAGTCTGGGTAACAAATACTGGTCAGAAAGAAGAGATGTCAGGGATTGTGTTGACCTCTAACTTAAAATATACATGTGGATTGAGGGAATGGGCTGAGGATTGGGGGGAATGCAAGCCTCAACCAAAGCCCTTTTGGGTTCTCAGGCCCCCTCTGTGGCTCACCACCTTTCCACAAGTCTGCCCTTTGATGTCCCTCTTTTTGAACCACTTCCCTCCGGAAGTAACCCTGGGAGGATGACTAACCCTGGGAGAAGGAAACCCAAGGAGGCAGGTGGAGAAAGTCAGGCCAGGCCATCAGGCTGCAGAGTGGAGAGAAGATAAAGGGCAGATCTTCTTCCTTTTCGCAGGAAGCTGTGGCTCTAGGAGCCGTGGAGGCGGTAAGGCTGGACCCGTGCTTACTGGCAATCGTCTCTATCAGTCTCCATCTTGGCCACCTTTCTGCATCCACAGTCCAGCCCAGGCAAGGGCCTGAAGGGAGAAGGGGTCACAAGGAATTTTCTTCTCAGACGTGGGATGGGGTGCTCTAAGTAAGAAGGTAAACTCTGATTTCTTCCTCCAAAGAGCTCAGTAGGATTTGACCTGATTTTCAAGGGTACACGCAAAGAACCAGAGCAACCTTACCTCAGGGTTTGGGACATTCTAAACACAGGGGGAGGCACCGTGGGAGATCAATTCCATGCTGGTCTTGGTCCAAGGTGGGAAACTGCTGGGGCATGGGGATGTTTCATATCATGGGGTGATATGGAACCGAGAAGGGAGGTAGGAGGTCTGTTACTGCCAAAGCAAGCGAAGAGAAAGAAGTTTCCACTCTAGAAGCAGGTTACTCTCCGAGGAGGCAAGGACATACTTTGATAGGGTTTCACATGAGGATGCAGGCTGGAGAAGCAGGGCAGAAAATGCAAACTTGGTTGCCTTGCGGTATTGTTTAGATGAGTGTGTCTTGCACTCTGGAGCTTCACAAACCCCGTATCAGGGAAAGCCACTGCAAGGGGAGGCTGTAAGACCTTCCATCAGGCAGCAACTTCAACACCCAGCAAAGTGTAAAAAGCACGCAGCAGCCTCCCCTTATCCACGGGGATATGTTCCAAGACCCCCAGTGTGTGCCTGAAACCACGCATAGCACCAAACCCTATACGCATACCTATGATAAAGTTTAATTTATAAATTAGGCACAGTAAGAGATTAACAATAATTAACAATAATAAAATACAATTAAAACAAAATACTGTAATAAAAGTTACGTGAACATGGTCTCTCTCTCTCTCTAAATACCTTACTGTACAAATGTTAACACCTTTTCCATCTTAACTAAGCACTTATCACACACCATGGCTGTAATTTTTGCAGTCTGAGGTGCGACAGCAAAACTAGCACGAATTTCTTCTTCCTTCTTCACAACTTTATGGATAGAAGATTCATTCTTGCTGTAGGTCAACCTTAGCATATGACTTTTTCTTTTCTTTCCTTATTAAACCAAGGACTTTCAACTTTTCTCTTAAAGGAAGCACTTTACAGCTTCTCTTTGGCTTATCCGAATTGCCAGCATCACTCCTCTTGCATTTTGGGGCTGTTACTAAGCAAAATAAGGGTGACTTGAACACAAGCCCCATGATACCAGGACAGTCAGATAACGCAGGCAGCTACCATGTCACTAATGGGCAGGATGTGCTGATATCCCTGGCAGGACCGAGGAGGGTGGCACAAGATTTCATCACGCTACTCAGAATGTCGCACAATTGAAAACTTACGAGTTGTTTGTTTCTGAAACTTTCCATTTAATATTTTTGGACTGTGGTTGACCACGGGTAGCTGAAACTGCAGAAAGTGAAACCATTGGATAATGGGGGACTATGGTATTTTACTCATGTGAATGTACATGTGAAACCACTGTGGGAAAATTATGTGTGAGAAAATAGCACGCACCAAGTGGATGTGTTCTAAAGTCAAGAAGAGTGGACTGGTTAACTGTAGACCAAAGAGCTTTGTCCCCTCGGGAGCCTGAACACGAATGCAGGCGTCGTTCCCGCTCCAGACACCCTTGTCCCTGAGCATCAGAGCTTCAGAGCATTTACACCACTTGCATAGAGTGTGCTCATCTTGACAGAGCCTCCAAATTACACCTTCTGTAATTTTGTTATTCTTTTTGTGCCACCAAGTCTTATGCTCTGCAGTAACCTAAGGCAATTAGCTTTATCAGGAAGAAAAGAAAGATGAGCCTTGACTCTTCTCTTTTCAGATGCTGAAATTGCCTGATCAGATGCTCTGCTCCTATCACCCTTCGGGCAGTTGCTTAGTACTGTTGTGGAAATTTCGAGCCATCTCAACTCTGCAGGTGAGCAGAAACAACCCCCCCCCCCTCCTTATGCTGCCTGTAGGGATAGGGTCCAAGAACCACCCCAGAAACACTTGTATATCTGGCGACCGCTTTTCACTGGAGCTTTGATTATTTTATAGTGACCAAACAGTAAAGGGGCCTTTGTAATGTTTAACTTGGGTGCCCTGAATGGAAAATTACTGGAGACTCGATTCAGTTGAAAACCTGGTTAGACTCATTGGTCACTGAGGTTATTGGCTAGATGAGTAGATTTACTAGATATTAACCAAAATCCAAGACAATCCAGATTTCTTATTTTAGCTATGAATTTCAAGAATTTTCCAAACTTCAAACCTTGTGAAGGCAGGGGGTCAAATAACCTTGTGCCTTCCTGGTCATAAGCAGCAGCCGAGTTCTCTGTCATACTTGGTTCTGAAAGCTCAGTGTGCCTGTGATGAGAGATACTGATTATTCTGGCCCTTGTAATGGTGCTATTTGGGGGAGGGAAGATGCGAGAGGAAAGCTTTCTCCCAGGCTTAGCTGGTGGCCAATGTCCTTAAACAGAAACCCAGAGGCATACGTACCCTGCAAGAGATGCTACAGAGTAATTCAGGACTGGGGTGGGGTAGGGGCTCTTTAGAGTAAGACTTGCCTTCCAGGCCACAGAGCTGTCGTCTGGAGTAGTAATCGCTGACAAGTTTCCTCCCTGCTACCAACTGGTTTTGTATCACTCAGGGCAATCGCCAGTGACTTAGCCCTGAAGAGGGGTGCAGAAAAGATAAAACGAGGAATGTTATGTTTGTGAGGGCATCACCCCCAAAAGGTCTCCCCTGCCAGCAGGTTTTAAGTGGTAGGGGCAGAAGTGACCACCACTGGCATTTTGGGTTTTGTGGTATGAAGAGCCTTTTAAATGAGAGGTACTGAACACCCCTTCCTGGTAGCCATTCCTGCCACTGGAAGCCTGGTTGGCCAGAATGTGGGGACGTGAGGTGGACGCTATCTGCAGGATGCTAGTTGTCGGGGCCTGGCTCCCAGATATGAACTCTAGAGCAGAGAGGAAGGCAGAATGCCCTACCAACTCCCTCCGATCTCCAGTTTGGCCGGAAGCAAAGAGCCTGAGGTGCTATTGGCTAAATGCCAGCCTGTGCTTGTTGGAGCCGGCTGATGACTTCTCTTCTGGTTTATCCCTCACCTTCACCTTTCATACTGTGGCTTTGGAAGCCCTGCACCCAGCTGGATGCATGGCTGCTCAGGTGTGCCCCCAGGGGGCCAGCCAGCCTGGGGAGGCCCCGGCCTGGAAGGAACACAGCGGCAGGACCACGGGGATGGGCTGATCAGGGGACCGCTCCACCTGGGGCTCTGCTGGGGGCTGTGGCCTCCCAGCTGACAACTAACCACTGTGCTGACTCACCATGATTGTGGTTGAGAAAAACCCAGCAAGTTGGTGGCTCCCATGAGCTCAGGGGCCGTAAAATATAGGCCAGGGAGCCTCAGCCGGAAAGGGCTTCAATAAGTGAGAAACCAACCTTTTTTCTGCCCTCTCCCCATGTCTCTCTTACGCTATGGAGTTACAAGGGGCCCTAGAGCACCCTGGGCGTTTCCTTCTCCAGTCCCCTGGGGACTGTGAACCAGGTCTGGAAATGGGCTAAAGGGCAGGGGCAGCACCCAGGCCTGTGTCCAAGGCTCTCGGGACTTGTCGTCCTTTCTGCTGTGGCCGAACCTGGATCTAGCAGGTTCCTCCATCTCAGTCCTCTGGCGAGCTCCTCAGCTTCCCAGAGAATTGGAATGACCCTCTCCAGAGACCTGCAGCAAACTCCAGACCAGGCTGCAGGCTGCCGGCTGCATGATTCAGGGGCGAGGGCCGGGGAGCCAAGGAGGTGAACGGGGTAGGGGTAGGGGTACAGTTTGTACTGCATTTTATGTAAATGGTGCTCCCTAGGTGCTGCAGAGGAGCCGTCAGACAGATGTCCCCCTGTGCTGCCCCCACCTCAGCTTTCTCCCTAGCCCGAAGCCCCTGATGCTGGCATCTGAAACCAGCGCCTAGCACTGTGCCTGGCCCATTAAGGCACTAAATCAAATCTTGTTGAATGTATAATGGTACGGTAGACAGCATAACGTCTCCCCAAAGACATTCACATCCTAATCCCCAGGACCTGCGAATATGTTACCTGACTTGGCAAGAAAGGGGTTTTGCAGGTGTGATTAGCGTTGTGGACCTTGAGATGGAGAGATTATCCTGGACTATCCAGTGGGCCCATTCTAATCACAGGAGTCCTTAAAAGCAGACGACCTTTCCTGGGTATGCCCAGAGAGAGAATTGCGAGTGTGGAAGAAGGTCAAAGAGAGGGCAATGTGAGAAGGACTTGACGCCGCATTGGTTCTGAGATGTCTGGGGCCACGTGAATGAACACAGAGAGCCCTCTAGGAGCTAAGGGTGACCCCAGCTGACAGCCAGCAAGGAAATGGGGACCTCAGTCCCACAACCCCATGGAACTGCCAACACCCGAATAAGTAAAGAAATGGACTCTCCCTTAGAGCCTCCACAAAGGAACAGCCCCGCTGATGTCTCGATTTTAGCCCCGGGAGCCTCATGGGACTTCTGGCCCACAGAACTATGACATAATATGTTTGTGCTTTAAGCTGTTTAAGTTATGGTAATTTGTTATAGCAGCAACAGAAAACTCATACGAATGGCTACAGAGTGGAAGATGTTTTATAAATGAATATAATTTTCGTGCCTTTGGCACCCCAATTTCCTTGGTAGCAGCCAGTGTTAGAGAAGTCCCTTTGCATGGCTGGCCATGTGCCGGTGGTAGGGAGGGCATCCTTCCTTCTGGTCCTGTACCTTTCTTGGCACATCTGAGTTTACTTCTCTGCTGGTATTGTTGCCAGCATCGCCACCTGCCTGGCCCCTGGGAGAGATGTTGCTAGAGGCTGGCCTTTTCAGGAAGCACATAGGACCCCCTACTGCTTCTCGTTCTCTCTGCTGCTTCACAGAGGCAGCCCCTGGCCCCTTACTCCAGGCTGATGGCCCTCACACAGCCCCCACGCGCCTCTTCTTTCCTTCAAGGGTCCTCCCGGGGCTGGCAAGTTGTCTCAGTTTGTAGCTAAGGCCTCCAGATCACGCTGTGTCCAAAAGCAAACTCATGGCTCTCCTCCATTACACTTCACTCCAGGGAAGCCCGGAAATGACCTCCGGCCCCTCCCACCTGACCACACCTTGTCCTCTCCCCACCTCCTCCCTCCTCATGACCCAGCAGCAGATGTGTCTATTGTGGCTGCTGCTTAGGGAATTCCAGCTGGGGTGGGGGGTGGGGGGGAACGTACGATCTCTCCTCTCAGATGCCTTGTGGGGAATCCTGCTTATTTCCTCCCTTCCCCCCACCCCGTTCGGGACAGGGCCTGAGGCTTGCTGGTGGTGGTGGTGGTGGTGGTGGTGGTGAGGATGGCGGGGGAGAAGCTACAGGCCCCTTGCTATTAGCTCTTCTTTCAAACCTTTCTCTCCCTCTCCTCCTTAGCCTCTTTTCCAGCTCACACTCTGGCAGGGGGAAAAGTGGAGAAGCTGCTCCTGTTCACGTAGCCTGTAATCCCCAGTGGTTATTAACTCATAGCTGCGGCAGTGCCCTCTGAATCTAGCAGTTTGGTCTAGCCTCAACCGTCTTCCTTCTGAGCAGTCTTTGCGGGGTTGGGAGCAGAGAAAGAGAAAGAATGAGTAATTTGATTTCTCAGGTTCTTTGTGGTGTCTTAATGTCAGCAGGGCGGCTGCCCAGGGCCTCTGTCTCCTCAGGCCCATCTAAGGTCTCAAGGCCTTGTTTCCTATGGGCCTCAGTTTCCCTATTCTAGGCCAGAAGGAATTTGTGCTATAAAAGAAGTCCAGTCCTGACAGAAGATGGTTGAGACTTTCAGCCTTCAGTCTCCTCCGAGCTCATTATTCAGTCAGTTTCCTCAGGTCCATGGTGGCCTGTGGGGATGGACCCGTGAAATGCCTGGACTTGCTGTTCCAGGAGCCTCCTTAGGTTTCTGTGGAGACAAGCCCTGGCTCTGATTTACACTTTGGGCCTGTAAAGACTCTTATCAAACTTAGAGTCAGAACTAGAAAGACTAAACAGAGCCCCTCAAGGTTCCTTTTGTGGTTACCCAGAAGAGGGGAACCATCCAGTCTTGGGTTACAGACAACGGAGGGCAGTTATTCCAGGTCAGTCACTTCCCCCTGGCCCAGTTCCCCTCCAGCAGGACCTCTGAGAGGTTCCTCTTTGGGTGGTGAGAATGTCACTTTTAGGTGAGATCAACACGGGCGAAATAGTGAGGTCTGTCTCCAGGCCGCTGTCTTTTCTGGGGTCCAGAGAAAATGGCTGCAGCTTCCAGCTTGGAGGGCCTTGATGAGGAAGGACCTTGCGCCTCTGGTGACCTCCGTTTACTGGTGCTGACTGTGCCCCAGACATGGTGCTGGGCTCTCTATGAGCACCATCTCCCTTCATGCCACAGCAATCTGAGGAGGGAGATGCGCTCATCATTCCCAGGAGAGGAAGGTGGGATTTCTTGGGAATCAGCCTGGGGTTATGGTATCAGTCAGAGTGCTGGGTTTCAATCCCCAACCTCTCACTCTGTGGTTTTGGATAAGATATATACTTGCTCTGAAATTCAGCTTTCTTATCTGTAAAATGGGATAACGGTTACCTGATTCATATAAAGTTGTAAGGATTAAATGAAATAAAATCCATGAAGTTGCTTGTACCGAATAGGTGATTAATACATGTCCTCTGCCCCCACTCCTCAAACACAGAGCAAAGTTTTGGCATGCGCTGCACATCATCTCAGGGCTGACAACAGACTCAACCAAAAACAGTTGGATAGAGTCCCATCCAATGATGTCTAGAGGCTCTAAACAGGAGAATTTACGAACATTACCAGGGGCTCAGTCCTACCAGCGAGTACCCTTACCCTATCTCCCCTCCCCCACCCCAAGGGACTGGGTTCCATCAGGGGAGGGCCAACAAGAGACTCCTTTGACTTTCAACACCGTCTGACCTGTCTCTGTAATTGTACATCTTTCTCACTAATTTTTGGATGTGGTCAATTTAGTTTTTGCTAACCTTTCAGTGAAACAACGTCTAATGGCATTCCTTTCCATTTTCCACATGCTGTAGTCCCCGTAACTCCATTTTCTTCAGGGATGATTTTTGGCCTTTATTTTTCCACCAACAGGCCTAGTTAAGCAAATTTCATCCCATGGTTCATCCTGCACCCCCAGACTACTTGGACAGTGCAAGACCTTGTCACGCTGGTCATAGTGAGAGTGAACCTGCCACCTAGTGGTCACTGGAGGTGTGACTGCCTTGCCATGAGCTCTCCTGTGACTGGTATTTGAAAACAATGTAGTTAATAGTTTTCTTTTAAACTAACCTAGAAGCTGTGGAGTGAATCAGACCAAGCAATGTATCTGTTTCAAAGCCTTATTGGAAAGAGGTTGAGTGTATATGAATATTTTCAAATCAAAATGATTCGTGAAACAAAAATCAGATTGACAGGTTTTGACCAGAGGGCCGAACTAAGATACAACATTTTTTCTTTGACTAAACTTAAACCCAAAATGAAGTCCCACAAAGACAAAACAAGCAAACCAGCCAACAAACCACCTAAACCAAACAACTCAACAACAGCAAAAGGAATAACTTTTTTTTTTCTCCCAGTAATCCAATACATATCCACCGAGTGCTGGGGTGGCTTTGGTCAGCACCCAGAAGTTTAGTGGGCACTGAAGCAGCTCATAACAATACACTGTGGTGACTTAAAACCGGCCAAAGGAGAATGCAGTGGGAGACCACAAGGAAGATCTACCAACTCTACAGAGCAGTGAAATTTGAGTTGAGTCATCAAGGAATATTCGATTTTGTCAGGTAGGAGGGATAGAGGCAGGAAGGGATTCCACCCGACGGAAGGAAGGGCACATGCAAGGCCCAGAGGGGTGGAAGAGAAGGGTGAGTTCAGGTGTTGGTGGGATGAGTAGTGCGGCTGAAAAATATAATTCAGCCTAAAGCCTTGTGCCAACCATGCATCTGTTGACTGCCTATTTTATGTATTTATTGGCTACCTATTTTTTTTCAAAGTAGACAAACAAAAGTATGAGACACTGAGAAATTTAAGACGACATGGAAGCATGTTGTAAAGGTGTCAATTCTCCCCACTTTTAGTTTTTAGATTTAAAACAAACCCAATAAAAATCCTATCAGGTTTTTTATTGTTTTTTTTTGTTTTTGGTGCAAATGGACAAGCTACTTCTAAATTTCATTTAGAAATGCAAGGGGCCGAGGAGAGCCAAGACCATCTTGAAAAAGAAGAACAAACTGCAAGCCTTATATTACCAGATAAAGACTTAATAAAGCTAAATAAATGAATCATTAGAAAACTAGCAGTATCTACTAAAAATGAACATACACGCACCTTCTGATCCAGCAATTCCACTCCCAGGTATGTGCCCAAACAAAAATGCATAGATATTTAACAGAAATTTATACTAGATCATTCAAAGCAGCACTATTCATAATAGCTCTAGACTGTGACTATTCAAATGCCCATCAACATTGTGATGTCTTTGCAATACGGAATTCTATTTAGCAACAAGAACGAATGATTTACAAGTACACACAACCCTACGGATGCATTTCACAAACATTAACAAAGAAGCCAGAACATACATTGTACAATTCCCATTAATAAAGTACAAAAATGGTCAAAACTAACTGTGGTGTTTGATTGCATTACTAGCTCTGATTCTTCATCTTTCCTGATATCCTTGCCCTTTGCCATGTGACCGCAGCTCCTCTCACTAAGGATGTGGTGCACATTTCCCCAACAGGGCCAGGACAAGGGTGAGACAAGTAAGGCATTTAATTACCCTGGACACAAAATTTAAGGGGTCCCCAAAACCCTCAGTAATCAAGAAAAAGATTTTAATGAAATGTTTTTTAAACAAATCAAAATCGATGCAAAAAAACCCCCCATGGTGAACAAAATATCAACACTTCCAATCAAGAAATTCACCCCCTGCACCTGTAACAACTACTAGAGTATTCAGAAAATCTGTGTGGTTATTTATTTTGAACTCTACCCACAATTATGTATAAGAAAACACTTAGCATTATTTGGATCATTATTTTTAAACGCTATTAGGCCCAGACAAAATCAAAACATAAGAATATTTCCTGAACCAGCATTTCATTTGCTTTGAGTTTTTGCTAAATTTATCTTTACCTTAGCTTTAAACTGGCCTCATTTCAATGAAAAGAATATTTTTTATGATCATTGTTTTTTCAACCATAAGTTTACTGCTAACAAGTGTAAGATCAGAAGGCATGACTTTTCTATGCACAGAAATTAGATACGGTTATCATTCAGCATTGATAGTTTGAGGAGCGATTCGTTATCCAGCTGTCAACCAACTCTATCATCTACTGACCCACCATCTACCGTTCTTCATTCCGGATGGGAAGAAACTCAGCAACTAATTAGAAATGTGACTGCTATGGTTTCCCTGCTGTGGAAACTTCCTTCCCCTTTTAGCTGGGTAGGATTGATTCTGAGTTGGGTGGGAAGATCTTGTCATCAATTTGATGTCAGAGAAAGTAAGGTTGAGATAAAATGGAAAGGTATGTATCTAATAAATAATAGCACTTGTGATTTCTTCCTGCAGCTCCCAAAGGGATAACATCTATTTGCTTTTCAAAAAGACGTACGTATGTTGTATTCTTTCTGGAGAAAATAAATTTCTCTTTAGTGTCAAATTTTCTACCTGGTCCAGGTGCCTCCCCCTCACCTGGCCCTGACAGTGCTGTGCCACACTTTCTACAGCAGAGGAGGGCCGGGCACAGTGCCAAGAACTGTATCATATCTTCTTTTTACAAATGAAGACACTGAAGCAAAGATATGTTGTCTCACTTGCCCAAAGTCACACAGCGAGAAACGAGCAGAGCTCACATTGAACCCAGCTGTCAGACTCTGGAGCATGTGCTCTTAATCACCAAAAGTTGCTTTCAAATTGTATCATAAGCTCACAATTTCAAAGGAGCTGTGACAAATCCTCTTTTACAGTGAGTAATTATTTTATAAACAGGGCTACCTCTCCCTAATTTATGGCTAGTGTAAATCCATATTTTTATGTACATCAGGTTTGCTTAATGTGGGGAGGGGCATACCTATAGTATGAATTTGTAGTAAATGAGCTCATTCTGAAACTAATGACTTAGAGCATGTGCTTGTAGAGTGATTAACGGGACTAAAGTCAATGTCTCATAGCTTAGCAGAGACTCCGGAGAGAAATGGAATAAAATGAAAATAGTGTTCTGTGAAACTGACTACTGGTACATACGTAAGCTACTCAAATGTTTTCACTGATGGGAAAAACAACAATGGTATTTCTGGTTATAAAGCTTCTTTCTGTTTGGCCCCTTCTGTACTTCCTGTTTGTAGTAGACTTCCTCCTCCTCTTGTCCTCCCCCACCAGCGTGAACAAGAGCAGAACTGTAGAAGGTTTTAGTAAATCATTCAACAGACCCCCGTTCCTGAGCTTCTTTGACTGTCAAAACACTTCAGCTTTCAGGAGGCCATGATCTTCAGTACCTGTTTTGAAGTCTATCCCACTCTCCTCCCTGGGAACCTCACAGAGCCCCCCCGTCTACAAACAGCCTTTCCTTTTTCACTGTCAGAAGGGTTAGTTGTGAGATTTCCGGGATATGGTGGGAAATCTAGAGGTTTCCTCAAGTCCCATAATTCCTGCTCTGCTTCCTGCCCACTTGAGAAGGTATTTCTGCAGAGACCATCCTGAGCTCACATTCCTCCCTCGGTCACGACAAAGAAGTCAGGGCCAAAAGGATTCTTTGAATGCACTTGACACCCCTGCTGAGGCTGTCTATTCTCTCTTTTGTAATTTCTATCCTTAGGAATTGCAGTTTCTGTTTTAAACAAAGTGCTGGTTCTAATCACCGACGGTGGCAACACACCCTTGCTCCTTAACCAAATCGGTCAATATTTATGAGTTTCCATTGTGGGCAAAGTACTATTCTAGGTGCATCAGGGCATGAAAAGGTGAGAATGCAGGTCTGTCCTCTGGGCAGACTGGAATCTGTCAGACGGGGAATTAGAACACACACTGCCCGATCGACTCCAATACTGTGATATGTGGGCTCTGATGAGGGATGTGAGAGTGGGATAAACTCAAAAGGTGTGACAGGCGAATTCTGATGAGGGGATACAGGGTGGCCTTTTCTTGGAAGTGGGATTCATGGTCCACTTTGAAGAAAACATGCCTCCTTTCAATCCCCATCTTAGTTCTGGCATTTATTAATTCGCTCCATATTTGCCACAAGTGCATTTAATTAATCTTCCAACCGCCAGCCTTACTCCACTAGCTCATTGCCACAGTTAATGTTCCAGAGTCACCCAGACAGTTCTTGGACCAGAAGGGTTTCCTTCTTGGGTAACTGTGCACCCCACTCCCCAACATCCAAGACATTTTTCTTCCTGGACTTAGATTTTGGTGAATATTAAAATGATCTTAACTTTCACAGTTCTTAGAGAAAAGATTTGGGAAGAAAGCAGTCATAGATTATATACAAATTGCGTTATTTCTTCATTTGAAAATAGTCTGGCCCAAAGAAACTCAGTTAAGTATTAGCAAACTTTTGTAGTAAAGCACGCTTACCTTTGACGATCTGGAGCTGAAGCTACATCTCTCGAAAGCAGCGCAGGACTGACAAGGCAGGGATTTTATCGAGTCTGTGTTCCCTTCTCAATCAGATACAGCTGTGACCCTCCAGGGGTCACAATTGTAAGCTTGTGAGCTGGTTACTTTTAGAATCACCTGGGCAGCATTTGAACCTGCAATTTCTTGAGTTCCAGACCGAGAGTTTCTGTTGCAGTAGATCTGGGAATAAGGATGAGAAATTAATTTTTAAAAAGCTCTCCGAGGTTTTCTGTATAAGCCAGGTTTGGAAGTGACTGTTGTAGGGACTGTGTGATTGGCATGTTAAATTCCTGGTGATTAGTGATACTGGATTAATGCTCTCCCATGATTCCAGTTTCACGAGTCCTTACACACATGATCTACAGCTGATTTAGGAGAGAAAAAGAATGGTTTGTTGGGCAAGGTTGATAGTGGTCACTATGTGTGAGTTGGCTGCACTTGGTTTTTTTCCATATGGGAGAACGTATCCTGTGAGTATGATACACCATCACAAAGTGAGGTTGTACATACAAAACATAATATTAAGTGACACTAGAAAAATCAATCAATCATTTGTTGCCATCTTTATACATCCCACTTTTCACTTTTCCACATTCCATTCTTTTTATGTGCTTGTGATCATAATTGATACTCTTTTACCCTCCTGTTAGTATCTTCCTGGAAGTTTTCTCACATTGTTACAGAGGCATTTTTCATTTTTCCTTTTAACACTTGTATGTTCTTGCCCGCTTTTAGCGTATCTGAGTGTACACCACATTGGTTATTTTTAATACTTGCACCAATCAATGTCCTGGAGATTTCTGAGCAGGCCATGCTCACACTTTCATATTTTGGGGATTGTTCATCGACACCACTGTTGGCTTGATGTACTTTAATGTCCGGAAAGTCACTATTAGAAGTGCTCAGCTGTTCCCTGACGCCTCTCACTCTCAGTGTAACGCATGAGATGGACCAGGAGATGGCGCTGTGGGTCAACTTTTCCCTCACATCCTGCACTGCAGGTGGTTTTCCTAGAGAACCCAGGCGAATTATCCCGAGATAAAGCTTTCATTCCTTTCCTACTGGGGCTAATGAACTGTTCAAATCTGCAAGCTAAATGAAATCTTTAAAATAAAAAAAAATTAACTTTCAGCTGGCCATGAAAGATGACAATGGACTGACTTGGAAACCTGCCCTAAAGACATCAGATCTGAACTTCACACTGAACTTGAACTAGGAGGAAGTAGTGAGTTGAGTGTTTACTGGTAGCTTCCAGTTGTTAAGAAACAGGTCAGAGAAAACTTTTGAGGAAGGCTAGAGGCCAATCTGGGCTTCCTGCTGCCCTAAGAGAAGCACAGAGAAATGACTGCAATATAAATGGAGCTCTAAAAAATACACATATTTTATGCTTTCCTTGGTTTAACCCTGAAAATGTTGCGCTAAAGTTGCTATCTACAAAATTAGCATAAGGAAAACATCTGATGCCAAGGGCCATAGGATTTTGCCCAAGCCCTTTGTAACCACTAAAGCAGTTGGCTCACTTTCCTAGGCATTCTGAGAAAATGCTAACAGGGTGTTTGGCTTTCCTCTTGTGTATTTATAACTTCTTCTGGTATTTGTAGTTAGAATGTGGCCTGCTGGAATGGATTTTCCTTTCCTATTTGCATGTAACTAACATGACCATGACCCTGTAAATTTCCCACAGGCCATTTTAGACATAGGGTGTTGTGATCCCAGAGGTGGGGGTCTCTGCATCATCCCTAAGAGTGTCTAAGCCAATTAGCTCAGTTGGTTTGAGCATGGCTGTAAGACATCCAAGGTCACAGGAATCATCTGTGGCAAGACCAGCCAAGTTAGAGAAGAGAGAGCCTGTGTATTCCCGGCACCAAGAGGAATGTGCTCTAACCCAGGCAAAATGTGAGTTATTGGTAACGTGGAAAAATATAATGCGCATGGCTCATTGTCCCTTGATGGTTAACAGAGCAGGCACTCAACTCAGTGACGTCATCATCAACAGCAGAGCCCTTTTTATCTATACAGGGCAACCACCTTCCTAAGAATAAAGTTGTTTGAGCCAGTGGTTCTGGACTCAGAGTTTTTATTTTGCAACTCTTTACACAACTCCCTATGTCTCCTAAATTTTTTACCCTCACACACAATTAGGAAGAAATGGAAAGATAACTCTGCTTGTGGATAGAATCAGGAAACAGTTTAACAGAGAGGATGATTCTTCCACTCGAGGGCCCCCACCAGCTGCGCAATTTTAGGGAAAACAGGTTTCTCATCATTTTTGCCTGCTTTCTGCTGTGTCTCTCTGTTAGCCACTATGAGCCAGATGTGTACTTGAGATGTGTAGCTGTTTTCTTAGGAAGCAAAATCTCATCTGAAACAGGAAATGGATTTTTCAGATAAAGGATAAATATTTGTGGTCAAGATGGAGAAGAAAGTCTTTCTGAGCTGAGTTTCTCCTGCTGGCTGGTTGAATGTCTGGCACATAGTAATAGCTCACATTCATTACTAAGGGACAGGCTCTGTACTAAGCACAATATCAGTTCTACTTCTTTTAATCCTCACAAAACCTTGTGAAGTAGGTACTGTTATGATCTGCATTTTTAAGGATGAGGAAATAGGCTCTTAAAGATGAGATGAATTCCCTGGGGTTCCCTGTTAGTAAATGGCAGAGCCATAATTTGAACCCAGGCCATATAATTCCTAGGGCATACATGTTCTTAAATACTATCCTATCCTATTTGGCCTATAGCTTATCAGAGACAATCTAATTACAATCTGAATCCCATTTTGTTTTCCCAAACAGGATGACATTCTTGTAATTCTGTACTTGGGAAGGAGGCCCAACTTCTGTGTTCATATATGCCTCCCTCCATATGTCTCTTCAATAGGCTGCAGGTATGTAGTGAGGTTAGGAATCCCAGGGTCAGTGTGCCTGATTTTTATTAAGTCCTGTGTGTGTTTAACATCTCTCCTTGGAACGGGAGGCTACCTTTCCTCTACTGTTCTCAGCTTGGGACTGTGTCAAAAACTTTGACAACAAGAAAAGACTCACTCGGTATCCTGTTACAGTGGAATACTCCACTCATTTTAGTGCTCAACAAAATGAAAGTCCTACAGTTAATAGGAAATACCCTCCTGACTGGGCATGTAAGTCATCCATCTATTGTTACTTGAGCATATTCTCTGGCATTTCATCCATTCGAAGTATTTCCTTTATCTCTGGCAATACATACACTATTCTTGCAAAAGAAAATTCTTCCATAATAATTATCAAGAGGATAAAAATTTCTGCCTACCATTTAGACATGCAACTTTAAAGCAAAACATAGACAAGAATTGGTTTTTAATGTTTACCTCAAACACATGCTTTTAAAAGTTTAGAAACTTGGAGGTTCATTGTTATTTCCCTGCAGAGGCCTTCCTCTCTAGGAGTATCTGCTTTGGGAAGACAGAGTGGCACTTTGTTACAGGTGCTTGGATAAAGAGCATGCCATCATAGATAGAGGAGGTTTCCTAGAAGTTGGATTTGAGTTGGACCTTGATGGAAGTGCAGAATTTGGACTGATAAGGAGGTAGGGTTCATCACGTGGAGAAAAAAGTAGGGTGAGCCAAGATTAAGTGTGGAACTGAGCCTAGTGGTATAGATTAGGAAGCCTGATAGAAGTAGAAGGTACCTTGTCTATATGCTGTGGGGTGGGGACATAGTTTGAATGGATGAGGAATGCAAAATTAATGAAGGATTCAGTGGAGTTGGCAGGATACTAATGGCGATATTTTAGTGTGGACATATTTTTGGAAACCACCTACTCCTAACCTGGCATCTTACTGACGGAGCAATGGAGATTCAAGGTGATGAGGCAAACTTCCCAGAGTCTCACAGGGTATCAGTGGCACAGGGGTCATTCAGTGCTTGCTCCTTAGTCCATTCCTGCTTCTGTGCTTGGTCTGAGCATAAATGTGAAGCCATTGTAGGCTAGGAAGTAAAGAAGCTCTTCCATGGTACAGTACTAGTTTGTTGGATGTGTGGAACAGGGAGAAAATCAGAGGGAGAACTATTATTATATTGAAAGCTTTTATGGAAAAGACAACAAATAACAAGTGTTGGCGAGGATGTGGAGAAAAGATAACCCTCGTACGCTGTTGGTAGGAATGTATATTGATGCAGCCACTATGGAGAACAGTATGGAAACTCCTCAAAAATTTAAACATAGAAGTATCATCTGATCCAGCAATTCCACTCCTGGGTATTTATCAGAAGAAAACAAAAACGCTCATTAGAAAAGACATATGCATGCCTATGTTCACTACAGATTATTTACAACAGCCAAGATATGGAAGCAGCCTAAGTGTGCATCAATAGATGAATGGATAAAGAAGATATACAATGAACTATTGCTCAGCCATAAAAAAGAATGAAACCTTGCCATTGGCAACAACATGGATGGACTTTGGGGGTATTATGCTAGGTGAAATAAGTCAGACAGAGAAAGACAAATACTATGAGATTTCACTCATATGTGACATCTAAAAAAACAAAGCAAATGAACAAACATAACAAAACAGCAACAAAGATATAGATACAGAGAACAAACAGGTGTTTGCCAGAGGGGAAGAATATGAGGGGAGGAAAGAAATAGGTGAGGGAGATTAAGAGGGACACACTTCCAGTTAAAAGATAAATAAGTGCTTGGTATGTAATTTACAACACGGTAAATATAATTAACACCACTGTATGTTATATTAATATATCAAAGTTGTTAAGAGAGTGAATCCTCAGTTCTCATCACAAGGAAAAAATTTTTTTTCTATTTTTAAAAATCTTGTACCTATATGAGTTGATGGATGTTCACTAAACTTACTGTGATAGTCACTTCATAATGTATGTAAATCAAATTATTATGCTGTATACCTTGAACTTATACACAGCTCTATGTCAATTATTTCTCAATAAAACTGGAAAAAAAAATTATACCTCAAAAAAAAAAAAAAAAAAAAAGCTTGAGGTGTGTACTGTGGCCTTAACTGTTAGCCCGGGGACAAAGGAGATACTCAGATATATCAAAGGAGAAGTTGGTAGGACCCAGTATAGGGCCCAAAGAAGAGAAACATAAGCTGATTGCAAGTTTCAAATTCGGGTTTCTTGCAGAATAGTGTCAGGAGGGCAAGAGGGGGAGATTCTGAGTTTGAGTCTGGATATGTTTGGTGAACAGACTTGGTGATAGACTACTGGAAATAAACATTCATTCATTCATTCATTCATTCATTCATTCATCCAATGAATACTTATTGGATGTGTACTCTGAGCTACTGTGCTAGGTGCTGGGTAAGTAAGATGTGCTTGGACTGGGACCTTCTGAAGCTTTCATTCTAGTGTTTTCTGATGGGGAAACATGGGCTTTGGTGAGAGGCATGGCTGGTAGCCATCAACAGCGGGGTGCTTGGCGGGTGACCTCTCGCAGGCAGTGAGTACGGCAGGGGACTGAGGACAGAGACTGTGGACTCCCAATCATTTCAGGAAAGGTGCCATCATTACTGCTGACTGAAAAAAAAATGCACAACTTGAGAGCTGTGAGTTTCAGATTTATTTGGGGACTTACTGAGGACTATAGCCTGGGAGACAGCCTCTCAGGTAGCGCTGAGGACCTGCTCCGAAGAGGAAGGAGAGGCCAGTATGTATGTGATTTTGGCTACGGAGTACGTGTAATCCAGCATACATCTTGGTAGGTTAGTGCTAGTCATGAGGAACAGGTATTTCAGTTAATCATTTTAATGCTTTTCTAAGTATGGGAAGATGCAAGAACCCAGGTTCATAAAAAATTTTCTCCTGAAACATTATCTAACTAAGGGCCTGTTTTGCCTGTTTTCCCAAAGCACAGAGTGTCTCATCCTGTCCTTCATCCTGAATTCCTTCCAGGGTGTACTGTAGTCAGTGACTGCAGTGCTGGTGACTTAATCTTTGTAGAACCAGATGGTGAATGACATTCTTTGTTTTACAGTATCAACAGAATATGAGTTTTAAATACATTGTCCGAAGAGTTTTAAAACCATTTCCCCTCTCATTTCTTTTATTTAAATGAATTATTTGAGCTTGTCCCCACCAAAGAATTCTCAAACATTCAAGTGAATAGAGTGAATGATTAAATGGGCTGCCAATGGGGTGAATATGTCCACTGACCCAAGATAAAAGGTGACAGACTCTAATTATATGTAAAAAAATTACCCTGGCCCACTGAGCCGGCACCAGCCCCTTTTGTTGGTTTCATTTGCCAGGATTCTTCAAGCTTGGCCCTGCTCCACCAGGTGATGGTAAGTGCTAAACCCTCTCTTTTTTTTCTACCTAGTTTTAACCCAAGCTTGGACTGGCCTTTGGGTAGATAAGGACAATGGGCTCCTAAAAGATTTAAGAGGTTAAGGACAGGCCAGGGAGCACCCCACAATCTCCTGATTAAATAGCAAAGGTAGTTGTTGGAGGTTAAGAGAAAATCTTTTTGAATGTTAGTACATACTAAAATTAGCATTGATTTACATTTTCAAAGCCTTATTTACTACTTCATTATATTATGATTAATTTTGTTAAATTTGAAACCTCTTAAAGACTCCCAGAAGCAATCATAATGTAGATCTTACAGGTGAAAGATCAACTGTTAAAATAGAATCTGTAACCAAAAAAAAAAAAGAGAAATTGTCTTAATAACTGAAGTTTTTAATAGTCTTTTCCAGAAATGTCTTCTTAGAGTGAGATGTGTATTGAGAAGAACTGTAGAAGTTCACTCTTTGAAAGACTGCAATGACTGGTGATCTGAAGAAATTACTAGATTCCTCAAGGGCAGCCATTCTTCATACCTTTCTTTGTTCTGCCAACTTTCCATTCTTCTCCTTCCTGTGTAATTGTGTGTGTCTGTGTGTGTGATCTTTCCCTTTTTGTCTGTGGAAATGCTAGGTACCCCGGCACCTCCTCTTCAGTCTCTTTAACTGTATATCTCTCTAGTCTTCCTCTCACTTTTCTTTCCCAGGACACAGGGACTCTCAGAATTTTACTTCTATCTGCTCTGACCCATTATGATTTTATTTTTAACACTCAGAATGTCATTATTTTATGTTGTAGCTCCTGTTGGGAATGGGCAAAAGTGTCTCACTGTGTCCCCCATGCCTAGACAATAATAATCTCTGCGCCTAGAACAGCTGGCAAGGTCAGCTCTGGGAACTGTGGATCTTAAGTCATAGCAGCATGTCTCAATCTTTTCTGAAGTGCCTTGTGAATAATTTTCAACCATTAATAATCTTAGCACCCAAGTATGTGAGTGACAATTCTCAGAAAATAAAATCAGAGAGGATTGCAAGTTATCCCTAAAATCACTCATCCTCACCCTTTGCATTCCAGCGTGTTCTGGCATAGAAGAGAAAGCCACAAAGTTGCAGAAGTGAATCAGAAAGGAATATAACCACAGTCAAACTGGGTACCTACAAGCACTGTGTTCACATGTATTTTTTTTTAATTTATTATTTTTAGGGGTGGGAGGTGGGAAATGCATCATGGACCTATTTGGGGAAAACAAATCCAGATTTTATTTAATAATGAATCAAGCAACCCTGAGGTCCACATCCTTTCCCTCATGAATATTCAAGTTTCTCTGAGTGATAGAGAATGAAAAGGAATTTCTACCATAGTGTAGTTACATCAAAATGTATACACTGAACACGATTCATAATTAACTGTACAAATTTAACTTCATTACACACAGTTTGCTCTTCAGAGACCTGCCCGGACATTCTGGCCCTGCCCATTAATGGCCAGCACTTACTGCTTCTCTCTCTACCTGTCTCTGTTTCTCTCTTTTTGCTTTCCTGCTCTCCTTCTTTCCCTCCCTGCCTCACTTACACCCTCACCAGAACCCATCTTTCCTCTTCTCTCAACAGAGAGCCTGTCTTCCTACAGTGTGGCTCTCTGCCAGGAATAATGGAAATGGTGAAAAGTTTCTTGTGGTTAGAGGTGAAGCCAACAGTGAGTGAGGCTTGTCCTTCTCTCCCCTCCCCTCCAGACACCCTCCTCCCCCGGTATGCATTCAGGATGGGGGCAGGGAGCACAGGGCTGGTGGCCAGAAGAGCCAAGGGATTCTTGTTGCCTCTTGCTGCCTGCTGTGTGCTCTGAAGCAGGGATTAAGGACATTTTCTGGAGGTGCTGGGAGGATGGGAGAGTGCCAAGCAAACACGGCTCTTCCTCAGAGAGGAAGAAAGGCCCCCAAATTCCATGAGGGGCCCCCTCCTGGACTCCCAGGACACACAGGGGCCCAACAGAGTGAATACCAACATGCATTCTGGGCCCATCTGGCCCTGTTAAAACCTTGCCCCTGTGTGTTTGGGTTAGTCCATGAGAGAATTTCCAGGACTCTTGAAATGCCTGTGGGTAACCTGGAATTTCCTGAGAGACCTGGATGCTGAGATCACTAGCCAGTTTCAGGGATCCATGCCTTCTGTGAGCGACAAAGACATTTGTGTAAAAGTGAGTCGCAGAAAAATCCTTGGAAATTTTTGAGCCTTAAATTCCCTGTAAGGCACAAACACACCAACTATAAAAGTTCTAGGCTACGGCAGAGAAGGCCTAACTCTCAATCTAGCCAGAGATATATAGGCAGCTATCACGTGTCTTTGGCTCACTCTAAAAGCCAGCTTTTTAATATTTGTGGATATAGGCCATGTGACTACAAGATCAACAACCATTTTCTTAGTTCTCTTTGAAGTTGAAAGGTAAAGGCCTTATGGGGCTCACTGGAATTCCCAAGGTCTCCTGGGCCAAGACACAGAACAGTTGTTGAACAGTTGATGTTCTGAATAGAGACTTAATTGAATTTCCTAGCCAATGCCAGACCTAAATTCCTCCAAGGGAAAGCTCAGAAATGGCCATCTGTGCTTTCCTTTTGGGACGGATCAGAAAGGCCACTCTTATTTAAGCCTCCATCAAGCATATACACGCATACACAGAAACCCTTTTGGGGGCCATCTCTTTCCTTAACTTTCAAGTAGCATCAGCATATTCCTTTCTTGTAAGATCACATCATTCTGTCATTTTTGAGTCACTTAACGTATTATTCACTCATGTGCCAGATCCTTTATTAGGTAGTGGGGAAATAATCACGAGCGAGATAGTCCCAGGTCCTTGCCCCTTCAAAGTATAAAATCCCCACAAAGCAGGATAGAAGCTTCCTCTGATGCCACACCGATGGGCACAGGCTCCAGAGCCTGGACAGTACTGCTTCTCTCGTCCATCCCTCCCTCTAGATCAGGGGTCCCCAAACGCCAGGGCGCAGACCAGTGCTGGTCCGAGGCGGCCTGTTAGAAAGCGGGCCGCACAGGAGAATGTGAGTGGCGGGCAAGCGAGTGAAGCTTCACCTGCCACTGCTCCCCATCGCTCGCATTACTGCCTGACCCGTCCTCCCCTGGCCCCCTCACCCCTATCCGTGGAAAAACTGTCTTCCGCGAAACCAGTCCCTGGTGCCAAAAAAGGTTGGGGACCACTGCCCTGGATACTGTGGCTTCAGGATGTGAAGGAAAAGTGTCGCCTGCCGTATCAGTAAACAAAGGATGTTGTAGCCATTAAGCCACTACAGCTGGTCCCACTCTCCCATGGTGAGCCTCGAGGGAACTCAGGATGGAGACAAAGGGGCTGCCTGCTGCCAAGCCCTCAGCCACTGCACCTCCAACGGTGCCCCCTGAGGGGACTCAGGATGGGAAAGAACATGACACTGGCCCCAGAGAGCTGAGGTGCACATCAAAGGAATGATTTCAGTGAACCCACACTCTTGCATGTTCCATACATAGAAAAGTGCTAAATTCCTCAACTTGAGATGTCTGGTTTTCTTCAATTAACAGTAATCTTTCCAACTACTTGGTCTTTGTTGCAGAAACTCCTCTATATCCTGGCTCCTCCCTCACCTCTTGGGAGCAGTTCCTCACAGCTAGCTGAGAGGCTGCGTCCCGGCTTAAGTCCTCGGTTTTGTCCGCCGAATAAAACATCATTCTCAACTTTTAGGTTGCGCATTTTTTTCTTTTTTCAGTCGACAAGGATTAGCTACATCAGCCCCAACCTTGGCTCCAGTCCTTCCATTTTTGGCTTTTCTAAGGGAGATGTTTGGGAAGGACAAAGAACCTGCTTCCAAAACCAGAATGTGATACTGTAGGCCACCCGCTTTTGACTGCCATTTGATGATGTTTTCCTAATGGTAATTGTTTCTGCAAAGCCTACAAGACTTAGGTTTCCTCCTAGAAGCAAAATAAACGTGTAAATGCTATGTGCTGACAAAGTCCCAATTTTTCACTTTCCTTCTAATCATTGTAATTCAATCCACTACGGATCCTGTGCCCGAGGAGTTGACTATCTGGTCAAGGAAACAACTACAAACATGAAAGCATCTCGGGGGAGGGCCACGCGGGGCAACAGGAGTCAGACAAGAGGTTATTCTTTTGGGCTAAAATAACCAGTGACTGCTTCCCAAAGGGGATGACATGGGGTTTGGAGCATGAAAGAGAGCTGAAATGTGGCTGGGGGAGGCACTTCCAACAGAGGAAAAATATGTGTACAGGTGTAGAGAAGGAAGTATTTGTGGCATGCGAGGTGGCAAGGAGGAGACTGGCCCACCTGGAGCTCCGAGTTTTGTTTGGATAGAAACCCAGCCACTCTGTCCAGAGACGCCACCCAGGGATCTCCATGGCTCAGAGAGAACTTTCCATGTGGAGAGAGTAACTCATGTGGCCTTTTGCCCATCACTGCCACCACCATAAAGCCATCAAGGACAGAAATTAGGAGAAAACAGCTCATTTCCTCATCCTTTGCTTAAAGCATCCATTTTCCAGGGGCAATTCTGTAAATGAAGAATTTTCCTGTTCTAACGGATAGGTGAGTTTCTTTAATAAACAACAGGTTGAAGGAAATGATCACACATTCATACTCAATTCCCCCAGTATTCCATGGCACCCTTCACACATCAGAATGGAAAAGCAGAGTTCCCCTAATGGTCACAGCCACATTACATGTCTGCAAAGAAAAAGACGTAAACTGCCAAGAACGACCTTAAACTGCCAAGAACGACCATAAAAGGTACATTCTCTTTCGAGGTGATGCAGTCAGCACAAAGGTGTTCTGTCTGAGATTTGTAAAGCTGCTTGTGCATGAGTTGGATTGTGAATTTGACTGGCAGCCAATTGTAAGCCAGCAGTGAGGAAAACCTGTTCTAGATAGATTTCCACGCCAACATGCATGCACGGCATCACTGTGGACAAAGCTGGTAATCAAGAGCGTCCTGGGTGAGGACAACTGCATCACAGAATCAATACTGGACTCAAATACCACCACAGTCTAAGACCTTTCCAAAGAAAGCTTTCAATATTCATCACCATGAGCATTAGACAGGGCTCTATTTGTGCTGCCTGAGGTTTTCCCTTCCACAAAGATGCAGGGAAGTCTTCTTGGGTGAAATATAGTTAATTCCCAGGTTCTGGAAACCTTAGGTTCATTTTCCCTCCATGTGGTCAGAGAGAAGAGCGAACCGAAGGGGTGAACCTGCTAGGGCGTGTCCAATCTAGCCCCAACCTACAAAAGGAGTTACAGAACATGGCTTTCACTGTGCCTCTTTCTGAAAAATAAGGGCTTCCCCCCACCTTTCATCCCTTTCCAAACCTCTGTCTGTCTCGTTACTTCCCCAAGTAAATCTTCCTTGGCAAGGTGCTCAAATCACGTTTCCCAGGACACGCTGTCAGCCTTCTGGCCTCATAGCTTTCTGCCTGCCATTCCCCTTGGCCTGGAGTTCCCTTTCCATTCTCCCTAGTTATCTAAATCAAATCCAGCTTTCAAGATTCATCTTAAGTATCTCTTCCTCAGAGCAACTTCCCTGATCACCGCAGTCTAGTTGAAAGTCTCCTGCCCTTTAGCCACTACAGCTTGCTGAGTGACATTAAGTAACGACTTTAGCACTGTGTGTGACACGCTGCTTCGTGTAATTATTATCTGTGAGTTAACCCCCTAACTAACTCAAAAGCTTACAGAGAGGTAGAGAGGATGGGCCATGTATGACTCATTTTTTATGGCCTAATATCCAAATTTCTTTGTGTTTAGTTTTTAGATACACATTGGTTCCCCAAATCAATGTAGACACATTTAAGAGGCAGGTTTTTTGGAGTTTGAAGGATTCATTGAAAAAATCAACTAGAACCAAAATAATACTCCCTCAGACCTCAAGGAAACATGCCTAGCCTTTATACATGAAAAGTTCTTTTGATTTCTTATGGAACCCAAGACGTATTTAAATCGTGATTCAGAGCTTGTGCACTGAACATCTGAAGCCTAAACAGATGTCGCATTTGACTGATATGGTAATGGATGCAAACTGGTAAAGAGAAGAAAGAAGCATATTCCCACAGCGGGGGGAGGGATGGAGGCCATCATAGACTACTACTGTAGTGACCAGTCTGGACATTGACTTGGGGTCTGTCTAGATTTAGTCCACGGAGGTATGCGGGAAAATCTTTGATCAAGATGAGGAATCGAGGAAACACCAATCTGTTTCAATCTAAACTTCTTGTAGCCTCAGCTAATCTTCCTCTGGGTGACTCTTGCTGTTCATACTTAAAGCCATCCACAGTGGACTTGATTACTTCCTTGTTTGGGGGCCCTTACACTGTACTAACACAAAATTCACTTTCTGTATCGAGATATAATTTTATTTTATTTAATTTTTTTGGCTGTGTTGAGTCTTCGTTGCTGCGCGCGGGCTTTCTCTAGTTGCGGCGAGCGGGGGCTACTCTTTGTTGCGGTGCATGGGCTTCTCATTGTGGTGGCTTCTCTTGTTGTGGAGCACGTGCTCCAGGCATACGGGCTTCAGTAATTGTGGTGCGTGGGCTCAGTAGTTGTAGCACACGGGCTTAGTTGCTCCGTGGCATGTGGGATCTTCCTGGACCAGGGCTCAAACCCGGGTCCCCTGCACTGGCAGGCGGATTCTTAACCACTGTGCCACCAGGGAAGCCATGTATTAAGATATAATTCACACGCTATGAAATACATCTGTTTTAATAGTACAATTCAATGGTTTTTAGTGTATTCATGAAGTTGTACAGCTATTACTGTTAATTACAGAATAATTTTCATTAGCCTGCAAAGAAATTTCATATCCATCAGCAATCAGGCCCTATCCTTTTGTTCCCTCAGCTATGGGAAACCATGAATCTACTTTCTATCTCTAAGGAGTTGTCTGTTCTGCACATTTCATTTAAAAGGAATGATACTATGAAACTGCCAATGGCATTTTTCACAGAACAAGGACAAAAAATTTCACAACACAAAAGACCCCAAATAGCCAAATCAATCTTGAGAAAGAAAAACAGAGCTGGAGGAATCAGGCTCCCAGACTTCACACTATACTACAAAGCTACAGTAATCAAGACAATATGGTACTGGCACAAAAACAGAAATATAGATCAACGGAACAGGATAGAAAGCCCAGGGATAAACCCACACACATATGGTCACCTTATCTTTGATAAAGGAGGCAAGAATATATAATGGAGAAAAGACAGCCTCTTCAATAAGTGGTGCTAGGAAAACTGGACAGCTACATGTAAAAGAATGAAATTAGAACACTTCCTCCTAACATCATACACAAAAATAAACTCAAAATGGATTAAAGACCTAAATGTAAGACTGGACACTATAAAACTCTTAGAGGAAAACATAGGAAGAATACTCTATGACATAAATCACAGCAAGATCCTTTTTGACCCACCTCCTAGAGAAATGGAAATAAAAACAAAAATGATCAAATGGGACCTAATGAAACTTAAAAGCTTTTGCACAGTAAAGGAAACCATAAACAAGACGAAAAGACAACCCTCAGAATGGGAGAAAATATTTGCAAATGAAGCAACTGACAAAGGGTTAATCTCCAAAGTTTACAAGCAGCTCATGCAGCTCAATATCAAAAATACAAACAACCCAATCCAAAAATGGGCAGAAGACCTAGACATTGCTCCAAAGAAGATACACAGATTGCCAACAAACACATGAAAGGATGCTCAACATCACTATCATTAGAGAAATGCAAATCAAAAGTACAATGAGGTATCACCTCACACCAGTCAGAATGGCCATCAGCAAAAATCTACAAACAACAAATGCTGGAGAGGGTGTGGAGAAAAGGGAACCCTCTTGCACTGTTGGTGGGAATGTAAATTGATACAGCCACTATGGAGAACAGCATGGAGGTTCCTTAAAAACTAAAAATAGAACTACCATACGACCCAGCGATCCCACTACTGGGCATATACCCTGAGAAAACCATAATTCAAAAAGAGTTATGTACCACAATGTTCATTGCAGCTCTATTTACAATAGCCAGGACATGGAAGCAACCTAAGTGTTCATCGACAGATGAATGGATAAAGAAGATGTGGCACATGTATACAATGGAATATTACTCACCCATAAAAAGAAATGAAATAGTTATTTGTAGTGAGGTGGATGGACCTAGAGACTGTCATACAGAGTGAAGTAAGTCAGAAAGAGAAAAACAAATACCATGTGCTAACACATATATATGGAATCTAAAAAAAAAAAAAAAGAAAAAAAAATGGTTCTGAAGAACCTAGGGGCAGGACAAGAATAAAGACGCAGACGTACAGAATGGACTTGAGGACATGGGGAGGGGGAAGGGCAAGCTGGGACGAAGTGAGAGAGTGGCATGGACACATATACGCTACCAAATGTAAAATAGATAGCTAGTGGGAAGCAGCCGCATAGCACAGGGAGATCAGCTCGGTACTTTGTGACCACCTAGAGGGATGAGATAGGGAGGGTGGGAAGAAGACACAAGAGGGAGGAGATATGGGGATATATATATATGTATAGCTGATTCACTTTGTTATAACACACCATTTTAAAGCACTTATACTCCAATAAAGGTGTTAAAAAAAAAAAGGAATGATACAATTTGTAACCTTTTACATTTGGCTCCTTTCACTTAGGATAATGCTTTCAAGGTTCATCCATATTGCAGCATGAATCAGTACTTCATTCCTTTTTATGGTTGAATAATATTTTACTGTATGGATATCCCACATTTTTTTTATCCATTCATCAGTTGATGGATATCTGGATTGTTTCCACTTTTTGGCTATTCTGAATAATGCTGCTATAAAAACTATACAAGTTTTTTCCTTTTTCTTTTTTTTTTTGTGGACATATGTTTTAAATTTTCTTGGGTATATCCCTGTGAGTGGAATTGCCAGGTCAAGTGATAACTCAGTGTTAACTTTCTAGGGACTGTTTTCCAAAGTGACTGCAACATTTTACATTCCCACCACCAGTGCATAAGTGTTCCTATTTCTCCATAGTCTCACCAATACTTCTAATTTGTCTGTCTTTTTGATCATAGCCTTCCTACTGTGTGTGAGTGGTGTTTCATTGTGGTTTTGATTTGCATTTCCCTAATAATGTTGAGTGTTTTTTCCTATGTTTATTGACCATTTGTATATCTTCTTTGGAGAGATGTCTATTAAAATTTTTGGCCCATCTTAAAATTGGGTTATTTTTCTTCTATTACTGAGTTGCAAGAGTTCTATGTATAGTCTCAAAATTCACTTTCAATTGCATGTTAATCAACTGATTCCCACAGCAGTTTCTTCTTACAATACAATCCTCAGCATGCTGATGTCCTGCACTGCTTTTTAACTTAAAAATAGTTTTGTCTTGCTTGACCATACAGCTTTCTCTTTTAGTACTCTCTCCTATATTTGTGCTCTCACCTGGCTCTGATTTCTACATCTGTGTAATAAAAAGGACGGCAGGCCACTTTGGGGAGAGAAAAGAGCCATTTCCTAATTGGCTCTGTATTAGTTTTTATTGGTGCATAACAAATTACCACAAATATTGAGGCTTAAAATAATATACATTTATTACCTTACAGTTTCCAAGGATCAGGAGTCTGGGCATGGCTAAGCTGTGTCCTCTGTCCAGACTCACACAGGACTGCAGTCGGCTGTGTAATGTTCTCAACAGAGGCTCAACTTGGGAAAGATCCATGTTCACACTCCCTCAGCCTGGCATGAGGAATGGCAGAATTGATTTCCTTGCAGCTACAGGACTCACAGCCTCTCACTTCTTCAAGGCCAGCGGAAGAGAGTTTCTCCCACCTCAGGGAGGGCTCACATCTCTCTTTTAAGGGCTTTCCCCTGATTAGGTCAGGCCCACCATGGTGCTCTCCCTTTTAATTAACGCAAGTCAACTGATTAGGGACTTTAATTACATTGCAAAACTCCTTCACCTTTGCTATATTCTGTTGGCTACAAGCAAGTCACAGGTCCCATCCACACTCAAGGGGAGGGGGTCATAAAAGGGCACGAGCCATTGGGAGCTTCCTTAAGGTGTGTCTGCTACAGGATACTAGCTGAAAAAGGGTTGTCTACTAAGCAAAAAGAAACACCATGAGTTCTTTTTAAGATAATGCCATTAAATCACTTTCCTAGCTACAGAGGCTCCAAAGTTGTTCCTGTTTTACCATTTTTCATCATTTTTCAGTGACATAAAGGCTACAAAACAAATGTGCATAAATGACCGTGTAGGGCATCATGAAATTCTTTTCCATACATAACAGTCATAAGTCTCGCAATGACTGGCTTTCATTAGACAGCCTATATTTTCCATAATCACATATTAATAATGATAAAGAGAGTTAAGGCATGTATAGTGCTTTCTGTGGTCTGGTACTTTATGCATATTGGCATTTAATCTCCATAATCAATCTTAGAAGTGGGTATTGTTGTTTTATCATCCTGTGTTACAGATGAGGGAACTGGACACAGAGAAACTGTTACCAGAGGGAGCTGGTCAAGTGGAACTGTTACCAGCTTCTTATGGTGCATCCCATAAGAAGCAGAGTTTGGACTGAACCTAGGGAAGCTGCACTCAGACCCACCATGCCCTTTGCCACTCCAAGAGCCGAAGAGCCACCCAGTGGAGGAAGTGCACATCTGGGTGTCATCAAGGCCCTCACTCCACACAGAGCCTCAAGTGAAAACACATCCGCTAGCTCACTGTCGTCTACGGAAATGGGTCAGCAGAGGGTCTCTTGGGTCATTATAAAAACTCTTGACTGATACACACAGAGCCAAAGAGAAGAAAGTAGTTTAAAATCCTAAGAAAGCACCCTCATATGCTTTCTCCATTTTGTAAGTCACCTTTGGTCAGAGGAGAGTACCATTCACTCAAACTGCACTAAAACAGCTCATATTCTGCACGTACCGGTACATGAAGCATCAAGGCACTCATCTAACATATTATTAAGAGCCAAGTATGTGTCAGGCGCTGTGCTATGCACTAGGGACTCAGCGGAGGAAAAGCGTCACGATTCCTCTTCCAGGGAGATAACCTTCCAGTGGTGGGAGGACACAGTAAAGAAACAAATACAAATACAATATCAGGGTAGCCGTAGGTGTTACACTGAGAATAAGACAAGATGATGGTTGAGACTAGCACCCACGGTTACCCCTTCTCTGGATTAAAAAATAGAAGCGTGTAAATCCGTCAAGAGCCGTAATGCGTGCTTTTAATTTTAAGAGAAGAAACACCAACAAGTAAACTAATTGAGGAAAAAAATGGCAGATGGAGCAGCCTCCAGCTGGAGGCTGAACTCAACCAGGCCCTTGTGCACCTTCATGCCTCTCCCAGTCCCAGCTTCCACCTTTTCCTGGTTGCTTCCATCCACAGTCATCTTGCTCCTGACCACACCTCAGTCCAAATAACTGCCAGCTCCCAGAATGAACACACTGCACCTTCTGGGTTCCCACGTTCTGCCTAGCCAGCTACCCATTCCAGGAGCCCAGGGAGCCCAGTTCTACGCATTCCTGCTTGGACTGGTCCTGGGGTGTGAACAATACAGGGGTTATTTCATGGATACTGCACATGAACTGCTGTGTGCTCTAAATCAGGGATTAAGAACATTTTCTGGAGGTGCTGCAGTGTCTAGCCTTATTCAGATCCTGCTGGCTTTGCCTCTTGCTGCTGGCCCCTTGGACTTGACAACAGGTTTTGGCTTCCTGGAGATAAACCTTCACCACCTCTTCCTCCTCCAGACTCACCCCAACCGACTCCAGTCCTGAGAGCCCAGGTCTCCTCCTCTGACACTAAACCAAGGGTTCAGACTTACAAGTGAGTCTTAAAGCCAGGCCCCCCGAAACAGCATCTCCCTCTCCATTCAAGCTCCTTCATCAGTAGGTAATTAGATCTAAGCTCAGGTCCAGTCATCCACGGGGTGGTCAGAGCTTTGGTAAGTTTCAACTACACACAGCAACTCTGGCTCCCCTCCCCTCCCTCCCCCTCCCCTCCCTCCCCCTCCCCTCCCTCCCCTCTTCCTGCCCTCCCTCCCCTTCCCCTCCCCTCCCTCCCCTCCCTCTCCCCTCCCCCTCCCCTCCCCTCCCCTCCACACCACCACGCCCTGGGCCACCAGGCTCCACCCCACTCCCCACAGTCACATCCTAGGGGGCACCAAGCCCTGCGTCATTAACAAGCTCCTCAGGTGATTCTGATCTGCTGTCCTGCTGAGAATTACCGTGATTAAAGGAAGATAGAAAGAGATCTGAAAACAAAACCCCCCCAAAACTCAAGTGGTTTCCTACTGCAACAGAAAGCATGTTCTGCAATTATGCCATTTCAGCGTATATTTTTGGAATAATTCTCCTGGATAATCCACACAGAGGATAAAAGATGTTCCCAGGAATCTGCACAGCTATTCTCGTACTTTCTTTGGTGATTCTGGTCAGCAGTCATAAGACCTTGATTTCTGGCTTAGCTTTTCAAACTGAAGGGCTGTTCAAAACAAGATGATGAACTTTCAGGGAAAGTAGGCCTCTGACTGCTCTGTAATAGGAAAGGAGGGGAGGGCTCCCGTTTTCTTCAGAATTCCTCCTGCTGAAGGCCTCATCAACACAGAGCGCTTCAGTGGGGTCTCAGGCAGGACTTTCCAAACAGAGCAATTTCCGAAGTTATAAACATGCTGCCTGTTTTGGAAAGTGTGAGACTCTCTGGTCATCATCAGTTTGTAATTGTTGAAGTTTTACAAGTGAGGTTAAAAGGAAGAATTTTGGTAACAAATTTCTCAAATCAAAATAACAAGGACAAAATTACCCCAAATTTGTTATTCTCGATGACATAAATAGAACATGTTATTTGACAGAAATACTTTTTCACTCTCTTATTTTCTTCTAAAGAATTGTCTGGATGTTTTTTTGACAGATGAAATCTATTTTGTTAAAATAAAATAAATTAAAAGAAGGCATGTAATAAAAATAAAAGTGAAAAAAAAATACAGTTTGGGTAGCTCACTCCATAGCAGATGCCTGATGGCTGGAATGTTACTTGCTTCCTCCAGACCCCTATCTCACAATGCACTTTACCTCAGCCAACCCTGACGGACACGAGAATGGGCCGAGAACGCGTCAGGAAAGGAGAAAGACGGGGGAGCCCTAGAATGAGGTCAACTCCCACCTCTACATAGGCCTCCTGGAAGGATCACCCATCTTCCAAGCCCACTCCACCTTGGTCTCTGCAACTGTCAGAAGCAACCATTTTACAGCCAGCTCTTCTGTCCTTAAGGTGCTTCAAAAGTTTCCTGCCCAATGAATATCTGGTTTGTGGATTATTTGGTCTCAGACATATCCATTTGCATTTTTCCATGATGATTCGCAGTTTTGTCCCTGCCTTTCCCATTTTCCTAATTCCTTTAGATTATTCCTTTGCTTATGCTGGTGTTTATTACATTTCTCCATTCAGAATCATCTGTGAATTTCATTTTCAAGCCCCTTCTCACTCCCTAAGGTTAATAAAGACAGGTCTGAGTGAGATGGGAGGAAAGGCCAGCTTCCTCTAGCACCCCCTGAAGCCCACCCTCTGGAGCTAGCCCAGCGTCCTGAGGGCCGTTTCCTACCACCCGGCACATTTTTCCATCCATGTGACAGGATGGGCAGCCAAGATGATCTGCCTTCACTTATGCCACATCTCAGGACCCTTTATTAACTGCCAAAGTTCAGAATTCACGGATGGAACATCTGTTCCCGTCAGTTTTTATGCTGGGGCTACACCCCAAAGGAAAGGGTTTGCCTTGTCCTCAAGAGCCACATGGCAAATTGTTGTCAGTTTAATATGTGCAGTATGGAAACACAATCCTCTCTCTCCTACCCTCTGGGAAATTACGTTTCCCTTCCATACCCCCGAATTGTTCTGAGGGTACCCTTCACTCTTCTTTTTATTGTTGTATAGAACAAGCAATCTCCCTTCAGGAGAGTCAGTGGGGAACCAAAGCCATTCAGTCCTTCTAAAATTACTTGGAAATTGGTCTGCAGTGTTTTCCGCCACCACTGAGCCCCTGAATTCTCACTTTGTGCAATCAGAGTTCTGCTGATCAAGGCAAGACTTTGCCAACTGGCAAAGCCTAGTTCCATGTAGGTCTTGGAAAGCAGGAGAAGGGTTGAAATCAGGATGCTCAAGAAAGATGCAAATTAGATTTAAAAATGATATTTGCTGACAGGAGGAGCCTAGAGAAAGTTCTTCTTTGCCTGAACTGGCTTCTGATACGAACTAGCTCTGTGGGCCTGGCCAATTGCTCCATCTGCCGGAGCCAATTTTCTGTCTTAGGATAAGAGATGGGAACTAGATAGTCTAAGGCCACATCCAGCTATAGATCTATGAGTAAGAATTGCACACAGTCCAGAAAAGAGTGCGTCCTTCCCAACAGATGTTCTCATTGCAAGAGGGAATGACTGTAGGGTGGAGAGCTGGGGGCCCTTAAGAATTGCAGAGCTTGCTTTAAGATCTCAAAAGTCTGTCTGAATCATGTTTACTATGGGACTTTTTTTTTTTTAACATCTTTATTGGAGTATAATTGCTTTACAATGGTGTGTTAGTTTCTGCTTTCTAACAAAGTGAATCAGCTATACATATACATATATCCCCATATCTCCTCCCTCTTGCGTCTCCCTCCCACCCTCTCTATCCCACCCCTCTAGGTGGACACAAAGCACCGAGCTGATCTCCCTGTGCTATGCGGCTGCTTCCCACTAGCTATCTATTTTACATTTGGTAGTGTATATATGTCCATGCCACTCTCTCACTTCGTCCCAGCTTACCCTTAACCCTCCCCATGTCCTCAAGTCCATTCTCTATGCCTGCGTCTTTATTCCTGTCCTGCCCCTAGCTTCTTCAGAACCATTTTTTTTTTTTTTTAGATTCCATATATATGTGTTAGCACACGGTATTTGTTTTTCTCTTTCTGACTTACTTCACTCTGTGTGACAGACTCGAGGTCCATCCACCTCATTACAAATAACTCAATTTCATTTCTTTTTATGGCTGCATAATATTCCATTGTATATATGTGCCACATCTTCTTTATCCATTCATCCGTTGATGGACACTGAGGTTGCTTCCATGTCCTGGCTATTGTAAATAGAGCTGCAGTGAACATTGTGGTACATGACTCTTTTTGAATTATGGTTTTCTCAGGGTATATGCCCAGTAGTGGGATTGCTGGGACTTCTTTTTATAGCATCATGAAGGAGATAGGCTCAAAGCCAGGACTGGCCAAAAACTGTGAAGCACACAGACTTTGTCTCTGTTTCTTTACACAACAGCTTTTGAAAGGACTTGCTCATGTAGTTCTCACACTCTTTCTCCTTGGGGAGGTGGGGGTGGGGTTGGGGGGGCATCTATCCTATGATGTAGTCCTGAGCCCTTCATTCAGGTGCTCATAAGAGACACAAAATGTCACCTCCCCAAGGTACTTTCA